>NC_061067.1:1941087-2241087 GCF_021917145.1 Hypomesus transpacificus
CAATTAGAGCTGATCTTTACTGGGATACCCTCCAATGGAGAGGGGGAGGCGGAGAAAAGAAGGAGGGCAGAGGAGAGGAGAGAAGGATGGGAGAGGAGAGGAGAGGAGAGGAGAGAAGGATGGGAGAGGAGAGGAGAGGAGAGAAGGATGGGAGAGGAGAGGAGAGGAGAGAAGGATGGGAGAGGAGAGGAGAGGAGAGAAGGATGGGAGAGGAGAGGAGAGAAGGATGGGAGAGGAGAGGAGATGAGGATGGGAGAGGACAGGAGAGATCGATGGGAGAGGAGAGGAGAGAAGGTTTGGAGAAGAGAGGGGAGGAGAGAAGGATGGGAGAGGAGAGGAGATGTTGTGAAGAGAAGAGGCACAGGAGGAGAGATAGATAGATTAAGGAGAATAGAGAAAAGCGTTGGGGAGTTGGTTTCATTCACAGGGCTTGTGTTGTAAAGCTCAGAAATTGTCAGATAACAGAGAGACAAAAGAGAGGGAGATGAAGGGAGGGAGGACAAAATAGAGGGAGGGAGAGGGAGGAACAGAGAGAGAGGGAGAGGGAGGAACAGAGAGAGAGGGAGAGGGAGGAACAGAGAGAGAAGGAGAGGGAGGAACAGAGAGAGAGTGAGAGGGAGGAACAGAGAGAGAGTGAGGGAAGGAGGAAGAGGGAGGAACAGAGAGAGAGGGAGGGAGGAAGAAGTCTCAGGCAGCAGAAGAACATTGGCTGGGAGCTGTGAACAGGCTGCAGCTGGGCTCAACATACACAGTCTCCCTCCGAACTTAGAGACAGGGAGAGAGACAGAGAGAGAGAGAGAGAGAGAGAGAGAGAGAGAGAGAGAGAGAGAGAGGAGGGAAGTACAAGTGAAAGAGACTGGCAGAGTGAGAGGGGAGAGATAGGGGACCTGACCACAGCTGGAGGAGCGAGACTGCTGCTGACTGGAGGACGGACAACGGGGGGGGGGGGGGGCTGACACGTCTGGCACCGTGGCGGGACGGGGCTCAGGGGGGGGCTGGGGGGCCAGGGGGGCCGAGGCGCGGGGGTCCTGGGTGGACCAGGTGAGTGAGGTGTCGCTGGGAGGCAGAGACAGCCTGTCTCAGGAGGGAGGCAGGAGCGGCCGTGTGCACAGAGCTGTACGCATCTCCTCCATCGTAGCTCAGGAGGTGAGTGTGTGTAGGGGGGTGTGTAGGGGTGTGTGTGTGTGTAGGTGTCATGTTCCATGGGTGTGTGTCTAGGTGCTGCTGTCTAGGAATGCTGACTCTTGGAGTCCATTAAACTTTGTCTCTCTCTCCTCATTTCCTCTCCTCTCCTTCTCTCACCCCTCTCTCTCTCTCGCTCTCTCTCTGTCTCTCTGTCTCTCCCCTCTGTTCTGTCAGGACTGACTTATCAGTGGGATGTTAGTAGCGCCTTAATTTAAATCCACTCCTTAGAGCATGCTTTGATTTCCTGTTAGATCTGTGTGTGTCATGTGTTTCCATATCCACTCTCCTCTCTGCAAACACAGAGCAGAGGAGAAAGGGGAGAAAGTTACAGTAAACAACTAGAGAGAGAGAGAAAGATGGAGAGATGTAGGGAGGAAGGAAGAGGGAAAGAGAGGAAGAGAAAGCTGAAGAAAGGAAAGATAATTTGCTGTAAAGACATGTTGCTTCACCCACACACTCACAGTGTGAGTGAGCTCGTTCTCTTGGTAAAAGGTGTGTTTTAACATGTGCACATAATTGCATACAAATATTCATGCAAATGATGGCAAATAGAACACATCATGCAAACAAGCATACACACTTGCACACACACACACACACACACACAGAAGCTTGAATGGTGAGTTGAGTGTTGAGTTGAAGTTAAGTGGCACAAAACCAAAGATGAAAATCACATCACATGAGCATGTCCAACATTCAGCTCTCACACACATACAGTACACACTCACACACACACACATACATATGAATATACACACACATAATTACACACACATACAGGATACACACATTCTCAGAGTCCTTGTGAATCGCTGAAACACTTCAGTTCACTATAACAGCTGGTGTACATTATTGGGTATTTTTATGGACTGTTTTCAAAGCAGTCCCCAGGTGCTACTGAGTTTGACTCCAGTTATAGTACAGTTATTCTCCATGCTGTAGAAGTGTTGAAGTGAGATTATTAGTCCTAATCTGACCTCATGTGGCGGAGACGGATGTGGCAGTCAGAAGGTTCAGCATCTGGCTGACTCCTGTCCCATGGTCCTGTCTCCCTGGCGATGGCCATGGTGACTGTTTCCAGGGAGACGCTTGGCCTTGCTATGCTCAGGGGTCTGGTGGGGTGAGGGGTCTGGCACTGTTACAAACAATGCCCTTGTACGCCGCAATCAGTGACTCTCTAAACACTATTAAATCAGGACTCTTCCTGATGGTACCCTCGTCCCCCTCCTCCTTCTCCTCCTCTCTGTCTACCCAGAATCCTCTGCAGCTCTGGATGATGGAGTGTAGGACTCTCTCTGCTGTCTGTTGGTGTTAGTCCCTCTCCCTCTCCCTCTCTCTCTCTCTCTCTCTCTCTCTCTCTCTCTCTCTCTCTCTCCTCTCTCTCTCTCTCTCTCTCTCTCTCTCTCCCTCTCTCTCTCTCTCTCTCTCTCTCTCCCTCTCTCTCTCTCTCTCTCTCTCTCCCTCTTTATCTCTCTCTCTCTTTCTCTCTTTTCCTTCATTCAAGCAGTCATTTAACTCAGCAAGTGAGTGTGTGTGCGTGTGTGTGTCTGCGTGTGTGTGACTGCGTGTGTGTGACTGCGTGTGTGTGTGTATCTTGGCGTGGACCCTGAAGGATCAGACTGTTGGCTCTCCTTAAAGAGTTGTGTCTTGGCCGCCTCCCCTCCTGTGAATCTGCTCAAGAGGATTAGAGGATGTGGGGGGGGGGAACCCAGGGGATTATGGGTAATGTAGTAGACGGACAAATGAGGCAGCCATCCAACTTCAGCCAATTTCAGCCATAGATCTCTCATATTTATAGTCAGAATGTTTTGCCTTCAAACTGAAGTAAATCTAAAAATCCTGCTTGGTTCTACATGCATATGTGTGTGTGTGTGTGTGTGCATGTGTGTGCGTGTGTGTGCGTGTGTGTATGTGTGTGTGTGTAGACAGTTTTCTCTGGCAGTGTGGTCCAGCTGGGGCTGATAGGAATAGCCTTTTCTCACACGTATCCTCAACAGACCCTCCCTGAATCTGTTCTGGGGTCGGATCCTAGTATCTGTTCTGGGGTCGGATCCTAGTTTCTGTTCTGGGGTCGGATCCTAGTATCTGTTCTGGGGTCGGATCCTAGTATCTGTTCTGGGGTCGGATCCTAGTTTCTGTTCTGGGGTCGGATCCTAGTATCTGTTCTGGGGTCGGATCCTAGTATCTGTTCTGGGGTCGGATCCTAGTATCTGTTCTGGGGTCGGATCCTAGTATCTGTTCTGGGGTCGGATCCTAGTTTCTGTTCTGGGGTCGGATCCTAGTATCTGCTCTGGGGTCGGATCCTAATATCTGTTCTGGGGTCGGATCCTAGTATCTGTTGTGGGGTCGGATCCTAGCTGCTGCCTACCTAACCTGCCTGCAGAGCAGTGTTGCTGTGAGGGATGGAGACGGGTCTAAGATCAGTCACGTGGAGGTCTGGTCCCACACATCTGATTGAGACGGCCTGGGGTGAGGGGGGAGGCAGGGGGGGAGGGAGGGGGGGGGGCTCAAGGACTCTGGTCTCCGAGGTGGAACGCTGCCGTGCCCGTTTCATCACCCCCGGCGACAGGAATCCGATTTGTTACTGAGCCCCCCCCACTCACCCGACCCCATCCATCACAGCGACAAGTGACTGTAGGGAGGGCGGGATCATCCATCACTCTTAACCAACCCATTGGACGACATCAGGCCCCGACAAGCTCAGCCAGTCATTGCCCATGGACCAGGTTACGGCTCTGTCCTGGAGCCACTGAGGAGCACTGACTGGCTGAGCTGTAGGCTGCTGGCTGCTGGCTGCTGGCTGCTGGCTGCTGTCTGTCCAGTACATCACACACATGTGGAATATGTAGGTAAGTATTGGATGTACTGTTTTCCATCGGCTATAGCTCATTGGTTGAGCATTTGATTGCAGAACAAGAGGTCATAGGTTCAAATCCACACACACACACACTTGCAAACAGTACAAATAAATCCACACAGACATAGTTAACATACAGACTACACACACATACACACACTTACAGACAGACACAATTCCACACACAAAGATTTGCATGTGAAATCAAAATCTTTAAGAATCACCATACACAGACACACACACACATACACACTCTCACTCATTCCTCCTGCCTCTCATCTTGCCAGACAGTAGGCAGTCAGTAAGCAGCTGACCTTGCACCCCTGATGAAAGATGTCATCAGTGTGCGACATGGGCTGTGACACTGTGCGTGCATATCAGCTGGTGACCTGTGGGGTTGGCATGGCGTCCGCTGTGAGGCTGTGAAGGTCACTCTGAAGACTCCTGCTGTTAAAGTCTGATTAAGGATGATAGTGAATGTAGAAGATGTAGGTTTGTTTTTCTTTTTAGATCGAGCCTGTGGTTCTGTAGTGTTGGAACTGCAGCCATAACAGTGACTGCATAATAGTTACTAAACAGTGACTAACTGACGAGTTAGCTTCCAGCTGTGTGTGTGTGCATGTGTGTGTTAGTGTGTCTCTATCTATTTCTCTCCGTCATCCGTAGATAGTGTCAACTATGTCGTGACAGCGGGAGGGAGGGAGGGAGAGTTGGTCCATCTGTGTTGAGTGAGTTTCCTGCCTCTGATGATGAGAGAACAGTTCTAGAGATGTAGATTCATGTTACAGTGGCACACGTGAGCTTCATTAGCTTTGTTAGCATGATCGGTTATCTCTGCTTCCGGCTCTTGATTAATCTGTAGTCAAGAGGAGAAAGATATTTGCCTCCTGTTCGATATGTGTGGATGAGTGTGCAGAGCCATGCTTGATGCATCCCACACCAAACTGATCCACTTACTGGAAACCCAGCATGCACATCACAATCTCCTCCAAACCTGGATTCATTACACACACACACACATCACACACACATCATACACAAACACTCAAATCAAGAAGCGGAACACAGCTTGATTTCACATGTCGTGATGAACTAAGCCCTTTCATGTCTGTGCCACCTCAAGATAGAATGTTCTGGAAAACAAATGATCAAGACGTCTTTACCTATGACGTCTCCCAGCAACGGCCGTGCCCTTGACAGATGCATTGTGGGTAAAACCAGCAAAGCATGGATCTGAGATCTCAGCTGCATGGGGGGGGAAGGAGGGATGACAGGGATGACAGACTGCTTCAGTCGTACATCTGCTGGTCACATGACTTAGAGGTCATGTTATGTCACTCAGATCAACTTCTCTGCGCTTTAGTGTGTGTGTGTGAGAGAGAGAGCCATGGCTAGTGTGCTGTAGTGTATCTTTGGAGAGGAGTTGTGTGTGTGAGGTCTGTGTGTGAGGTGTGCGTGTGTGTGGGGTGTGTGTGTGTTTGTGTGTGGGGGGGGGGGTGCAGGCTCTCTCTACCTCCCCGAGTTTAAATTTAGACAGATTTTACTATCCTCCGTATCCTGGCAACCCAGCCACGGGAGAGCAGGGCTCTGATCCTCCTCTCCTCATCTCCTCCTCCCCTCTCTCCTCTCCTCCTCCCCTCTCTCCTCCTCGCCTCCTCTCCTCTCTCCCCTTTCCTCTCTCTTCCTCTCCTCCTCCCCTCTCTCCTCCTCTCCTCTCTCCTCCTCTCCACCTCCCCTCTCTCCTCCTCTCCTCTTCCCCTTTCTCCTCCTCTCCTCTCTCCTCTTCTCCTCTTCCCCTCTCTCCTCCTCTCCTCCTCTCCTCCTCCTCCCCTCCTCCCCACCTCCCCTCTCCTCTCCTCTGCTCATCTCTTTTGGTGGGTTAGGGGGAAAGTGCAAAATGAAGCTTAACTGAGTAAATATAGGATGTGTTTTACCCAATGAAGGCTGTAAGGTGTGGACTGTAGGACTGTACAGCAACAGCACTACCACACACACTGAACCTGTGACACCAGCACAGACAGAGCAATGCAGAGAGAGAGAGAGAGAGAGAGAGAGAGAGAGAGAGAGAGAGAGAGAGACAGAGAGTTCTTGCAGCCATGCCAACTGAGGACAAGAGGGGGGTGGGGGGGGCACGGGGAGAGAAACTCGTAGCAATTACAGTTTCAGTCTGCTAGTCTACCTGCTCATTGAAATGAATCTACTATATGCCATGCCGTTGTACTGTATGCTTTACAGATCCATACTAATCGCACCTGCCAGTTAGTTCGTGGGGTTTTTTTCAGCTTTGTGATTAGCAAAGCAGGGTTAGCATAGTGCTGTTAGCCTCCATGTGTGAGCCAGTTGTTCCTCTCTGGTTTCTGACCTTTAAAAGCTACAGGGTTCCAAAACACATACGTGCAAGCAGTCACACACACCCACACACACAGACAGGCACACACACAGACAGGCACACACACAAACACACCAATAGACAGGTACACACAGGCAGTGAAGGCAGTATGGGTAACTGTCACTTAGATTTCCCAGTGGACAAGAAATCTCCCTGGAGCTGCTGGCATACACACACACACACAAACACACATGCACACACCCTCATACACTTACAGACACACACACACACATGCACACACACTTACACACACACTTTATTTATGTCCAGGATGAGTCACAGATCCCCCTATAGATATTTGTATCAATACTGAACCAGGTTGCCAGATTGGAGGCAGTGAGACCTCCCTGTCTGCATCTCTTTGTTTCTGCCTCATAGTGTAACAACACACATCTCAGACCTCACCCTCTCTCTCTCTCTCTCTTTCTCTCTCTCTCAGCAGCAGTTTAGTAGCTGAGGCACTCTGTCTGTTAGCTTTGGTCTTCTGTTGCAGTGTGTCTCTCTGTCTCTCTCTCTCTCTCCAGCTCCTCGCTGCTGTGCTCTGCTCTCCTAGAGACTGAATCATTCGGTTGCTAGTGTGAGCCTTGTCAGCACGTCCTGGCCTTCACTCACTGAGAGTTTGTAAGAAAGTGAATCTGGGTCCAGGGATAGAGTCACCAGGGAAACGGGAACCAGGGAAATGGTCACCAGGGATACGGGCAGCTGACTGGCTCTCTGAGGAGTTTGTCTTTTGGTGTGCAGCGGCAGGAGGAGGTAGGAGGAGGAGGGCCGGGGGGTCAGCCCCACCTCCCTGACCACTCGCCTGTCCTCTCTCGGCATGAGGCATCGTCTGGCGTCCGTCCCCTGGCTCTCTGTCCCAGGGGCTCCTCCCACCCGCGGTGGTCCTAACCCGGGTGCCGGTGGTGTTGGGTGGGGTGGGGGTCCCTGGCGGAGTCAGGGGTCGCGGGGGTGACCAGGGGGGGTCTGGCTACTGAGGAACATGCTCCTGGAGGTGCTTCTGAAGCTCAGAAACGTTCCTGCTCACCTGCGGCTCCGTCGCCACCCCTCCGCACACACACCCCCCCCCGCAGCACTCATGCCCCGCAAACTGCTCTGCCGCCGTGATTGGCATGGCGACGACAGCTCTCAGCTGGCCAGCGAGGGCAGAGAGGTGAGGGGTCGGAGGGCGTGTGTGTGTCAGTGTTTCTGCATGTTTTGGGAGTGTGTATTTGTGTATACGTTGTACAGTTTGTGTGTTTTAGATTTGTGTGTGTGGGCGGTTTTGTACTGTATGTGTGTGTGTGTAGGGTTTAAGCCATGTGTACAGAGGACTCTGTTGGATAAGGTTGTGTGTGTGTGTGTGTGTGTGTGTGTGGGGGGGGGGGGGTAGCAGGAGGAGCTTCAGGGACTGTCCAGAGTGTGTGAACATCTCTTCAGATACACAGAGGGGAAGAGGCTGCGGAGAGAGACTGCACTGAACCTCCCTTCCCTCCCTACCCCCCCTACCCCCCTGAACCTCCCTACCCTCCCTACCCTCCCTACCCTCCCTACCCCCCCTACCCCCTGAACCTCCCTACCCTCCCTACCCTCCCTACCCTCCCTAACCTCCCTACCCTCCCTACCCCCCCTACCCCCTGAACCTCCCTACCCTCCCTACCCTCCCTACCCCCCCTACCCCCTGAACCTCCCTACCCTCCCTACCCTCCCTACCCTCCCTACCCTCCCCCTACCCCCCCCTACCCCCTGAACCTCCCTACCCTCCCTAACCTCCCTACCCTCCCTACCCTCCCTAACCTCCCTACCCCCCCCTACCCCCTGAACCTCCCTACCCTCCCTACCCTCCCTACCCTCCCTACCCTCCCTACCCCCCCTACCCCCTGAACCTCCCCTACCCTCCCTAACCTCCCTACCCTCCTACCCTCCCTAACCTCCCTACCCTCCCTACCCTCCCTACCCTACGCCCCCCACTGAACCTCCCAACTGAATCAGAATCAGAAGGGTTTGTCAATGTTTGTCTAAACAGTGTACAGTATGCCATGAATAAATAGGACACAACTGGTCTGCATAACAGACTGTTCTGGAAGGAATTTAATAAGGGAGATACATATAATACGCTACATTAAAAAGAACAAGCATGAATAATGAAGGCAAGATGATTTAGCCTGTGTACTAACAATGTTAGCACTGTGTGCTAACAATGTGTGCTAACAATGTGTGCTAACAATGTGTGCTAACATTGCTAGTTTGAATCTTTGGGGGTTGGGGGGGCCTCCAACATCGTTTTTTATAATGAAACTCAGTCTTCTGTGGGAGGAGGAGGTAGGGAGGTAGGGAGGGAGGGAGGGAGGTAGGGAGGGAGGGAGGGAGGAGCAGGGGATTCAGGCGGAGTGAGGGGTGTGTGTGCGTTGTAAAGGATTGAACAGAGTGAGCTGATTCAACTTTGAAAGACTGACGTTCATGTTTCATAGGTGTGAACAGCAGGCAACAACAGCAGGCTGATCTGTGTTCATCTGAACATGACAGGAGATCCCCGGCCTGTCTGACACCAAATACCCAAATGGGGTTAGTGTTAGCACTGCACTGTGGAGGGACTGCACTGTTAGCTTATAGAAGCTGATCTGAGGGATTGGTTGGTTATAGAAGCTGTTTCCCCTCAAAAGTTTGGAAAGGTAAAAAAAAGGATCGATGTGGGGGGTGGATGTGGAGGGAAATGAAAGCAGAGCAGCCTCTCAGGCAGAGTTGAGATTAGCAGCGCTAGCAGAGAGTCGAGGCTAAGACTCTGTCACAGATCAGCTCCTCATCCTCCAAGCAGACCTGCCCACCTCCCCAACAGCCCCACTCTACAACCCTCTCAATGGGCCCGACAGAGGGGGGAGGAGGAGAGATGAAAGGACCGAGGGAGGGCTGGAAGAGAGAAAAAACTCCTAAAGCGATGATTGTGGTGATGAATATTTGAATATTTCCTGTGGCTAGTTAGAGCTAGCAGGTGTGCTGGGGTGTGTGAGCAATGGAGGGGAGGGATGGAGAGGTGGAGGAGGGAGATGGAGGGAGAGGTGGAGGAGGGAGATGGAGGGAGAGTTGGAGGAGGGAGATGGAGGGAGAGGTGGAGGAGGGAGATGGAGGGAGAGGTGGAGGAGGGAGATGGAGGGAGAGGTGGAGGAGAGGGAGATGGAGGGAGAGTTGGAGGAGGGAGATGGAGGGAGAGGTGGAGGAGGGAGATGGAGGGAGAGGTGGAGGAGGGAGATGGAGGGAGAGGTGGAGGAGGGAGATAGAGGGAGAGGTGGAGGAGGGAGATAGAGGGAGAGGTGGAGGAGGGAGATGGAGGGAGAGGTGGAGGTGGAGGAGGGAGATAGAGGGAGAGGTGGAGGAGGGAGATGGAGGGAGAGGTGGAGGAGGGAGATGGAGGGAGAGGTGGAGGAGGGAGATAGAGGGAGAGGTGGAGGAGGGAGATGACGACTGCCAGCTCTGGGTGCAAATCTGCTCTTTTGTCATATTTTAATGGTCTGCATGGAGACTGGGGAGGGAAAGGTCACAGAGAATGCCATGTGTGGTATCTGATCACACACACACATACACAGACAAAGGCATAGACACACACACACACGCATGTGTGCACAAACACACTAACAGATAAAAGCATTGACAAACACACTACCACACACAGACATAGGCATAGAGACACACACACACACACAAAGCTTAATACACACACTGAAATCACTGTGGGCAGTGGCACTGAAGATGAAGGATCCATTGTATTGTGAGTCACAGAAAGAGAATGTCCTTTACCTCCTGAAATTCCAACCACACAGTTATATAGTTTTGATTTGTTCACAATGTATGCTTCATGTTTGGCTACTCGCAATGTTTGGGGATATCTCGGTGTTATGATCAGTGACCTATGCACTTTTGTAAAGCTCTCTCTTGGAAGTCGCTTTGGATAAAAGCGTCTGCTAAATGAATACATGTAAATATAAATATAGACCTATCACTGCCTCATAGCAATGCCCTGGACTGCTGTCTTACCCACCTTACCCTCCCTCCCTCCCCCTCCCTCCCTCCCCCCCCCCCCCCCCCCCTCCCCCCCCCCCCCCCCCCCTCTCTCTCTCTCTCTCTCTCTCTCTCTCTCTCTCTCTCTCTCTCTCTCTCTCTCTTTCTCTCCCTCTCTCTCCCTCTCTCTCCCTCCTCCCCTCTCCCTCCCCCTCTCTCGTACTCAGTGGCAGACAGAGCTCAGGGCTGGTGATCCACCAGGGGGAAGAGAGAGATGAGAAATCACTTTGGTCCAGACAAACAAGCAGTGCTGATCCCAGAGGGCAGAGCTTGTTTGATCAGCTCTCTGCAGCGTGGTGATGGTCACGGGGAGGAGCCCAGCTGGAGAGCCTGTGTAGGTCACGTTCGAATCCCCCCCTGTTCTGTACCGTTGATGAAAGTGTCTGCTAAGTAAACACATTATAATGTTATTGACATCACAGGCTTCACACATGAAGAGCAGTCAGACAGCCTGTCTTGTACTGTGTGAGACGGCGTAGTGTCCAACACCAGGCCTCGTGAAACGACACGTCCAAACGGGAAGAAGTGATCTGGCAATGACATCACAGGTCAGCTGGTTCTTAGTGACATCACAGGTCAGGTGGTTCTTAGTGACATCACAGGTCAGCTGGTTCTTAGTGACATCACAGGTCAGGTGGTTCTTAGTGACATCACAGGTCAGGTGGTTCTTAGTGACATCACAGGTCAGGTGGTTCTTAGTGACATCACAGGTCAGGTGGTTCTTAGTGACATCACAGGTCAGGTGGTCCTTTCTGACATCAAAGGTCAGGTGGTTCTTAGTGACATCACAGGTCAGGTGGTCCTTAGTGACATCACAGGTCAGGTGGTTCTTAGTGACATCACAGGTCAGGTGGTCCTTAGTGACATCACAGGTCAGGTGGTTCTTAGTGACATCACAGGTCAGGTGGTCCTTAGTGACATCACAGGTCAGGTGGTCCTTAGTGACATCACAGGTCAGGTGGTCCTTAGTGACATCACAAGTCAGGTGGTCCTTAGTGACATCACAGGTCAGGTGGTTCTTAGTGACATCACAGGTCAGGTGGTCCTTAGTGACATCACAGGTCAGGTGGTCCTTAGTGACATCACAGGTCAGGTGGTCCTTAGTGACATCACAGGTCAGGTGGTTCTTAGTGACATCACAGGTCAGGTGGTCCTTAGTGACATCACAGGTCAGGTGGTCCTTAGTGACATCACAGGTCAGGTGGTCCTTAGTGACATCACAGGTCAGGTGGTCCTTAGTGACATCACAGGTCAGGTGGTTCTTAGTGACATCACAGGTCAGGTGGTCCTTAGTGACATCACAGGTCAGGTGGTCCTTAGTGACATCACAGGTCAGGTGGTTCTTAGTGACATCACAGGTCAGGTGGTTCTTAGTGACATCACAGGTCAGGTGGTTCTTAGTGACATCACAGGTCAGGTGGTCCTTAGTGACATCACAGGTCAGGTGGTCCTTAGTGACATCACAGGTCAGGTGGTCCTTAGTGACATCACAGGTCAGGTGGTTCTTAGTGACATCACAGGTCAGGTGGTTCTTAGTGACATCACAGGTCAGGTGGTTCTTAGTGACATCACAGGTCAGGTGGTTCTTAGTGACATCACAGGTCAGGTGGTTCTTAGTGACATCACAGGTCAGGTGGTCCTTAGTGACATCACAGGTCAGGTGGTTCTTAGTGACATCACAGGTCAGGTGGTTCTTAGTGACATCACAGGTCAGGTGGTTCTTAGTGACATCACAGGTCAGGTGGTTCTTAGTGACATCACAGGTCAGGTGGTCCTTAGTGACATCACAGGTCAGGTGGTTCTTAGTGACATCACAGGTCAGGTGGTTCTTAGTGACATCACAGGTCAGGTGGTTCTTAGTGACACCAGGAGCTGAACCCTCCCACACTGCTTACGACAGTCTAGGAGGACGCAGTGAGTTCAGTTAAATGAAGCTTTAATTAAAGGTCGACTTAAAACAGACACAGCCAAGCTAAGATCCGTCTCTGGAGGTTTGGTCTCATGTTTGTCTGTGCTCACTGTAATCGTTTCTCCATTATGTTGAGCGTCCATGCAGAGCTCCTGCCAAACAAATCAGAAAGTGAGAAACAGAATTAGCCCAAGACAGTCATCGCTGATAACCAGACACACGCTGCTGTCGGGGCGTCATGTTCCATCTCTCTCTTCACACCCCGGTCCTGGGGCCCGGTCCTGGGGCATGGTCCTGGGGCACGGTCCTGGGGCACGGTCCTGGGGCACGGTCCTGGGGCACGCTGCTGTGGCTTCACAGGTTCTAGTGAGACCTTGAATCGTTTCATCTTTACACTGAGCATAATTGTGAATCTCTAAACGTGCTCTAAATATAGTTTTTTTCGATCTGTGTAGAAATGATTCAGGACCTTCTGGGTTCCCTGGGGTTGTGTTTGTAAGGCTGTGTTGCTTTCACACTGACAACTAAAAATACCCAGCATCCTCCGTACCCAGGAGGGACACAACCGCTGCTCTGTGTGTGTGTGTGTGTGTGTCCGTCTGTGTGTCTGTGTGTGTGTGTCTGTCTGTGTGTGTGTGTTTCTTTCTGTCTGTGTGTGTGTGTGTGTCTGTGTGTGTCTGTCTGTCTGTGTGTGTGTGTGTGTGTGTGTGCTCCAGGCAGGAGGATGAGAGGAGGTCTGTGGTGATTGTCAAGACGAGCATGAGAGAACAGCCGCCTGATAAATGATGCTCTACATGGCAGAACCCCTCACGCTTCATCACTGCCAATTCAACAGCATTATTAAACACCCCCCTTCAAACTCACACACATACACACACACACCTTTACGCCTCAAAGAGGTGTTGACTTAACAACACTATGAGACAAACATCTATGTTCATTCTTGTCCTGCTGTCTATTCATTGTTGTGTTAAACGGCAGAAAAGCCAACAGGAAGGTTGTTTATAGACCGCTAAAGCTGCTCGTTCATTAGCCCTGCGCGGCTGCGCGGCTGTCCCTTGCTGTCCCTTGCTGTCCCTGCCTGACATCCTGTCACTGCGCCCCCGGTGGCGTCATGTCGTCACTGCGCCCTGTCCTCAGCATCCGTCTGAATGCTGGGGTGAAATCAGCTAGAACCTGAGATAATAATACTGTCATAATGATTACGGTGGGGTTTTCATTTATCAGTGGCTGTTTTGTGAAGCAATGTGCAGTACCGGGGGGAACCAGTGATCTCTTGATCTGCAGTCAAATGCTCTACCCCCAAGGTAGACCATTCAGATGTAAAGACGTCTCTAGGCACAAGTCACGACTGCTGTGGAGCGCAAAGAATTACAACAGAAGGACACTCATGGAAAAACAATGCAGTCTCAATATACTTCTGTAAAGCAAAAGGCTTCTGGGTATTATAGTTTGGCCCGCTGGATGTAAACAGACTGCCAAACAGCTGGGCTTAGTAACCCTAACGACTATCTGTCCCCACTCTCTAACCATTGTAACGACTGTCTCTCGCCCCTGTCCTCCAGGTGTTGTCTCTGGGAGCTGACGTCCTCCCTGAGTACAAGCTCCAGGCCCCTCGCATCCACAAGTGGACGGTCCTCCACTACAGCCCCTTCAAGGCAGTGTGGGACTGGCTCATCCTGCTGCTGGTCATCTACACGGCCATCCTGACGCCCTACTCCGCAGCCTTCCTCCTCAGTGAGCAGGAGGAGGCAGCCCTGCACAGCTGCGGCTACTCCTGCTCCGCGCTCAACGTGGTGGACCTCATGGTGGACATCATGTTCATCATCGACATCCTCATCAACTTCAGGACCACCTACGTCAACGTGAACGATGAGGTGGTGAGCCATCCGCTCCGCATCGCCGTGCACTACTTCAAGGGCTGGTTCCTCATCGACATGGTGGCCGCCATCCCTTTCGACCTGCTCATCTACCGCAACGGGGAGGAGGTGAGAGGAAGTGGGGGGTGGAGGGGGATTGTGGGTAATGGAGTGTGAAAGGGGTTGGTTCATAAAAGAGTGTTTTTTCCCATTGAGGTTTGAGCACACAGTGGAGAGTGAGAGAAACAAAAACAGACATCACTGCATCACAACACAGCACACCAGTCACTGTGGAGATACCTCACACCTGCTCCTGACTTTAGAGATTAACTCAGAAATATTCTCTCTATGTCTCTCTCTCATTCTCTCCTCTACCAGACGACCACTCTGATTGGCCTGCTGAAGACAGCCCGTCTCCTCCGATTGGTCCGCGTGGCCCGGAAGCTGGACCGCTACTCTGAGTACGGTGCTGCCGTCCTCTTCCTGCTCATGTGCACCTTTGCGCTCATTGCCCATTGGCTGGCCTGCATCTGGTACGCCATCGGCAGCGTGGAGCGCAACGGCTCCATAGGCTGGCTCCACTCGCTGGGCGACCAATTAGGGAAGCACTACAACGACTCGGACCCGGGGTCGGGTCCATCCATCAAGGACAAGTACGTGACGGCTCTGTACTTCACCTTCAGCAGCCTGACCAGCGTGGGCTTCGGGAACGTCTCCCCCAACACCAACTCTGAGAAGATCTTCTCCATCTGCGTCATGCTGATTGGCTGTGAGTTACACACACACATGCACACACACACATGCACATGCAAACACACACATGTGCACACACACATGCACACACAGGCACTGGATACGAAGTCTTAAGTCACATTTCCAATCAAAACTAGGCTTCAAAAAGCCATCTATCATAAAATGTATTAAAACATTTTATCTAATGAATCAGCTGGACATTTTAATTTCCTTCAGAAGAGTCATGCAATTAAGGTCCTCCTTGGGAAGTGCCTTCACAGAAGGCTTAGCTGCCCCGTCCAGATCGATCGGACTGATGATGATGGCCAGACTTTAGGAGTCCAAGCTGAAGGTTGACTGTTCTAAAAGGCTGAAGGTGGACTGTTCTAGAGGCTGAAGGTGGACTGTTCTAGAGGCTGAAGGTGGACTGTTCTAGAGGCTGAAGGTGGACTGTTCTAGAGGCTGAAGGTGGACTGTTCTAAAGGCTGAAGGTGTACTGTTCTAGAGGCTGAAGGTGGACTGTTCTAGAGGCTGAAGGTGGACTGTTCTAGAGGCTGAAGGTGGACTGTTCTAGAGGCTGAAGGTGGACTGTTCTAGAGGTTGAAGTTGGACTGTTCTAGAGGCTGAAGGTGGACTGTTCTAGAGGCTGAAGGTGGACTGTTCTAGAGGCTGAAGGTGGACTGTGCTAGAGGCTGAAGGTGGACTGTTCTAGAGGCTGAAGGTGGACTGTTCTAGAAGCTGAAGGTGTACTGTTCTAGAGGCTAAAGTTTGCACATACCTTATTGAGACGTGCACACTAGCTGTTTAGACGGTTTATCAGTTCATCAACGGTTGTTGTTTTTAAAAATACTCTCTAAATAAACCTACCTTGACTTGGTGGTCTGACTTTGGTCCACCCTCCCTCCACCCTGACTCTCTCTCTCCTCCTCCTCCACCCTGACTCCCTCTCTCCTCCTCCGCCAGCCCTCATGTATGCCAGCATCTTCGGGAACGTGTCGGCCATCATCCAGCGCCTGTACTCGGGCACGGCGCGCTACCACACCCAGATGCTGCGGGTGCGAGAGTTCATCCGCTTCCACCAGATCCCCAACCCCCTCAGGCAGCGCCTGGAGGAGTACTTCCAGCACGCCTGGTCATACACCAATGGCATCGACATGAACGCTGTGAGTCACACACACACACACATCCATACTGTTTCATTAACTACCATTTAACCAGCTGTCATCTCTCCTCCCCCATCTCCCCCCTTCTCCCTCATCTCTCTCCCCCTCCTCCATCTCTCACCCCCCTCCTTTCACCTCCCCCATCTCTCCCCCTCCTTCCACCTCCCCCATCTCTCCCCCTCCCCCCTCCTCCCCCATCTCTCCCCTCCCCCCTCCTCCCCCATCTCTCCCCCTCCCCCTTCCTCCCCCATCTCTCCCCCAGGTCCTGAAGGGCTTCCCAGAGTGTCTCCAGGCAGACATCTGCCTCCACCTCAACCGGACTCTGCTGCAGAACTGCAAGGCCTTCAAGGGCTCCACTAAGGGCTGTCTGCGGGCGCTGGCCATGAAGTTCAAGACCACCCACGCCCCGCCCGGCGACACGCTGGTCCACGCCGGAGATGTGCTCACCGCCGTGTACTTCATCTCCAGAGGCTCCATCGAGATCCTGAGGGGAGACGTGGTGGTGGCCATCTTGGGTAGGGGCGGGGCTTCATCTTGGGTAGGGGCGGAGCTTCATCTTGGGTAGGGGCGGAGCTTAATCTTGGGTAGGGGCGGAGCTTCATATTGGGTAGGGGCGGGGCTTCATCTTGGGTAGGGGCGGAGCTTCATCTTGGGTAGGGGCGGAGCTTCATATTGGTTAGGGGCGGAGCTTCATATTGGTTAGGGGCGGGGGTTCGGCTCTGGGGTCATTTATTTGTTCTGAGATCACTAAGGCTTTTACGGTTTCGTGAAAGTTGCTTGCGATGTTGTGTTTCTCAGAGTCAACCACACTGTCGTCCCAAACAGTCACTCTTTGTGGAACTGAGAAGAATCAAAGTGACTTATCGCTTTTCTCTAAAAGAGACATGATTGAGACATGATTCCTGATATATTACTGATGCTTTTCCAGTCTTGGAGGTCAATGTGTTTCACTCCGTCCGCCATTTCTCTAGGAATTACAACAGTGCCCTCTATGGGCCTTCAGCCGCTATTGTTGTTTCTAATTCTGATCAGCTGTAGGGCATAGACTGTCTCTGACTATCCCTGTAGGTACCAGACAGAGCGTGACCTCTCTCTCTGTTCCTATCTCTCTCTATCCTGCTCTTTCTCTCTCTCTACCTCCTCCCTGACCCCCCCCCCCCCTCTTTTTCCTCTCAGGGAAGAACGACATCTTTGGAGAGCCCATCAACCTCTACGCTCGCCCGGGGAAGTCGAACGCTGACGTGAGGGCGTTGACCTACTGCGACCTCCACAAGATCCAGCGTGAGGACGTCCTGGAGGTGCTGGACATGTACCCAGAGTTCTCTGACCACTTCTGGAGCAACCTGGAGATCACCTTCAACCTCAGAGACGTGAGGCCACCGCCAACCTTGTGACCTTGTGACCTTGCACGTTCAGTACTGCCTCGTGTTCTCAGGAAAGCTCAGCTATTAAAGAAATGCCTTCATTTGAACCTGGGACCTGAGAGGTTGTGTTGAGGTTGTGTTGAGGTTGTGTTGAGGTTGTTACAGGTTATGTTGAGGTTGAGTTGAGGTTGTGTTGTTTTACAGACCAACATGATCCCTGGTTCTCCGAGCAGCGACGACTCAGACTGCGTTGGGTTCAACCGCCTCCGGAGACGCAAATTATCATTCCGCCGGCGCACAGAGAAAGGTAGAGCAGGTGGTTAATGCTCACAGCTCAACATACAGCTTCGGCTCACCAGTTCATTATTTATAATAATGACGCTGTTCTGTTTTAGCTTGTGCTGTAGTAGCTAGGCACCACCTGTGATATCCCACAAACACACTCTCTCTCTCCTTCTCTCCCCCTCTCTTTCTCTCTCTCCTTCTCTCCCCCCCTTCTCTATCTCTTGCTCGTACCAGATGATGCAGACGCAGGGGAGGTTAAAAAATCCCAGAAGCCAGTGCGGCGAAGAAACAAGGAGGCAGCCAGTAACCAGGGGGAGGAGTTTAAGCCGGACTGGGAGGGGCCTCGTAGCTCCGTGTCGTCCAGCGGAGACGAAGCGGAGGAGTTAGTCGTCACATGCCCTGCCCCTCCCTTTGCAATGTCAGAGACACAGCAAGCTCAGGCCACGCCCCTTAACTTCAGCGAGACGACCGAGGGCGACGCCCAGACAGGAAACACCTGCAGCGCCCTCTCAGGTAGGAGCTGTCACACACCTGGACACAGTCTGTACTACACACCTGCCTATCTCTATCTCTCTACTACATACCTGGATCTGTCTATTGTTACCCCTCCACCCCCCTCCCCCAGGTGCGTTCTCAGGTGTGTCCAACATCTTCAGTTTCTGGGGGGAGAGTCGAGGGCGTGAGTACCAGGAGCTGCCTCGCTCCCTGCCCTCCCCGCCCCCCCTCAGCAACCCACTGCACAGCATCAGCCGGCGGCAGCGCGGGGAGCTGGAGAGCCGTCTGGACACCCTGCAGGTGCAGCTCAACAGGTACCACACACCTGGGGGGCTGTGTGTATGAGTGTGTGTGGGAACAAACCTGCTGTGTTTCTGCTGCACCTTTCTGTGTGGGTAGTGCTTAACGTGTGTGATCCTGTCAGTGGTGTGCGTGGTGCTTAACGTGTGTGATCCTGTCAGTGGTGTGCGTGGTGCTTAACGTGTGTGATCCTGTCAGTGGTGTGCGTGGTGCTTAACGTGTCTGTTCTGGACAGGCTGGAGACTCGCATGTCCACAGACATCGGGGCCATCATGCAGCTGCTCCAGCGTCAGATGTCCCTGGTTCCTCCAGCCTACAGCACAGTGTCCTCCCCCCCCCAGACCTCCCCCAGCCCCGGCCCTGGCCCCGGGGACACACTGGTTCAACCTGCCGTCCCACTGGAACCAGAAACACTGTCCTCACTGTCACAGGTACCACACACACACACATTCATATACACATACACCCTCACACACACACCCTCACACCCACACACAAACATACACACACAGACCACAAGCATGTACTCACAAAGAAACAGCCACAACACACAGATAAACAAAACCACCACAAAACCAGCCACACCAGCCCCTCCTGAGTTGCTCTGTGTCTCCTCCCCAGGTCCTGAGTTGCTCTGTGGCTCCTCCCCAGGTCCTGAGTTGCTCTGTGTCTCCTCCCCAGGTCCTGAGTTGCTCTGTGTCTCCTCCCCAGGTCCTGAGTTGCTCTGTGTCTCCTCCTCAGGTCCTGAGTTGCTCTGTGTCTCCTCCCCAGGTCCTGAGTTGCTCTGTGTCTCCTCCCCAGGTCCTGAGTTGCTCTGTGTCTCCTCCCCAGGTCCTGAGTTGCTCTGTGTCTCCTCCCCAGGTCCTGAGTTGCTCTGTGTCTCCTCCCCAGGTCCTGAGTTGCTCTGTGTCTCCTCCCCAGGTCCTGAGTTGCTCTGTGTCTCCTCCCCAGGTCCTGAGTTGCTCTGTGTCTCCTCCCCAGGTCCTGAGTTGCTCTGTGTCTCCTCCCCAGGTCCTGAGTTGCTCTGTGTCTCCTCCCCAGGTCCTGAGTTGCTCTGTGGCTCCTCCCCAGGTCCTGAACCTGGAGGACTTCCACTCCTTCCCCAGCGGTCCAGGGGGCTCTGAGGGCAGCCTGGCAGAGCTGCCCTCCCAGGACCCTCCTCCTGCCAGCCCCCCCAACACACACACCACCCCCCCGGGACCCGGGTGGGCCAGGCTGGGGCTGGGGGCCGGGGCGGGGGTGGAGGCAGGGGTAGAGGTGGAGGCAGGGCGGTCAGGGCTCGGGGCAGAAGCAAGGGCCGGGTTTGGAGAAGGGGCAGGGGTAGAGGTGGGGGTAGAAGCAGAGTTGGGGGCGGGGGCAGGGGCAGGGCTGTACAGCCTCGATGTGGAGGTCCAGAGGAGGTTGTCTCTGCAGGAACCTCAGACCCCCCTGGACTCACAGACACTACAGAGACACGGCTCAGGCCCTGGGGGCAGCTAGGGAGGAAGCAGGTAAAGGATGAAGGAGGGAGGGGAGGAATAGAAAGAGAAAGGAGGAGGGATGGATGGATGGAACAAGCAGGAACAAAGAGCCTCTGTTTTTTTATTTTATGATTTAATCTCATTCAGCCCCTTCCTTCCTGGTTCTTTCTGCAATGAGGGAGACATGGCAACGAGATAGTGAGGGGGGGCCGGGGGGCCAGGGGGGCCTCTGGATCCCCTCAGCTTCTGGAACATTACCTGGGCTCTGGGTGACCTTCACCTCTTAGCACTGACCTCTGCTGCCTCACCTACGGTCGCCCTGGCGACGTCTCCACGGCGACGTCTCTGTGGCAACGCGCGAGGCATTCTTCATTCCCTGTGAGAGCTCCTCCTGAATGGTTCACCTCAGAATCTTGACCATAACGTAACCAAACCACATACAGACTTCAGAGAGAGCATGGTCCAGACGTCTGGCTCTGAGATAGCTGCTCACACACACAAAGACACGTCTGCTGGATCCAAGTCTGGAAACCCATCGAGGAGAACAGGAAGGACAGAAACGAATACATGATCATGATTCAAGTAGCCATTATGTCTTGCACTGAAATTTACAGATATCGTCTTTAATATTCTATCTTGCATGTCCATGGAGCTTCCGAGTACTTGCCCTTTGAACTATAGTGTTAGCTGGCCTAACTGAGACCTGGTGTCCTGTCCTGCCATTGGTCCTTTTACCCTGGAAGAGGAGCTAAAGCCCCAACGAGCACACTGGATTGGCTGGTTTGCACCTCAGGGGCGGGGCTGAAGGGTTAAAAGCCATGAATTCTCAAAGAACATATCAAATCCCTGTCACAGTAGAGGTTGGTGGAGAGCATGGGGAGTATTTGTACAGTACAATATGCAACACTGGCAGGACAAAGGGAGGGTTTTGATCTTATATAGGGTTAGGGTTAGATGTTAATGTTTGATCCATTCAGGTGAAAACACTCGTCCTTGTTTAACTTGCAGGTTTACGTAACTTCTTGGTGTTTCTCTCTGGCCACAGGGGCACCAGGATCTGCCCACCACAGCAATACTAAACATGAGGAGGAACAGAGACACACACCTCTATACTGGGTCTAACTCCTCGGTCCGCCTCCACATACTACTGAGGATAACAGATGTGTGTGTGTGTGTGCTTCACACTCCTACACCTTACCCAATGCCAGGAAAACATCCACTCTAGAACACTGTATAGAATCCAAGGATGTTCTAGAACAATCTACAACAGCAGATGTTCTAGAATGTTCTAGAATAGTGCATCAGTCTATAGCGCTAGCGTGGCTATTGAAGCACAGGGTTTGTAAACAGAAACAGAGATCATACAGCTAGGTGCAATGGAAGCACGCACACGCAGAACTGTAAATATACATTACTGCTTGCTGGTCAGAGCTCTTTATTTATTTGGTTTTAGGATTTATCATGTTGTGAAGGCCACCCTACTGTTAGCCTGATGGAGGGAGTGGGCGTCTGGGCGGATATTAATAGTTTACTCCCCTGTGGTGTTGTTTTGTTTTTTCCAAACATTTTAATTTAAACCAATCGAGATGTTCATGAAGATTAATAGCTGCTTGGACTGTGTTGCTATCACCTTGACCATTATTATTATGATCAGTTGTTCCTCCTCTGTATAATCAGAACTTTACCTAATGTTAGCATCCTGTGCTTATTGTTTGGTCGGAACACGCATATGCACACGCACACGTTCTGAAGTCAGATGTTGCATAAGTGTCTGTGAGTCTGTCTGACATGAACAGACTGCTGGGTTGATGGAGAGGCCTGGTGTGTGTCTGGGCAGAACTGGGTTTCCTGTGTTAGGATGTGGTTCCAGGTCTTCCTGATCTTCAATGATGTGTTATATTAGCAGATGCTTTTGTCCAAAGCCACATACAGGGGGCATTTGAACCTCTTGATCTGTGGTCACATGATCTACCCCTGAGTTACACCCAACATACCTTTTCCTTGATGTGTTAGGTCCTACTGACTGTGTAGCTTCCAACCCACTGCGTATAACAGTAGAGGAATCACATGTCAAGGTTGTTAAAAACAAAAATAACTACAGTATGTTTTATGTGTTGAGTTATGGCTTGTAAAAAGCTTCAAAAGCAAGGAAATGAAAAAGACCACAACTCTTAACGTACCGATGAACAGATGAACAGACAAGGGCTGGGTTTCCGAGATTCGTTAAGAAGCTCTTAACGCTAAGAGCTTATTAGAAGCGTTCTAAGAACGCTCTAGAACGCTCTTAGAACACTCCTAAGAAGCTCTTAGCGTTAAGAGCTTCTAAACGAATCTGGGAAAGACGGCCAAGGTGTGTCGTGTTGACGTGTACTGTAGGACAGGAGAGCGAATGACCCTCAAAATACTGTAGGCACACACACATACACACACACACATACCTGCATCTCACTTGATGTTTTGAGACACATATATACAATTCTCAATGTTAATAATAACACACTTGAGACCAGTGGACTAGAGAAGTGATTGTTCGACATGTTTGTAGATATTTGGAGAAGTTTGTTTTTCTGGTTCATGTTTACACTGGATTTAGTCTTTCCTTCATCCTTGTACATTAAAGTCTTGTAAATGAATGTGTTCTTGGCACTCATATAGCCAGCACTATGCAGACTCTGACCATGTTTGGCATGCTTTGAAATGGAGAAAAATAACTGTAGACGAGAAAAAAATAGGCCTGTTCAAATTTATAATAATTTGGGAATAAAGATGATAATATTGTTGATAATAGCAATTATGAAAATGATCATAAAAATGATAAAAATAGCTTTATATACATTTTATTTGCATGCTGCACTTAGAACCTTTCAGCCATGAGAGGGTAGTTTGGCAATACAGCTGGTAATGCTGTATGCTTGTGAACTGTGTAGAAGGACACACTGCACACTCCGGGTCATGGAGAGTGATATTGTACTTCCAGGTCATGGAAGCCAGTTGTAAAATACTGTTACTTAAAGAGTGGCGCATAGTGGGGCTATGGCCAAGGTTTCAGTCTCTGGAAACGTAATATTAGGCTAGTTAATTAACGGCTATGATTCACAATCATAGCTTAACCAGGTTGTCATGGATATTATGTCACCTTTGTTCATATCACAACACAGCTAGGCCTACAAGAGAATGACCACTCAAAAACTTGATTGTGTGATAGCATTATAAAATGGTTCACTTTATAAAATTTCAAATATTTCTTTCAATAAACCTCTTTGAAAACATGGGTAGTCTTCTGTAATACATGTGTTCACTTCTCATTGTTTGCATTGATTGTTATGAGAAGTAAATCTAACATATTTTTTAACATATTTTTAATGTCATTTGTTTCCTATAAGAAAGGCATACACAAATTGACGCATCGTGTCAGATAAACGGATGACAGTATCTTGTTTCTACGGCATTAATCAGCCCACAAACGAGTAGGATCTTTCACAGGCGAAGTCTTGGGAAATGTAGTCATTTTGATTCCAGCAGACACACAGCATCATCAGACTGAGAGGTTGGTACATTGCTCCTCAGCCACAGGGTGGCAACACTACCGTGCAGATGTAGCCCATCCCGGTGTTCCAGTGGTGCCTCTGTAACGGTATTGAGTTATTAACGAATTGCAGCAAGACAAACGGCAGCTTTAGTTGTCAAGTCTGTGTTGATAGAGGCTTTGGTTTACCATTAGGCTCTATGGTTCTGAACACTTTTGTGTAAACTATGACACAATAACGACACGGTACTGAATTAGTTATATCTGACTAGTGACTTTCTATTCTATAATTGAGTATGCTAAAGCCTTGTAAAGAATACACGGCTTGTTGAAATGTCACGAAGCTTTAAAGTAGATTTGCAGCGATGCCCTAAAACCATCTATCGTTTAGGCTACCGGTTGGATGCCTGCATCAGTGTTCGCTGTTGTAATGTTTGTAGTTCTGTGCGGGTGCTCTTCAAGAGGACAGGGCCCGTTCTATCCCGTAAAAGGAGTCAAACGTGTTCATTGTAGGTTCCGGTTGTCTGTCAGCAGAACATTAGTGACGACCTGGTCAGTTTTAGGAAGCTGGCCGGGGCGTTCCCGCATGTGGACAACGAAGCCGTGATTGGAGTTAGTGTCTGTCACGTTGCTCTTATCTTTATTATTATTGGGTAACACGGAAGTCAGCTGCTCGTCTTGGGCTTTGATTGGAGTAAACTTTCAATGGGCAGTTAACGTTGCCTCGCGGTCCCTGAAGTGCAGAACAGGAGGGCGTATCATCTGTGACAGCGACGTAGGAGACTCCCAATAAACTGTCAAAAATAGTCAACAAACGGTGAGTTCATTCCAAATAAAACGACTTTTTATTGTGTATGTATCCAGTGGCGCACTTTAAAAGCGCTTTCCGTGTAATTCTCGGGTGGGGTTGTCGATTTATCAGAGGGGAAACGGTGATTTTGGATGACTGAGCGTTTAGCACCGCATCAAGACGAGGAGTGCATGGTGAAGTTGCGGTGTCACAGCCAGGGGCTGCGTGGAGGCGCAGGAGCTAGCTGGCCATGGCAAAGTTATGCTAGTTTGACTGTGTGTGTTAGGCCATGCACAGAACTAGCATAGGTTATGTTTTAAACGGCCTTCGTGTTTCATGACCTTAGCTCTGTTGGGACTTTCTGTAAAGCATCATAATTTTTCCGTTGATGTGTAAACACGCGGTTTGCTCTGCAACGTTTGTAGCTAGCAAAGTTTAACGTGTCGCTGCTGCTGTTAGTTAGTATCTAAATGCGATCTTTCCTTAGACTTTGGGAAACGTGACATAATCCCGTATTCCATTGTAGCCTGGCAACTGTCTGTTTTATGACTGACGGTACTCACCGGAGCACAGAGGCCGTTAACGTCTGTTTCAAAGTTCACGATAAGTAGGTGTTTCTACAGGCCTAGTGCAGTGTTCATACTTATGTTTCCTTTCAGGCCCAGCTTTCACTTCTCTCTCAGCCCTCACCACAGACCCAACAGATTTGCGTATTTGAGATATTGATGAAATGTAAAAAGAGGAACAGCAGAGCGGGGATTAGGTTGGTTATTAGAGAGGGTTCCCTTTATCCAGATGCTGGATTAGGCAGCAATCCAGCACAGATTACAGACAGGAATCAGAGGTGGGCCTTCCCAGCGGTGCGGTTATTATGGGATGGATCCCAGACCAACAGCATGTATACTTTGTTACTATATTGCTTGTCATGCCAGGGTGCTATAACCACTAGTTCGATGTGAGTGTAATTTGGTCTGTAATCTGAAATCTTTACTCCACAAAGAACCCTGTGTTCATTTTGTGGGGTTTATTCCCTGTTATTTCAGTCCCAGCCTTGCAACACTTTATGTTGCAACTTAATGTACTACTTTAAAACATTTTCTTTTGTAAATAATCACTCAAAGTTCCCCAGAGTAGTGAAGGTTGAAGCAGGCATTCATTGACATGGACTGCTCCTAGCCTGGTTCATAGCAGAGTGGTCAGATGAAGTGGAGGTCTGTTCTAGTCTGCTAGTAGGGAGATAAAACACCTCTTTGTCTCTTCAGGGTCTGCCAGTCTGTGATTTTGAAGCGACCATATAGACGTTGTCCCTGATATGATTTTAATCATCGCCCGTTCAGTGTCAGTAGTTCTTGATTATACAGATGGAGCTGTGTGTGTGTGTTAAGGGGAATGTATGATACTGTAAATCAAACAACTGTAACCCCCCTTCCTCCCATACGCTGTACAGTGGGAAAATGCTTCTCACAGTTGCTTTTCCAGGTTGAAACTCCTAAAACAGGCTGGGGGGTGTGTGGTTGTGCCAGGGGGGGTGTGGTTGTGCCAGGGGGTGTGTGGTTGGGCCAGGGGGGGTGTGGTTGGAGCTCTAGTCCAGACTGGGGGTGTGTGGTTGTGTCAGGGGGGGGTGTGGTTGGAGCTCTAGTCCAGGCTGGGGGTGTGTGGTTGTGCCAGGTGGGGGTGTGGTTGGAGCTCTAGTCCAGACTGGGGGTGTGTGGTTGTGTCAGGGGGGGGTGTGGTTGGAGCTCTAGTCCAGACTGGGGGTGTGTGGTTGTGTCAGGGGTGTGTGGTTGGGGCTGTAGTCCGCTTTTGCCCGTGACATGTCCACACAGAGCGGGGAGAATTTGAACCTGCAATCTCTCGTTCTGAAGTCAGGTGCTCAGTCACTGAGGAGCCCCCTCCGCTGGCTGTCTCACTCATCAACAAGATAAATCATTTAAAAAGAAGCTTTGGGAATGGAATTTAGTTTATTTCAAACGCATCCATCTTTGTTGTGGAATGCTCGGGACAGGAGCACTGATGTCACACCGACCCTGCCTGAAAGGTCAGAGAAAACAACAAGGTAAATGTCATCTGGGAGGAGGAACACTTCCGATCCTCTCAGCCGTCACTCTGAATGTCACGATGGCTCAAGCTGATAACCAGGAACGGTTATGGAGGCACCCCTAGAGGAACCCTCGCTGGTTGTGTCAAGTTTACTTCGCTTTAAGGTTGATGCTGTTTTCCTTGTGTCTGTAAGTTTTATCCAACACTGGTGATGTTGACAAAGTCAAACAGTGAAAGTCGGTGCTCTTCTTCTGCTGAGGACCATGACCCCAACAGGACTGACCTCTCAGATGCTTTTATCCAAAGCGATTTACAGGAGGATTTGAACCTGCAACCTCTTGATCTGCAGCCAAATGCTCTAACCGCTGAGCTGTAACAAACTTTTATGAGTTGGTTTGGATCTGGATAAAGCCGTATCCTGTAGCATTCTGTTTCCCTTTAACCCAAACTCAAATATGTCAGAGAGACCAGAGTTAGTCTCTACTATCAGCCCAGCAGAGAGACCAGAGTTAGTCTCTACTCTCAGCCCAGCAGAGAGACCAGAGTTGGTCTCTACTATCAGCCCAGCAGAGAGACCAGAGTTAGTCTCTACTGTCAGCCCAGCAGAGAGACCAGAGTTAGTCTCTACTATCAGCCCAGCAGAGAGAGTGGGTGTGGTTGGGGCTTAGCTTGACTCCCATCCCTGTATGCTGAGTCACTGTAACCCAGGGTGGCCCAGGGGGGCCCAGGGTGGTGAGACCCTAAATCAGGGTGTATTGATCACTGCTGTCCCAGACTGGGAGTCATGGGATTGATCAGAAGCAATCGATCAGCTGTTAGAACCCAGCGGTGTGTTCTGTCTGGAGTCTGAATGCATGATCTCATGAGTGTTGAATACCACAGTGGGTTTGGAGTCATGCTCTAAAACCAGGACCTGATCCACCCTGCTGCACAGGGACAGCAGGAAAGCTCTACTTCAAGGTAGAAGTATAGATGCCTGATTTAGAAAGGAATGTTACTGGAATGAATAGTATTAGTTATCCTCACTGCTTAGTTATGCCAACACACAGATCAGTCTCTCAGTAGTTTGACTGATTTATTGAAAACAGCCATCTTGTACACTGGGAAGGTGTTTACATTAGTCTGAGCCTGTTCAGATGAGTTCAGATCCAAAATTCATGCTTAACTGTTTCTCTTCACGTATCACGTCACAGTTGGTTACTCCCTTTTCCTGGCTAGAATGTGAAGAATGCTAAAGCTGCAGGTTGCTCTTCTGGGCTGCATGAATTATGCATCTGATGTCAGAGATCCGTTACCACACAGCTCCAGGGCTGGAGAACATCCTCATCACAACAGATCCACCAGCCAGGACACCTGATCTCTGATCTGGCCATAGAGACAACTTCTGAGGCGTCACGTTCAAAACACTAGTGAGATTGTGAGATTAGGCTATTGTATGGGGATGGGATTAGGATTAGCAAAACCGGGATTGTTGAGCTAGCGATATCATGCGGTCAACACAAGTTTCCTCCAGTGGTCTGGTAGGCCATATTAGAGTAGATGGGGGGGGGGGGAGGGGAGAGAGGGAGGAAGGGAGGGAGGGGAAGAAGAGGTGGGAGGGGGAGGAGGAGAGGAAGAGAAGGGGATTTTTAGATTGCGTGACAACAGAGGATGAATAGAGAGAGCGAGGGGGGGGGGGGGGTAATCCTCTAGCAGCAGCAGGAGGATGGCTGTCAGACCCTAACCCACCACCAGACCTCACATCAGCCTGGGACAAACACCACAGCAACACTGCAGAAACACCTCCACAGCAGAAACACCTCTAATGCAACCCAGCAGAAACATCTCCATTGCAACACAGCAGAGAGGAGTTAGTGTCCTGCAGCCTAACAGAGCAGCTATGATCTAGTGTGTGTGTGGAGGATCACTGCCTTCAGAAAGACCAGAGAGACACTGATCCCTGGCTCTGCTCATACCTGTGGGCCTGCTTGTTTTGGGATTAATGGAGCAAGTTTGCGTGCGGGTGTGTGTGTGTTTGGAAGGGGGGGGTTGTTGGTGTGTATGTGTGTGTTGTAGTGTGTGTGTGAGGGTGCTGTTGTGCGTTCCTTTGCGATGTGTCAGGCCGTGCTCTGCAACAATGGGGTATAGTTCTCAGTTCTGACAAACAGAGGGAACGTGTGTGTGTGTGTGTGTGTGTGTGTGTGTGTGTGTGTGTGTGTGTGTGTGTGTGTGTGTGTGTGTGTGTGTGGGTGGAGTTCCCAGTTCTGACAGAGGGAACAAGCGAGTGTGTGTGTGTGGACATTGTGACATGAACACAGTGGCTGTATTCTCCGTGTCTCTCTTCCAGCCCCCTCCCACAGTTCACTCTCCCAGAGTTCACCCTCCCACAGACTGGAGCAACCCTACAGGACTAAGGGAGGGTGGGGGTGTGGGGAGGAGGTGCAGGGTGTGGGGAGGAGGTGCAGGGTGTGGGGAAGAGGTGCAGGGTGTGGGGAGGAGGTGCAGAGGGTGGAGTGGTCCCTTGGTCACTAACAGGCTGCAACAGGGTCCCAATTTGAGAGAAATGTCTTAAGTGCTAAGTAATGCTGTTAGTGGATGGTATGGAACACACACAAAGTCCCTGTCTCTCTCACCCTCTCCTCTTCTCACACACACACACACACACACACACACACACACACACACACACACACACACACACACACACACACACACACACTGAGACAGACAGTGGTCCTTTCACTTGTCTGGGACATAAGTAGAAGAAAGAAGCGTCTGAAGGTGACTGCTCGCGTTAGCATCAGCTAGCAGAGAGCTCACATTAGCATCAGCTAGCAGAGAGCACACATTAGCATCAGCTAGCAGAGAGCTCACATTAGCATCAGCTAGCAGAGAGCACACATTAGCATCAGCTAGCAGAGAGCTCACATTAGCAACAGCTAGCAGAGAGCGGAGGGGGAGGGGGAAGGAAATCAGGAACCATTCTGAGCTCAGACAGAACTGTCAATCCCCTGACCTCTGCCTAGACCTGACCCATGACATCTGACCCCTACCTGTAACGGACCACAGTGCTGTCGCTGGGATCCTCCCTGAGCCGGGAGGTGGAGGAGGAGGAGGAGGCATGGGTGATATCGGGGAACTTACTTCAGGTTCATCAACACACACACACACCCCCTGGTTAACTGACATTAAGTAGGCACGTGTTGTCACAGCACCTGCACGTATCCCACCAGACTCATTAACTCAACACACACACACACATATACCTCCCTCCCAAGGGCAGGACCGGTGCCTCCCTGCATTCCTGAGAAACACTTCTCAGACCTCTCCCTTTCTCTCTTTCCCTCCCTCCCTCCCTCCCTCCCTCCCTCCCTCCCTCCCTCCCTCCCTCCCTCCCTCCCTCCCTCGGTAGCTGCCATGCTTTTTACATAAACGACACCAAAGTATAGGTGTGTGTGTGTTCTCATAGTGGTTTGACAACATACTGTAGGATGAGGGTTTTCAATCCTGGTCATCAGGGCCCACTGTCCTGTATGTTCTCGATGTTTCCCTGCTCCAACACACCTGATTCAAATGAATAGTCATCAGACTTCTGTACAGCTTGATAACAACCCATGTATTTGAATAAAGTGTATTGGAGCAGGGAAACATCTAAAATGACCTCACACATGATCTTCAGTCCTCCTGAACCAAAGGAAACTACATTTGTTATTCTGTGTGTGGTGACAGTCCACAGAGTGTTGATGGCTGTGGTTTAGTGGATTAGCCTCTCTAGAGAATGTCAAGATACAATCTCATGTAGAACAGCCCTGGCTTGTTATGCATCTCATTCACTCTGCCCCTGACACACACGCTCTCACACACACACTCACTCACACACACACACACACACACATACACACTCACTCACACACTCACACAAAAAGAGCCACGCCACATAGCATACTTGAAATAGTTTGTTTCCATTGATCTGTCCTCTACTGTAAAGACTATCAGTGTAATTCCTACCTGGGGGCAGGATTGGAGGCTAGGCTAGGTCAAGCTAGGCTAGGCTAGGCTAGGTCAGGCTATGCTAGGTCAGGCTATGCTAGGTCAGGCTAGGCTAGGCTACGTCAGGCTAGGCTATGTCAGGCTAGGTTATATCAGGCTAGGTCAGGCTAGGCTAGACTAGGCTAAGCTAGCTGAGCTGAGGTATTGGATGTTGTTTTGTTCTGGGTGTGTCTGGGGAGGCAGGGTGAGTCATGGTCATGTAGCAGGGTTAGGGTTAGAGGGGAATCCCTGGAATGAAGAGTATGGGCCAGCCTGCTAAGAGCACACACACACATGCATGCAGTCACACACACACACACACACACATACAAATACATGCATAGCCTAGTCACACAAATACACACATACTACCCAAACACACACACACTCATTCATGTCCACAATTTCTCAAAAGCCCACTGTCTCCCCACCCTCAGAGCCACTGCAGGGTCAGGATTTGTGCCATGCGGTGATAGAACCTGTTCATTCTGGTGTGTGTGTGTTGATTCAAGCCACACCCTAGTTATGGATGTGATCCAGTATTGATGAGGTGTAGCATGGGGCTGTGTTGCAAGCAGCTGTTTGTAATGGAACCCTCCAGGGTGGGTGTGTGTCTGTATGGTGTCTGTATGGTGTGTGTATGGTGTGTGTATGGTGTGTGTATGGTGTGTGTATGGTGTGTGTCTGTATGGTGTCTGTATGTGTGTGTGTGTCTGTATGGTGTGTGTATGGTGTGTGTCTGTATGGTGTCTGTGTGCGTGTGTGTGTGTGTGTGATAGAGAGACAGAGACTCTGCAACCCAGAGCAGCAGAAAGCCATGTCAGCTGTCTGAGCTTCACAAACACAGAAGCTGTAGAGGGCCTCTCTCACACACACACACACACACACACAGCATACACACACAGAAGCTGTAGAGGGCCTCTCACACACACACACACACACACACACACCATACACACACAGAAGCTGTAGAGGGCCTCTCTCACACACACACACACACACACACAGCCTACACACACACACACACAGCCTACACACACACACACAGCCTACACACACAGAAGATGTAGAGGGCCTCTCTCACACACACACACACAGCATACACACACACACAGAAGCTGTAGAGGGCCTCTCTCTCACACACACACACACAGCATACACACACAGCATACACACACAGCATACACACACACACACACACACAGCATACACACACACACACAGCATACACACACAGCATACACACACACACAGCACACACCATACACACACAGCATACACACACACCATACACACACACACACACACAGCACACACCATACACACACACACACAGAATACATACACAGCATACACACACACACACACACACACACACACACACACACAGCACACAGCATACACACACAGCATACATACACAGCATACACACACACACACAGCACACACCATACACACACAGCATACATACACAGCATACACACACACACAGCATACACACACACACACAGCATACATACACAGCATACACACACACAGTGTGGTTGGTAAAACAGTAACAAGGACAGGGAGGGCACACTGCAGCAGTCATCACCTCTCCATGGAGGGTGACATCACAGTCAACATTCCTGCTCTGTTAGCTGTGGCCTGTCTGTCTGCCTGCCTCTGTCTGTCTGCCTGTCTGCCTGCCTGCCTGCCTGCCTGCCTGTCTGTCTGTCTGTCTGCCTGCCTGTCTGTCTGTCTGTCTGTCTGTCTGTCTGTCTGTCTGTCTGCCTGCCTCTGTCTGCCTGTCTGCCTGTCTGCCTGTCTGCCTGTCTGTCTGTCTGTCTGTCTGTCTGTCTGTCTGTCTGTCTGTCTGTCTGTCTGCCTGCCTGCCTATGCCTGCCTATGCCTGCCTGCCTGTCTGTCTGTCTGTCTGTCTGTCTGTCTGTCTGTCTGTCTGTCTGTCTGTCTGTCTGCGCCTGCCTGCCTGCCTCCGTTTCTGTTTACTGTGTGTTCAGGTCATGGTCGTGACTGCTCAGTTTGTTTGCATACAACAGTGGTCCGTGGGAAAGGATTGGAGAGGATTAACCTTCTATAGACTTACCACTCATTGGGCCGCACACACACACACACACACACACACTGATTGTATTGGTAGTGTGGGCTGAGGGTCAGAAGGCACAATAGTGAGCTCTGCTTCCTTCCTCTGCTACAACAACATGCTTTCCAAGAGCCACACCAAAATGCCCCCGCCCCCAGACAGACCCATGCACATGCACACAAACACATTCACATGCTTGGTTTGGATTCACATGCAGTTATCAGGCTCGCCAGCAGGGGGTGCTGCTAGCTGGGGTTTAGAGAGAGAGGTGGGGGGGGGGAGAGAGGTGGGGGGAGAGAGGTGGGGGGAGAGAGAGGTGGGGGGGGGGGAGAGTGAGGGGGAGAGACATGGAGAGATATTAGGATGTTTATTACTATTATTTTATTATAATTTGATTCAATTTTATTTGAGCTCATCATAGATGTAATCTCTGTTCTTAGTACAGTCTGACCTTGTGTTAAAAAATAAAAAATAAAACTGGAAACTAACAGTCATGCAGCATCTGTAGTCCCCTGGTGAGCGCTTATAAACTCATGCAAGCTGGTGAAGAAAGTGGTTTCAGCCAGAGTGCTGTGGCCTGGTCTGTCCAGAACACAGGGAGGTTAGGTGTGTGTGTGTGTTTCTGCACTGACCCTAATCCCAGCTCTGATGCAGCAGTGGTACAGACTGACATAATCTCTCCGACTGAGGGACGCAGGGCATAGAAGTGGAGTGAGAGAGAGGGAAAATAGAGAGCAGAAAGAGAGAACAGAGGGCAGAGAAGAAGAGAATGTGGAAAGAATAGAGAGAAAGAAAATAACGATAGAGAGAGAATAGAAAGGGAGAGATAAGAGCGATAATGGATGGAGGGAATGAGAGAGAGCCTTAGAACAGGTTGGTTGATTGGAATTTAAATCTGCCATTACCTGAGTGACCTCACTGAAAGATAACATGACTCGGCACAATCTCTCAGTTGATTGGTCAGATGTCCTCCCAGCTGACCCCATGCTGCAGTGTGGCCCAGTCCACTCATGCAATCGTGGTTTCCTGTTTGTGTTGACATGAAGGTGTGTGTCGGGGTGTGAAAAGTGTGTGCTTGCTTGTGTAACAGACGTGGTCTTGCAAGCTCCGTCAAAGACATACGGGCGACTGTCCGCTGCGACCAGGAGTCGAACCTGCCACCTCTGACTTCCCAAGCGCCATCACTACCAACTACTCCAACGAAAAGCTAGCAATTTGTCGACGCGGGTGGCCTGTTACATACTTGAGGAGTGAGTTTCACCACACACCGGCCACACTTGGACATGGCTGGTAAGCCTTGTGACATTGTCCCAGAGCTCCATGCTGTTGGTCCTGAGTGCTGTGGCTCTGACAGCATTAGACCCAGAGCTCCATGCTGTTGGTCCTGAGTGCTGTGGCTCTGACAGCATTAGACCCAGAGCTCCATGCTGTTGGTCCTGAGTGCTGTGACTCTGACAGCATTAGACCCAGAGCTCCATGCTGTTGGTCCTGAGTGCTGTGACTCTGACAGCATTAGACCCAGAGCTCCATGCTGTTGGTCCTGAGTGCTGTGGCTCTTACAGTCTGCCTCCTGGTGGCAGAGAGTGAGACTGCAGCTATCGTATTACGTTACATTAGATATTAGTGTGTCTAGCTCAGTCGTAGTGCTTTTGACTGCAGGTTGTTCCCCACCCCCACTACCACCATATCTAACCTAACCCTGCACCCCCCTCCTCACTATATCTAACCCTGTACCCCTCCTCACTATATCTAACCCTGTACCCCCCTCCTCACTATATCTAACCCTGTACCCCCCCCTCACTATATCTAACCCTGTACCCCTCCTCACTATATCTAACCCTGTACCCCCCCTCACTATATCTAACCCTGTACCCCCCTCCTCACTATATCTAACCCTGTACCCCCCTCCTCACTATATCTAACCCTGTACCCCCCCTCAGTATATCTAACCCTGTACCCCCCCCTCACTATATCTAACCCTGTACCCCTCCTCACTATATCTAACCCTGTACCCCCCCTCACTATATCTAACCCTGTACCCCCCTCCTCACTATATCTAACCCTGTACCCCCCTCCTCACTATATCTAACCCTGCACCCCCCCCCTCACTATATCTAACCCTGTACCCCCCCTCACTATATCTAACCCTGTACCCCCCCTCACTATATCTAACCCTGTACCCCCCCCCCCCCCCCCCCAGAGCCATGGCGGAGCTGGACCTGAGTCTGAGCGACGCGCTGACGGATGGAGGCCCCGCCCCCCAGGAGGGCGTGATGGAGAGGGACTTCCTGAAGGAGCTGGAGGCGGAGCCTTACGACGACCAGGTGGGAGAGACGGTGGGCAAGACGGACTACACCCCCCTGCTGGACAATACAGGTGAGCTGGTGGGGAGGTGAGGTGGGGGTCAGGGGTCAGGGGGAGGAGTGGTGTACTTTAGGAATCTCCATTACATACTTTTAGAGAGAGAGACAGAGAGACACACAGAGAGAGACACAGAGAGAGACACAGAGAGAGACACAGAGAGAGACACAGAGAGACACAGAGGTAGTCATAGAGACAAGAGAGAGACACGGTGACAACGTTCCATCCTCCATGGCTTGTTGCATCACAGCAGCGTCGCCTGACAGCCTGACTGATGACAGCAAACACAGCGGGACTGGCTGCCATTTTGGATCTGTCAGGGTGTCACTCTGTTAGCTGTGGACTGCAGCCTGGTACTAGACACTGGCTGCCATTTTGGATCTGTGTATGTGTCACTGCCGGGGTCTGTGTCTGCTGGCTGTGACTCAGCCCTGTCTAGACCTGCACACAGAGTGGGCAGAGAGAAGCAGTCGTGCTACAGTGTGTTTGTAGTCATGCTGACACACAGAGATTAATGTGTGTGTGTGTGTGTGTTAGAGAAAGGCTTTGTGGACTGGAGATAATAATGAAGTCTGTGTGTGTTTGTATGTATGTGTCTGTGTGTGTGTAAGCAGAAGCAAAACAGCCCTTGAATGGTGATCAGGATATTCAGAAGCCTGGTAAGAGCTTCTCCTGTCTAAACACAGCATCCTGTCCCTCACCTCTCCTCCTCACCTCTCCCCCTAACATCACCTCTCCCCCTAACATCACCTCTCCCCCTAACATCACCTCTCCTCCTCACCTCTCCCCCTAACATCACCTCTCCCCCTAACATCACCTCTCCCCCTAACATCACCTCTCCCCCTAACATCACCTCTCCTCCTCACCTCTCCCCCTAACATCACCTCTCCTCCTAACATCACCTCTCCTCCTCACCTCTCCCCCTAACATCACCTCTCCCCCTAACATCACCTCTCCCCCTAACATCACCTCTCCTCCTAACATCACCTCTCCCCCTAACATCACCTCTCCTCCTAACATCACCTCTCCTCCTAACATCACCTCTCCTCCTCACCTCTCCCCCTAACATCACCTCTCCTCCTCACCTCTCCCCCTAACATCACATCTCCCCCTAAGCTCTCGCCCTCACCACTTCCTGTACGATCATTCATTATATATTTATTTTATCCTTGTCTTCAAGTTCAGTTGTTCTACGTGTGTGTGTGGGCGGTTTTTCATTTTCTTTACTTCATGCAGTTATGTTGTGCGTGTGTTCAGGACAGTGACGTGTCACTTCCTGTGGTGGTTTATATAAGGGTACCGAGACGCTGTTCTGTTGGAAGCTGACTTCCACTTCCTGTTAACGTGGTATGGTCACTTCCTGTTGACAGCATAGGGTCCTGACTACACAGACTTGTCTGGGGCCGTCACTCGTGTCCCTGTTGTCTAGGTTACTGGCAGAAACCCTCCAGAGACTGAAAGCTCTTAAACCCTCCTGAGTGTGTGGGGGTTATCCTCCTAAAGCTGAGTGTGTGTGTGTGTGTGTGTGTTTGGTTTGAGTTATACCGTACATAGTTGTTGTCCCTTTTGTTTCTGTCTCCATTGTGTGTGTTTTGGTTTATCATTGTTGAACTTCCTTCTCCAAATACACCCCCGTCCTCCCTCTGCAAGATGGAGCATCACAGACTTGCATGAGGAGAGCATGACATGCCTATACTTTCTACTCCTCACCCCCTCTGTACACACGTCCATACCCATTCACACACATCCATACAGCCAAACATATATCCATATACATACCCACAGCTCTGGTGCTGAGGAGCACACATCTGCTGGCAGGCTGTTCAGTGTGGCATGCTGCCCCTCTCTGTCTCTCTCTGGTCTCTCTCTCTCTCTCTGGTCTCTCTCTCTCTCTGGTCTCTTTCTCTCTCTGGTCTCTCTCTCTCTCTGGTCTCTTTCTCTCTCTGGTCTCTCTCTCTCTCTCTGGTCTCTCTCTCTGGTCTCTCTCTCTGGTCTCTCTCTCTGGTCTCTCTCTGGTCTCTCTCTCTGGTCTCTCTCTCTCTCTCTCTGGTCTCTCTCTCTGGTCTCTCTCTCCGGTCTCTCTCTCTGTCTCTCTCTCTCTCTCTCTCTGTCTCTCTCTCTGTCTCTCTCTCTCTCTCTGTCTCTCTCTCTGGTCTCTCTGTTCTCTCTGTTCTCTCTCTCTCTCTCTCTCTCTCTCTCTCTGTTCTCTTTTTCTCTCTCTATGGTCTCTCTTCCTTTCTTTCTCTGTTCTCTCTCTCTCTCTCCCTCTCTCTGGTCTCTTTCCCTCTCTCTGGTCTCTTTTTCTCTCTCTATGGTCTTTCTTCCTGTCTCTGTTCTCTCTCTCTCTGCCTGCTTGGAGATGGCAGCACTCTGTCTGCATGCATGCTACTGTATGTTGGGCACCGGTTGCTATGGTTACACAGCTGTGTGTAAGCGCGTGCGTGTGTTTCAGAACATGCTTGGAACATCAACCACAGCCAGATTCTGTAGTATGTAATCTGGGATACCTCACTACTACGTACCTAATCCTGAGATGTGTTAGTGTCTGCAGATAGTTTCAATTACCTCAGTACATGTGTATGCATGCAGGACATGTACATGCATGCAGGACATGTGGAAGCAGCTCCAGAAGCTGTTGAGCTTAATGACCATGAGAGCCCACTAGCATGGAGAAAGTAGGAGGTGTGTGTGTGTGTGTGTGTGTGTGTGCACGCAGCATCTGTCCTCGTGTCGCTGAAGGGACATTTATCAGCCTAGCTGGAGAGAGACCTGGGTGTATAAGTAGAAACTGGGACACCCAACTGAGAACGTAAGCAGAATGCCAGAGTGTGTGTGTGTGCGTGTACAGATGTCTGCATGGTGCTCTGCCTGTCTCGCATGCTGCCCCTGTCTGTGCTTCTCTAAGGGGTAGTGGTGTTGTTGACAGACATGGTTGTGATTGTTTACTAATCAGTGCTCTTATTCTCTTCCCTATCCTCCTCCTTTCTTCATCCTCCTCTTCACCAAACTCCTTATCATAACATTTGAAACTCTCCTGCTCTACTCTCCCCTCTATTCTCTCTCTGTCTCTCTCTCTCTCTCTGTCTCTCTCTGTCTCTCTCTCTGTCTCACACACTCTCTCACTTTACCCTACCCTGACTCCTCCCCCTGACGCTTCAGAGGACTAGGCCATGCCTCCAACCAACTGAGTGTCAGCTGTGATTCTTCTGACACACACACACACACCACATTCCAGCAGACAATGCCAAGTTCATCCTCTTAACTCTTAACGCACACACACATCTACACAAACACCTTAAAGCACACACACACATCTACACACACACATCCTAATACACACACATCCTAATACACACACACATCCTAATAAACACACGCCACTGTCCTCCTGTCCTCCCGCTGGGGCAGCTTGTGCTGCCAGCCATCTCCCCCAACACCTCCCTCCCCCCTCAGCCCTCCCTCCCCCCCTGCTCTCAGCTGGCCTGTCTCTCTGGCTCTCCTCTAGCACAACTCTACCGATGTTTCTACTGATCCAGCCCCCCTCCCCCCCAGCCCAGCCCCCCCCCCCCCTGTCTGGGGTGCACCTCCTAGAACAAAACAGCTACGATAGGAGACTGACTCAGCCATCCTCCCCACGTCATCTCTCTGTGTGCCACAGCCAGGGTGTGTGCTTCAGCTAACGTAACTACACTGACACTGCGCCAAACTTAGAGATTAAAATGAAGTGAGGTATGATTCCACATTCCAGGCGTCTGAAGCACATCGGTATTTCCTCTTCCTTCACCCTGCCACCCTGCGCTGTCTCTGCTAGTTAGGACTTCAGTTGTTTTCTCACTCTGTATACTAGTGCACAATGTAGCAAAGTTAGTTAGTTAGTTAGTTAACATACTTTAGGTGTGCTTAATTGATCTTGGTCAACTCCACCCGCCCAGCATGCTATGGAAGTTTAAATCAAGCACACCTTCAGTATTCACATGTAAACAAATGCTTTAGAAATTATTAAATGTTTACAATTAGTATTTAGGATGCTGTTTTTCTAGACTGTGTGTGTCTGCACCTTGCTAATAAACTCCTAATACACTTATCTGTCATTGGACTGCATTTCTCCATCTTCTGGGTCACTGTTGTCCCACTGCTGGTCAATCGTATCTCTTTTTGTATCTCTGCCTATCCCTTTTTCATCTCTGTTTCTATGTATATTTCAGTAACTGTCATTTCAAGAGATGGGAAGTAACGAAGTACAAATACTTTGTTACTTTACTTAAATAGATTTTTTTTAACTAGAAACGCATTTGTGCTGTGTGTGTGGAAAAATGTTTCAAAAGATTAAAAAATTACATTTGAAAAGAAAAACTAACTAGAATCTTGTTTGTGTATTGTTGTGTGTGGCGAAAAAAAAGTTTTGAAAGGTTTAAAAAACTAGAAACCTTTGTTATTTTTTGTAAGTTTCTTTTATTTTTTGAAAAGTTGCGAAAATATTTGTTAAAGTTTTGAAAGTTTTTCTTTTTAATCTGTACTTCTACTTGTGTGAAGGATGTGTGTACTTTTGCCATCTGGTCAATTCCTGTTGGATTTGTTGTCACGGTTGCTGTCATTTCCTGTCCTTTCCCTCAGTTCTGAGTGAGACTGTCAAAGAACAGAAATCATTCTGTTCATTTTAGCAAAAAAGTGAATGGACATTTCTCTCTGTCTTTCACTTTTAACTCTGTACACTGTGCTGTGTTGAGTTCAGCTGTATATGGGTCAGCCTGGCCTATTTAGGGCTGGAGCTGGAAGCTGGGTTACCCCCCCACCCACCCCCAGCATCTCTGTAGAGAGAGAGGCAGGAAGAGAGAGGCAGGAAGAGAGAGAGGAAGAGAGAGAGGAAGAGAGAGAGAAAGAGAGAGAGGCAGGAAGAGAGAGAGGAAGAGAGAGAGGAAGAGAGAGAGGCAGGAAGAGAGAGTCAGGAAGAGAGAGAGGCAGGAAGAGAGAGAGAGACAGGAAGAGAGAGAGGAAGTGAGAGAGGAAGAGAGAGGCAGGTAGAGAGAGAGACAGGAAGAGAGAGAGGAAGAGAGAGAGGAAGAGAGAGAGGCAGGTAGAGAGAGAGACAGGAAGAGAGAGTCAGGAAGAGAGAGAGTCAGGAAGAGAGAGAGGCAGGAAGAGAGAGAGAGACAGGAAGAGAGAGAGAGACAGGAAGAGAGAGAGAGACAGGAAGAGAGGCAGGAAGAGAGAGAGGCAGGTAGAGAGAGAGAAACAGGAAGAGAGATAGGCAGGAAGAGAGAGAGACAGGAAGAGAGAGCGGCAGGAAGAGAGAGAGACAGGAAGAGAGAGAGACAGGAAGAGAGAGCGGCAGGAAGAGAGAGAGACAGGAAGAGAGAGAGGCAGGTAGAGAGAGAGACAGGAAGAGAGAGTCAGGAAGAGAGAGAGGCAGGAAGAGAGATAGAGACAGGAAGAGAGAGAGGAAGAGAGAGAGGAAGAGAGAGGCAAGTAGAGAGAGAGACAGGAAGAGAGAGAGGCAGGAAGAGAGAGAGGAAGAGAGAGAGGAAGAGAGAGAGGCAGGTAGAGAGAGAGACAGGAAGAGAGAGTCAGGAAGAGAGAGAGGCAGGAAGAGAGAGAGAGACAGGAAGAGAGAGAGAGACAGGAAGAGAGAGCGGCAGGAAGAGAGAGAGACAGGAAGAGAGAGAGACAGGAAGAGAGAGCGGCAGGAAGAGAGAGAGCAGCAGGAAGAGAGAGAGACAGGAAGAGAGAGACCTGTCACACTGGGATCCTTTCAGCTCTACATCAAAGCACCGTGCTGCTACTTTAAATCTGACATGAAAACATTGCTTTTTACCAAAACCCTCGTTTAAGGAAAGGTTTGATGTTTCTTTATCCAGAGAAGGTGGGGGGTAAATCCCCTATTTATATTCTGGAGGGGTGTTTATCCCTGATGGAATACCAGACGCTCTGTTTCCTCCTTCGCCGGAGTGCTTCTCCTCTCAGCTTACGTCCTCATCTGAGAGGTTTTTGTTGCATTGTAGTTGAGGTTTTATTATTGTTCACTGTGCCTGGCAGCTCTGATGTGGGAAAATAAAGACTATTCTTTCAATCTGACCAGATACTGTGAAATGAAACCTTTAGAATCCTTCATTTTCTGATGGACTTTTAAATGATAGAAGAGCTAAATAAAAATTATAAACCTTCATAGGTTCAAATGACTCTAAAACCACAGACATACGATACGATGAACTTTATTGTCCCGCTCAGGGAAATTTGACTTGGTCATCAGGAAATCATTGGTCATTGGACATCAGCTTCAATTATTTGACAAAAGTTGAACTTGATGTACATGTTCTTGTATAGGTACTGATTTTATCAAATCCATCTGTTTCAGAATTTTCTGAAGCATGCTATTGTGTGTGGGTCTTCCCTGAGTCATACTAAGGCTAAGTCCAGTGTGTTTGGTGTAAATCATGCTAATGCTAACTTCTGTGTTTGCCCTAAATCCTGCTAACGGTAATGCATGTGGGTTTTCCCTGAATCATGCTAACGCTAATCCGAAGCTTAGTGAACAGTTAGAGTCCAGGTTCTTAGACTAAGCTCTGCTACGGTACATCCTCATCACTGCAGGCCACTGACTCACCCCCCCCCCCTCCCCGGGATTAATCCCCGGGCTAGGCTAGGCTACGCTATGCTAGGCTAACTGCTGGGAGGGTCAAGGCAGGTCAGCTAAGCAGGCAGCACATGGCCAGCCAAACACAGACCCTTGATGACTGGGAGCACACACACACAAACACTCACACACACTTTTGCATATGGTCACAGGCAGTGCCTTGGAACTGTGTGTGTGCAGTTGACCAGAGATTGACATTAAAAGCTGCAGGGCGACAGTCCGTTAAGAAGTCGGAGTTTATCTGATGAGGTCCCAGAGACCCACAAAAGAGCAGCTCTCTATCCCTCTCTTTCTCCCTCTCTTTCTCCCTCGCTTCTCCTCTCTCGCCTTTTCCCTCTACTCACTATTCCCCTCTCTCCCTAAAAAAATAACTAAATGTAAATGTCTCCCTCCCTTCTCTCTTCTGCCTACAGACCTTTTCTCTCTTTTGGGGTGGCAGCTGTCATGTTGACGTTGTTACTTCCTGTATGAGAATGTGTGTCCAGACAGACCCTCAGGGTGGCAGAGTGAGAGATGTGCCCGTGGAGGTGAACTTGGGCCAGCTCCTACTCTGACTCCCCCAGGGTGAAGGCCCTGACTGGGGCAGAGGAGGAGGAGGAGAGGAGGGGGGGAGGAAATGAGAGTTGGGGAGAGGAGGAGAGGAGGCTGGGGTCATTTGGAGGTTGATGAGTTTGCCAAGCGCTGCCCTCTCCTCAACGTCTCCTTCCAGAGAAGCTGTCATAAGACACGGCCCCAAACACCCTCTCTCTGTTACATAAGACAGCTGTTCCTCTAGCACAAGTTGCACTTTACATACCCTTTATTCATTTAGCTGTCGTACTAATAGTGCATATAGAAATACAGGAGAAGATCAAAGATCAGACGAGCCAATTCGTATTTCAGTGGTCAAGAGCCAATTCGTATTTCAGTGGTCAAGGAACTGTTTGTATCTGCCAGACACCATTGCAAAGTAACCAGAAGTAACAACATCCACATCTCAGCTACCAGGCTGGGTGAACACAGAGAGGGAAGCCCCCCCCCCCCCCTCCCCCTCCCACCATACCCCCAAGGGAACAACAACAACATGACTTTGCAGATTGAGCCAAGACACCCTCTCGCACACACAGACAAGCTCAAACACATACACAGCTCCCAGACAGGCAGAGCATGCCCCCACACAGCACACAGAGAGCAGGGAGTTGGCTGTTGTTCTTGGAGGCAGTTTGCAGAGAGTTATCCATGTTCTGTTACCGTGGTGACCTCAGATGGAGACGGCCCCAAATCCTGCAGGACCTTCATCACATCTGCCTTCTGGTAGGGAGGGGCGGGGGGAGGGGGGAGGGGGGAGGGGGAGGGGTTAGTGTCGTGTTCTCACACTTTCAGACAGCTAAATCCTAGAATGACCCTTCATGTAGCTTCAGCCCTTCATGTAGCTTCAGCACCATGGACAGCGCAGCGCACAGACACAAACTTGTTGTTTCGTTTTCACTCGTGTGCTTGTTTTCAGCCGTTCTGTCTCTGGTGAAACTTGACATGCCTTCGTGCTTAGAGCTCTGAGCCTCAGATACACATGTCACCCTTCGTCACACTGAGAGGGGTTGTGTAAGGACTGAGCCACACACACACACACAGCGTGTTTGAAGGACGACTGCACTGTTCTTTTCAAATCAATGTGTGCCAGGAAAATTCCCCCCCCCCCCCCCCCTTTCTCTCTCACACACACACACACTCGTAGACTGTGGGTATCTTCCTGTCCTCCTGCCTCAGTGTCAGCCTCTGAGCCGCTGCAGGCTGTTCGGGGGGGAGGCGGGTGGAGAAGGTTGCCAGGGGTACCCCCCCCTCCCCTCACACACACACACAGCCACACACACACACAGCCACATTGGATCAGGCCCAGAAGCGATCACGAGGAAATCAGGACCCCTGAACCCTGGTTGGGAGGCAGGGAGGGAGGAGGAGGATGAGGAGGGAGGGGTGGGGGCCATCACTGGCTGGGGTGGTGATCCAGACCCAGACACACACGTCATGGTGGCCCAGCCTGACTACACACACACACACACACACGGAGTGGCTCTGTGGTGTTACAGCCAGACCACTCCAGACCAGAGACGGTCGGTAGGAGAGGAGGAACTAACCTTTTCTCTCCTACTGCAGGTTCTAAGGTGACACAGGGGGAACCCATGTCTGCATCGCGCCCAGAGCCACAGGGGGAGGTGAGACCACACTCTACAGAGCTGCCTGGGTTCACACAGGACTTCCCGTCTGGTAAGACGCCATTTCCTGTGCGTGTAGGAGGGGAAGGGAGGACAGTAGGAGGAGAGAGTGAGACGGATATCTGACGGCTCAGATGGAGGCTGTTAGATGACGGGCTGTTCGGTGGTCATGGCTGCTCCTAGCCGTGTCACTTCCTGTCTACCTGTGTGTTCCTGAGGCTGTTGCTACGCAGACTCCACTCTGTTCGTGACGGAATGAGCAAGCCCAAACGTAATACGCGTTTTATTTTGACATTTTCTGCGGTTATTCAGACTGAAAATCTGCGGAATTCCGCTAGCCTTCCTGTTTTTATGTCGGAGCGACTGAAGATGTTCCACAACAGTTTGACGCGAATATGGTCGATTTGAATGTTGACAGACTTTGTTAAAAAGTATTGATCCATCCTCATAAAGATCGGCTGAAAACTCCCTGGCCCTGTCTCTTGCTGTAATTTTGGTCGATATATGTTTCCTTTTCAATTCTTAGCATTTTTGGCTAACATTTTAATAATAGAGACGTAATATGAGTTGAAAAGTGTATTTACAGTTTGCCTCAGACCAATGCGTTCTACTTGAAAATCTGCGGGTTTTCGTCTGAATTCTGCACCCGCGTATTCCGTTTGGTCCTGGGAATGAACAGCTGTTCAATCAACCACCTGCTGAATAAAGTGTCATAAATATTCGACACCACGTCTCTCTGTCTCATATGCAGGATGGATTATGACTCCATAAATCATTTTTTGAACTTTATCCCAGTGTGGTTTTAAACAACGCTTGTTCATATATCCTCAGTATTGCTCTTCTATTTGCTGGTCGGTCAGATATTCAGACCTGACTATTCAATCATTGATACAGACACATGATTCAGCCCTTGCTTGGATGGCTGAACCAGCCTCAAGCTCAGCTCGTCTGTTTGCTTTTATTTTCCTTCTAAAAGGGGAAGGTTTGATTTCTGATGCATTTGAATGAACATGCATTTGAATGTTACCTTCTCTCATGACTTTGTTATCATTACATAAGGAGCGAGGGCATCATATGAAGTCCTAACCGCCTGGCCTGCCGTCCTGAAAGAAGACACAGTTATAAAATATTGTTTGTGATTTTGAGTGTGTTTGTGAGTCCTAACAGCACTGTGTCTGCACGTGTGTGTGTCAGATTCCTCCCAGCATGCCGTGGGGGTGAACATGGCCGGGGGGCCCGGGGGGGTGGCCCCCCTCCAGACAGAGAGGCCTCAGAGCGTGGCAGAGCCCCAGACGCCCCCCTCCCAGACGCCCCAGTCCCCCCGCCACGGCAGCATGGCCCCAGAGCCCCAGTCCCCCGGAACACCCCTGGATCTGTCTGCAGGTACGCACACTCACACACTAGACACACACACTAGACACACTATACACACACTAGACACACACACTATACACACAGACATGCAGCACACACCCATACAGTACAGAGTCTGAGTGAAAAATATTTTTCATTTCTATCTGACATTTAAGCGTGTTATGATTAATGGAACCAGTGGAGGTGCATCCATCTGCAGACAGCTGTCTGCCTCTGATGACGTCATGGTATCTCACAGATTGTAAACAGGAATTCTAGCCAGGGCAGCAACATCAGCTACCATTCACACGTCACAAGTTAGTGTCAGCTTCTATACCCCTGAGTTCTCCCTCCACCCTCCCTCCACTCTCCATACCCCAGACAAAACTGCAACAGGGGGGAATATAAACCTGCAACTTTTTGATCTGCAGTCAAATGTTCTGCAGATCTGCAGAGTGCCGTAAAGTTGTGTGCGTGTGTGTGTGAGGTTGATTAATGGAGTGAACAGCCCTGGAAAGCTGATCACACAGAGCTGATGTCACAGAGCTGATGTCACAGAGCTGATGTCACAGAGCTGATGTCACAGAGCTGATGTCACAGAGCTGATGTCACAGAGCTGATGTCACAGAGCTGATGTCACAGAGCTGATGTCACAGAGCTGATGTCACAGAGCTGCTGTCACAGAGCTGATGTCACAGAGCTGATGTCACAGAGCTGATGTCACAGAGCTGATGTCACAGAGCTGATGTCACAGAGCTGATGTCACAGAGCTGATGTCACAGAGCTGCTCTTGTTAGCAGAACACAGAGACAACTGGGCCAAACCCTGTCCTCATCCTCTCCCCTCATCCCTCCATCCTCTCCTCCCCTCATCCCTCCATCCTCTCCTCCCCTCATCCCTCCATCCTCTCCTCCCCTCATCCCTCCATCCTCTCCTCCCCTCATCCCTCCATCCTCTCCTCCCCTCATCCCTCCATCCTCTCCTCCCCTCATCCCTCCATCCTCTCCCCTCATCCCTCCATCCTCTCCCCTCATCCCTCCATCCTCTCCTCCCCTCCATCCTCTCCTCCCCTCCATCCTCTCCCCTCATCCCTCCATCCTCTCCTCCCCTCATCCCTCCATCCTCTCCTCCCCTCATCCCTCCATCCTCTCCCCTCATCCCTCCATCCTCTCCCCTCATCCCTCCATCCTCTCCTCCCCTCATCCCTCCATCCTCTCCTCCCCTCATCCCTCCATCCTCTCCTCCCCTCATCCCTCCATCCTCTCCCCTCATCCCTCCATCCTCTCCTCCCCTCATCCCTCCATCCTCTCCTCCCCTCATCCCTCCATCCTCTCCTCCCCTCATCCCTCCATCCTCTCCCCTCATCCCTCCATCCTCTCCCCTCATCCCTCCATCCTCTCCTCCCCTCATCCCTCCATCCTCTCCCCTCATCCCTCCATCCTCTCCTCCCCTCATCCCTCCATCCTCTCCTCCCCTCATCCCTCCATCCTCTCCTCCCCTCATCCCTTTAGCCTCAGACTCCTCCCTCATTAAAGTGCCCTCCATCTGAATGTCCTCGTTATTTTAAACAATCACAAACAAGTTAAGGCAGGACTGACTCTAACTGAAGCATCTCTGTCATCCATCTATTTTATTTTATTCTTGTCAAATGGCTGAATAGTCCTGTCAGATTAGGTTTTATTTGTGGGTACCTTTGCAAGAGTGCAAGTGTGTGTGTGTCCTACTACTGGGAGGAAAACCACTGTCCCAGTGTTTCTGTCCTCAACCGCCCTGCAGCCCAATTATGACTACATCCACTTCCTGTTTACATCCACATCCACTTCCTGTTTACATCCACTTCTTGTTTACATTCACTTCCTCTCGGTCACTCACACAGGTACCACCGACCAGCCAATCAGGATTGATGTATGTTTTTTTTTTGTTTTACCCATGATGCATCCTGATAATCTCACTTCCTGAACAGGTGTCACGTCTGGTTATGAAGGAGCGAATCAGCTGAGTGTTTGAGCTGATGCTGTTCTTTCCTGTTACAACAGTAATGATGTCTGTGAAGGAGGAGACATCACCTGTGTGTGTGTGTGTGTGTGTGTGTGTGTGTGTGTGTGTGTGTGTGTGTGTGTGTGTGTGTGTGTGTGTGTGTGTGTGTGTGTGTGTGTGCGTGCGTGCGTGCGTGCGTGCGTGCGTGCGCGGTGAATCACGTGTGTTATTTAATCCTCTCTCCCCTCTCCTCACAACAAGGTGAAATGAGTGACAGATGGCCAGACAACGCCAGCCTCCCCTTCTCCCCCAGCGTCTCCACGGTGATCAGTCGCCATGCCAACCAGCTGGCGACCAGTCCGGAGGACCCCCAGGACTCAACCTGGCCCCCCAGGGAGGGTTCGGGCCCCCCCGCGGGGGAGGAGAGAGAGGACAGGGAGGAGGGGGGTGGAGGGGACCGCAAACAGAAGAAGAAGAAGAAGAGGAGGGCTAAGGAGGAGCAGGAGGAGAGACCTCACATGGGAGCCCAGAGGGAGGACGGCCTCCACAGGGGGTCCCCCCGCAGGGACAAGACCGGGGAGGGGGGCTGGGGCCCCGAGGAAGGCGGGGGCAGAAGCGGAGATCGGGGGAAGAGGGGGAAGAGCAGGAAGAAACTTCCAGAAGAGTGGGGGGTGAGTGGCGAGCCCTTCGTCCCGGCGTCCCAGCTGTGTGCTCTCCAGCCTGGCCTGTTCTCAGAACACCCAGACGACAGCCTCATCCCTCCGTCTCTCACTCAGGACCTCCTCTCCCTGACGGCCGCCTCGCCTGCCACTGCCCTGACCTCTGACCTCCAGCCCACTGCCGCCCCCTTCTCCATGCCCCCCCCCCAGACGGGCTGCTTTCCCCCCGCCCCCCGCCCGGATGAGCCCTTCTCCGCCAGCTCCCACCACCTGCTGGTAGACGGAGAGAGGGCCAGCCCTGGGGACGTCACAGAGCCCTTCTCTCCCTCCTCCCCTCCCTCCTTCTGTCCCTCCTCCCCTCCCTCCTTCTCTCCCTCCTTCCCTCCCTCCTTCCCTCCCTCCTTCTCTCCCTCTTTCTCTCCAGGTAGTGAGAAGGGGGCCCAGTTTGGTATTAACTCCTCCATCACTCAGCCTTTCATGCAGGAAGTTTGTACGGACGAGGGCCTGGTCTTCGCCCCTGACTCCACCCCCCTGGTCTCCATGGAGACGGCCGGGGATGTGGTGGTGGCCTCGGCCCCTCCCCTCACCCCTTCAGAGGTCTCCTGGGCGATGAACAACTCCCTCCTCAGTAGCGACGGCCAGCTGTTTGACTTCAGCGACTCCATGTCTCCCAACTGCGGCCCCCCTGGGGGGCTGGCCTTCAACATCCCCAGCCCCGCCCCCCTTCGATCTCCCAAAACCACCCCGGAAAGCCACACCCCCAAACCCTCCTCCCAGAAGAAGAACCGCTCCTCCTCTTCCTCCTCCTCCAACAGCCTTGCTTCCAAGAAATCTCCTCCCTGCGATTCGCCAGCACTAAGCCCCTCCTCCCCACCAAGCTCCGCCCTCAACCCGGCGGCCAAGCCGTTCTTCCCCACCTTCAGCGAGTCCCCGGGGGGAGACCCTGCTATGGAAGGTTGGTTGCAGTGGCGTGCCTTCTCCACCAGGGGGCGCGCTGAGCCATACCTCTGCATGTTGTTTCTCGGGCTGGGATTGGCCACTCTCGTCCACCTGTAGACCACCTGACTGACTCACTAACACCTGGGATTCATCGAGCTGCTGAACAGCTTTGGATTGGCTTTGTTCTGTCCCTCACAATGCAGTGCTGTGCAACTGCAGTGGAGTGTTTCTGTTAACGGTGTGGTTAGGATAAGTTGCTACTAACTCACCTCACTCACCCCTCCTAGCATCACAGAGCATCACAGAGACGACTCTCTCTCTCTCTTCCTGTCCAGGTGTGTGTGTGTGTTAACCTGGTTCCAGGTGTGTGTGTGTTAACCTGGTTCCAGGTGTGTGTGTGTGTGTGTTAACCTGTTTCCAGGTGTGTGTGTGTTAACCTGGTTTCCTCAATAACAGAATGCTGTACGTCAGTAGGAGCTGTCTGTGTCTTCACCCCTGTGTGACCTCTGACCTCAGTGGCTGTGAGGTCACCGTGCAGGGTCACTGCATGACCCCGGTTCTAACCACGTCTGAACGCCCTAACACTTCCTGGTCTCTGATCTTCTTCTGTGTTTTGTTTCCATGTCCTGGCGATTCGCTCCAATCATCTTCATCCTCCTCCTGGCCACTGCCAATCATCTTCATCCTCCTCCTGGCCACTGCCAATCACAGGTTAGTCCATCTCTCTCTCTTTCCCTGAAGTAACTATAGTCCTGTTTAGAAGCGCTGTGTTGCTGTGAATGGGGCTGTCTGCTTATTGAGGGCGATCCATACTGTAGGAAGATGGTGTAGTGTGAAACTCAGACAGCTGGGGGCTGATGAATGCCTCCCAGAAACTAAGTATGGATCCCTGGGTCGGAGAAAACGAGTTCATTCTTCACTTAGAAAATGCAGGCATTGGAATCTAGGGAGTTTGTAAAAATAGTATGTGCATGTGTATGTTTGCTGTGTGTGTGTGTGTGTGTGTGTGTGTGTGTGTGTGTATGTTTGCTGTGTGTTTGTGTGTATGTTTGCTGTGTGTGTGTATGTTTGCTGTGTGTGTGTGTGTGTGTGTGTGTGTGTGTATGTTTTCTGTGTGTGTGTGTGTGTGTATGTTTGCTGTGTGTGTGTGTGTGCGTGTGTGTGTGTGTGTGTGTGTGTGTGTGTGTGACACAGCTGTCCTTGCTAGCCCTCTGTAATCAGGCCTGTCCCAGTGTTTCCAGGGTGGAGCTACAGAGTGCTGTTTAAACCCTGGGAGACAGGACACAGTCTGCTGGCCCAGCCTCCCAGCTGTGGAAGGGGGTGTGGGTGTGTGTGTGTGCTAGTGTGTGTGCGTGTGTGTTAGTGTGTGTGTGTGTGTGTGTGTGTGTGGAGACTGGCAGACATGTCTTTGTTCAGCTGGACAGCATGAGAGCAGAGCTGTCTGCATGGGAGGAGAGGAAACATCACCGTGATTAAGTGATGGAGGTCGTCTCCTGGTTGAGAGAGGCAGCGTTAGAGGTCAGGGGTTTGGTTCTGAGTTCTCCACACCTCTCGCTCTCTCTCTCGCTCTCCCTGTCTCCGTCTGGTTGGCCGGTACATCAGCCCCAGGGGGCGGGGCCTGGCTGGTTGCTATGGCGACTAAGGAGGCAGTTTATGTTGCCATGGGGACTAGGCCAGATGCTAAGAAAGTATACTTACCAGACAGCAGTGCACTCGTTAGTGTTTCTCGTGTTCAGAAACAAAAGATCAGAATGGGAACACATAACGTCCTCAGTCGGACTACTAAGTGTTTTTCAGATGCTTTTATCACATTCTAAAAACGTCAAATCAGACAGAGGGTGTGTACTTGAAGACAGTCTTCAAACACACACACACACACATGCCCTGACACACACACCGTCTGTGCATCAGTGTCTTAATTATGCAGAGCATGATCATGATGATTACAGCCCAGGCTCAGTAAGGAGCTCTGCTCTCAAACGCCCGGAGGAACAGAAAACACTTTAACCAGACACCAGTCTTTCCAGGTGCTATGACCAACCCCACACTATTTTCCTGTACCTACAGGATGGGTGCAGCTAACTTCCTGTAACTACAGGATGGGTGCAGCTCAGAGCGTTTCACCACAGATCAAAACATCTCAGACACAACGGTCCTCTCCATACATCGCTTTAGATAAACGCTTAATAAGACAGAGCTTATAATAAACTGTTCGCCTCTCACTGAAAGCAGAGAAGAACAGTCAACACTTGCATTCTACAGTATTTAGTTTTATTCAATCAGAGCAGACAGCCCCCCCCCTTTAAAAGAGCAGCGCTCTTAACTCTTAACATCTGTCTGGGGCTGGCAGGTACATCATGCCGTCACTGGGGAGAAGCTCAAGGAGCTAGAGGCTAGGAGCTAGAGGCTAGGAGCTAGAGGCTAGGAGCTAGAGGCTAGGAGCTAAAGGCTAGGAGCTAGGGGCTAGAGGCTAGGGGATAGGAGCTAGAGGCTAGGAGCTAAGGGCTAGAGGCTAGGGGCTAGAGGCTTGGAGCTAGAGGCTAGGAGTTAGAGACTAGGAGCTAGAGGCTAGGAGCTAGAGGCTAGGAGCTAGAGGCTAGGGGCTTGGAGCTAGACTCATCAGCTGTTGGCAGACTCCCGACATGGAGTAATTGAATGATACGACTATGAGGACACGCTTTCTCTCTTTGTTCCTTACTGAGGGAAAATCAGACTAGCATGCCTGCACTTTCTTCTCTCTCTCCCTCTATTTCTCTCTCCCTCTCTCTGTCTCTCCCTCCTTCTTTCTCTCTGTCTCTCAATCTCTTTCTCTCCCTCTCTTCTTATCTCTGTCTCTTCCTATCTCTCCCTCTCTCTCTCTCTCTCTCTCAATCTCTTTCTCTTCCTCTCTCCCTCTCTCTCTGTATCTCTCTGTCTCTCCCTCTCTCCCTCCCTCTCTTCCTATCTCTCTCTCTGTCTCTCCCTTTGTCTCTGTCTGTCTCTTTCTCTCTTTCCCTCCCATTTTTCCCTCTCTCTCATCTAATTGCTATTGTCTCCCCACCCCTCCCACCCCTCCCCCTCACTCGTTTTTTACTCTGGGCTACCCGTGTTGCCGAGACAACCCCCCCCTCCCTCCATCCACATGCTTTCCTATCTTGTAGCAGTCGCCGTGACAAGGATCCTGTTGCCATGGAAATGGCAGGCAGTTGCTTTGGAGACTTGGGTTAGGAAGAGGGGCTAATACAAAAACAATGGTATGAGAGGGGGGGCTGAGGGTTTGGGGGGGGGGGGGGTTAAAGGAGGGAGAAGGGGGGGCAGGTGGTGATGAGGTAAAAATAGATTCTATCTCTTCTCTCTTTCATTCTCCATCATCCACTCCATCACTCTCTCCAGTATCTCACTGTACACCTGTTTCTCTCTCCAGTATCTCACTTTACACCTGTCTCTCTCTCCAGTATCTCTACCTGTACACCTGTCTCTCTCTCCAGTATCTCTACCTGTACACCTGTTTCTCTCTCCAGTATCTCTACTTGTACACCTGTTTCTCTCTCCAGTATCTCACTGTACACCTGTTTCTCTCTCCAGTATCTCACTGTACACCTGTCTCTCTCTCCAGTATTTCACTGTACACCTGTCTCTCTCTCCAGTATCTCTACCTGTACACCTGTTTCTCTCTCCAGTATCTCTACCTGTACACCTGTTTCTCTCTCCAGTATCTCACCGTACACCTGTCTCTCTCTCCAGTATCTCTACCTGTTTCTTCATTTAGATGCCATCTAAATGAGAACTGATTATGAAAAAAAGAAGGGTTGTTGTGTCAGTGTTGTTCTTTTTGAGTTGGCACAACTAGTGTTGTTCCCCTTGTGGCTCATATGGGCTATTAGACACGTTGTCACTGCCACAATGGAATCATATACAAAATAACTTGTGTGTGTGTGTCCTGCCAGGTGTCCACAAGTGGTGATGTGACAGAGACTAAAGTCTGCCTCTACAGGCTGCCTCTAACGTCTGCCTCTACAGGCTGCCTCTAACGTCTGCTTCTACAGGCTGCCTCTAATGTCTGCCTCTACAGGCTGCCTCTAACGTCTGTGCGCCAGGCTCCTCCCCCTGTGTGCCAGGCTCCTCCCCCTGTGTGCCAGGCTCCTCCCCCTGTGTGCCAGGCTCCTCCCCCTGTGTGCCAGGCTCCTCCCCCTGTGTGCCAGGCTCCTCCCCCTGTGTGCCAGGCTCCTCCCCCTGTGTGCCAGGCTCCTCCCCCTGTGTGCCAGGCTCCTCCCCCTGTGTGCCAGGCTCCTCCCCCTGAGTGAAGAGATTGGGCCTGACAGGCAACAACACCAGAGCTCCTTCTGTCATCCCTCAGTCTCTCGCTCTCCTCTTCCTCTCCTTCTCCTCTCCTCCTCATCGCCACCCCTTCTCCATCTCCTCCTCTCCTTCTCCATATTCTCCTTATTCCTCCTCTCTGTCTCCTTTCCTCCTCTCCCCTTCCCCCTCTTCTTGGCTTGGTGACTAGACCGCTTGGTGACTAGACACTGTGTTATCTACACATGCATCAAACATGCCCTCCACATGCTTTCTAAATAGATCTTTCTTGGTTTCTCTCTCTCTCCTTCTATCTATCTTTCCCTCTCTTTATTTCTTTCTATCTGTCTTTCTCTCTCTGTCTAAATCTCTCTTTCTCTCTTTCATACACACACACACACACACACACACACACACACACACACACACACACACACACAGATCAGCAGTTCAGGGTAGGGTGTAATTAACAGAGGCTGGGCTGTCTGTAGGTCCTAGCATAGGAAGCTGGTATGCCCATGCCAGCTGTCTGACACACACATACACACACACAGGATGGAGAGAGGGAGGGAAATGAGATTGATGGAAGAATAGATCAAATAAAGATGGTGTAGATCGCCACTTTGTCTTTTGTTGACTGAAACGTGTTGAACATGAACGCCTGAAGCAACTGCCCCCATAAAACCCTCCTGAGGGTTCCTGGATGTGAGTCTGAGAGGGAGAGGGAGAGGGAGAGAGAGGGGGTAGTGAGGGAGGGAGGGGGAGAGAGAGGGAGAGAGAGGGAGAGGGAGGGGGAGAGAGAGGGGGAGAGAGAGGGAGAGGGAAACGGAAACAGAGAGAGGGGGTAGTGAGGAATAATGTGAAAAGAGGAAAATGAAGGGGAGGGAGGAGAGCTCTCCCCACTGTGGGGGGAGGAGCAGATAATATGCAGCGGCCAATGAACAGCTACACTGGAGTCACATGACCAGGAGCCTTGCAAAAGGCTGTGAGGGAGCGAGAGAGAAAGAGCGGCACATGTAGTTCATCCTCAGTGCCTCTTGGTCTGTCGACAGTGAGGGAGCTCACACGGACAACACACACACACACACACTGTCGCCTGCAAGACCGAGCCCACCTGCTCCAGAGACAGAACACACACACACACTCAGACAGAGAGACTCCAGCCCCCCTGGGAGACCGTCAGCCAGCAGGATCGAGGAAGAGAGACAACAGAGAAAGAGAAGGAGAGAGAGAGAAGGAGAGAAAGCATGTCTTCGCTCTCCAACCAGCCGTCTGGCTCTCCGTTCTCGGAGTACAGCGAGCTGTGCAAGGTGCCTGCTCTCTCCCCGTCGTCTGCCCCCCAGAGCTGGGACTGGCAGCAAGGGGCCCTGGGTCCTGCCCTGGGTCCTGCCCTGGGGCCGGCCGGACTCACCGATGAGGACAAGCTGTGTTTCTTTGAGCCCTCAGTGGGGGCCGCCGTGGCTGCGGAGCTGAAGGTACCGGGCCGCGGGGGCCTTCCTGCCAGCTGCTCCATGGGGAGCACCGGGGAGAGTCCAGACAGCCCCCCATCCTTCTCCCCCTCCCCTGCCTCTCCGGGTCCACTCCCCCTTGCCCTGGGGGGCAGCCCCCACCTGCCAGGCCCTACTCCTGGGGCCCCAGCCCTCCGCGCGGAGCCCCCCTCTGGCCCCCTCCAGCCCCTTCCTGTCGGGTCTGGAGCCTGGAGCCCCTCTCTCCCCCAGCCCCACCTCCCCAGCGCCGCCCCAACGCCCCCCAACTACTGTGTCATCGGAGTGGTGAACGACAGCTACCTGGAGAGGAGTGACGGAGGGGCAGGGTTGGAGGGCAGGCAGCTTGCCGAGGGCTCATCAGAGGCCAGCGACGAGGAGGAAGAGGAAGAGGAGGAGCAGGTGGAAATGCAGTCGTGTTTCATGGGCCGTGCGGAGCTCCAGAGGAAGGCCATGCGTCGTGCCATGTCGGAGTGTTCCCACCTCTCCGTACCCTCCAGCCTGGAGCTGCCGGACACCTACCCAGCAGGGGGTCTGGACGAGCCTCCCCCGCCCGGCCCCGCCCCTCGCCGCCCCCCCCCACGCCGCCATGAAGCGCTCGCTGACGGTGGCCGACGACCAGCACTCCACACCGCCTCTGTCCGCCTCCGGACCCACCTGCTCCGACCTGCGCCAGGACCCCCCGGAGCCGCGCCTCAGCCTGCCCCCCTTGAGGGCCTGTGGCGACAGCTTCCCCTCCTCTCCACTAGAGGGCATCGTGGAGGGCAGCGGGGTGGAGCCAGGGGGCGGAGCCAGCCCTCAGGGCTTCAACGTTATGACCAGCAGCCTCGGCATGGAGTCCGACTCAGACTCAGCCTTCAGCTCCGAGCCCTTCCTGGGGTCTGAGGGTAGGTGAGGGCTCTGTCAGCGTGGTCCAGACGCTGGCAGGAACACGGCCCGTCTGGTTGTGTGTGTGGGTGGACTGAGGAAACATTCACCTCTTCCTGAATCACAGCCGCTCTCTCTCCATCGGTCTGAGTTCCAGTCAAGCTGAGAGAGGAGGAGGGATGGAGGAGGAAGGGAGGGATGGAGGAGGAGAAATATGGAGGGCAGGAGGATACATTTGGGGAGTAAGGGTGCGAAGAGAGAAAATATATATTGGGTATAAGGTAACCCATTCAGAGGGAGGGTGTGTGCTTCTACAGGTGTCGTATATAGTCCTGTCTTTAGGGAGCGTTAGAACACCATGTACTATGAATCTATGGTTTGGTGTGTGTGTGTGGGTGGGTACCGTAAGGCATCGCTACATGTTAATATGTGTGATGTTGAGCGTAGCGTGTGGAGATGGAGCAGGACATCACAGAAGGATTTTGGGTCATGTCAACACAACTCACCCTCTCTTTCTCACTCACTCTCTTTCTCTCTCCTTCTCTCCTTCCCTCTCAATCTCATTATCTCTCTCTTTCCCCTTCTCATTATTTCTCTCTTCTCTTTCTTCATCTGCCTGACTTCCTCCCTCAATATCTTCTCTCTCTCTCTCTCTCTCTCTCTCTCTCTCTCTCTCTCTCTCTCTCTCTCTCTCTCTCTCTCTCTCTCTCTCTCTCTCTCTCTCTCGTTTCTTAATCTCCCTCACTCGCTCTTATTCCTGTATTCTTCTCTTTCTTCATCCCTTTCTCCCTCTCCTCTGTGTCTGTCACTGTGATGCTCGTTAGTGTAGCGGCGGTGCGGAGGCAAAGCCAAGATGGCTGACGCCGGCCGGCTTCTGTCAGTCCTGCAGGCAGGCAGGGTCAGAGGACTGGACACTTGTTTTAATGATCGCTGTTTGCTTCTCTCACTCACTCACTCACTCACTCACTCTCTACCTCTTTAGTTGTATTACCTTATTCTTCTCTCTACCTCCATCTCATTTTCTTTCTTCATCTCTTTATTTATCTCCCTCTGTTCTCTCTCTTCTATATTCTCCTGTCATGAAAGGAAGTGTGACAAAAATCTTCCTATTATTAAAGTGTGGGCAGCTTGTGTGTGTGTGTGTGTGTGTGTGTGAGAGCCAGAAGGTTAGTGATGTTGAGTAACACTGCTTTAGACAGAAGGTTAGTGATGTTGAGTAACACTGCTTTAAATGGACAAGGACATTGAAAGGCATTGAGCCGGCGTGGAGGCACATTCATAAACTCCTGTTCCCTGGGTCTGTTCCCTGGGTCTGTTCCCTGGGTCGGTTCCCTGGGTCTGTTCCCTGGGTCTGTTCCTGGGTCTGTTCCCTGGGTCTGTTCCCTGGCTGTTCCCTGGGTCTGTTCCCTGGGTCTGTTTGCTGGGTCTGTTCCCTGGGTCTGTTTGCTGGGTCTGTTCCCTGGGTCTGTTCCTGGGTCTGTTCCCTGGGTCTGTTCCCTGGGTCTGTTCCCTGGGTCTGTTCCCTGGGTCTGTTTGCTGGGTCTGTTCCCTGGGTCTGTTCCTGGGTCTGTTCCTGGGTCTGTTCCTGGGTCTGTTCCTGGGTCTGTTCCCTGGGTCTGTTCCCTGGCTCTGTTTCCCAGCAGCCGAGGGAAGAGCTGGATGTGAATATAGACAAGCAAAACAACATCTCTGTTTCAGCTATATGTATGTGTCTCAGGATGTTGTCCATATACCGTTCCATATCTCTATTACTCCAGTATGCCTTCTCTCTATCTCTCCATCCCTCTATCTCTCCATCCCTTCGTCCCTCCAGCTCTCTCAGGAGAGAAGGATTATAATTTGGAAGGGAGGAGAGGGGGAGGAGAGGGCAGTAGTGCAGAGAGACAAAAGAACTCGCTGGTAAACAAATGCTTCCTGTCATTTCCACATTTGTGTTCATTCAGAGTAATATTGCTAAGACTCAGTGTTTTTCCATTGCTAAGACACTGCTTCTATAGTCTGTTACTCTACCTCTTTAGTGTGACTGCCTCTTTAGTGTGACTGCCTCCATAGTGTGACTGCCTCTATAGTGACTCTGCCTCTCCAGGCATTGTTCCACTGTCGCTGAGCCACTCGTGTGGTTACCAAGGTTACCAGTGTCCCGCTGTGAGAGTGCATCAGTCAACAGTACTGCAGGAGAGAAGCTGAACACACACCCTGACCCTACCCTCACCACCTTCACCCAGAGCCTGAACACACACCCTGACCCTACCCTCACCACCTCCACCCAGAGCCTGAACACACACCCTGACCCTACCCTCACCACCTTCACCCAGAGCCTGAACACACACCCTGACCCTACCCTCACCACCTCCACCCAGAGCCTGAACACACACCCTGACCCTACCCTCACCACCTTCACCCAGAGCCTGAACACACACCCTGACCCTACCATAGAACTGCCCCTCAGCCAACCTAAGCCCTCACACCTTTGGTAGGTCCCAGGGTTCAGTGGAACCAGATCCTAGTTAAGATAGCAAGCGGCCAACGCCTGATCTTAGATGACATGCAGGATCTGCTGCAGACTGCAGTCAGCCTCAGTACAGCTTCATGACTGCTCTGGGCTCTGCTCTGGGCTCTGGTCTGGTTTCTGGTCTGGTCTCTGGTCTGGTCTCTGGTCTGGTCTCTGGTCTGGTCTCTGGTGTCTGGTCTCTGGTCTCTGGTCTCTGGTCTGGTCTGATCTCTGGTATCTGGTGTTTCCCTGCTGGCCCTCCACGCTATGACGTAGGAAGACATGTGACCTGTCACCTCGAGGTCATCACCACAGTTCCCCTGCAGTCACAGTCCTCATCAGCAGTTCTCCTCAGGTTACATCATGTTCTCCTCAGGTTACATCATGTTCTCCTCAGGTTACATCATGTTCTCCTCAGGTTACATCATGTTCTCCTCAGGTTACATCATGTTCTCCTCAGGTTACATCATGTTCTCCTCAGGTTACATCATGTTCTCCTCAGGTTACATCATGTTCTCCTCAGGTTACATCATGTGGATGTTTCATAGAGGGGAAATTGTCAACCAACTGAAATCCTCTGTTCATAATCTTCTTTAGGGATTTGTCTTTATATAATCCATAGGCTGGACGTTGACTTGTAGGTGTTGTGAGGACACAAGAGACAGCATGTCTGTATGTACTGCATCCCAACATGCAATGGATTTTCTTTCTCCTAAATTATCTATCAGAGCCGAGTGTTGTGTTTGAAAATGACTCAGTTATTTTGCTCTCTGGCAGAACAGGGTTACCATGACAGCACCTCTTCATCACCCGCACACACGACCAATAACGACGACTATTGATTGTGTTTCCTGGGGACCAGGGCACTATCTTCCTTTTACCTTTCTCATCCTGACAGAATTTTCGATCAATTCAATGTTCCGGATGCCCATGACGGTGTCACATGGTGTAGGGGATGATGAACAGTACTGACATTTAGACCAGACAGTTTCAGTGACTTGAATACGACATATTGAGTGAACGATGGAAAATCACTTCAAATTACCTTACTGGAATCATGATCCTTTACACTTTCTGTCTATAACTAAGATCTAAACTCAGCTAATTTATTCAGTTCAGTCACTTAATTAATGTAGCCTATCATTTATACACAAACTCCCCCAGTCTAATGCTGTGTTCACACCGAACCGAAGCGAATCTTTCGCGCAAATGAAGCACATTTTCACTTTGCGTTCATTTGTGTTAATTCACGCGAATCGCTAGGAGCCAACCGTTTTCTTTTCGTCGTCAATCATGTCCAGAATGATGACTATAAACAAATACTAAGCAGTGTGGTATAGCAGAGGATGCCCACAGACAGCTACAATACTTTTGCCCTCCATTGCTTCTAAAACATCACTGACATCTCAAAATTTAATAAACTTGAAAATGTTCAACTCAAGCGGAAGGCGCGATAGACTTAACTTGACATGTCGCCATGTAAGTTGCGAAAATTTGATTTGCGTTTGGTGTGAACACAGCATTAAGATGTTTTAGACAAGGAATCGAAATTCAATTGTTTCTCTCTCATTTTGTGTTTGTAACAGTCATCAAATCAGAGAAGATGGACAAGCCTGAGAAGGAGGAGAAGATGGACACGTTTGACATGTTTGAGAAGCTGGACCAGGTGGAGACCAGGGGAGTCACGGTGAAGTTTGACTCTGCGATGGGAGAGAAAACACATGCTACGGAGAAGGAGGAGGAGAGGATGCAAAAGACTGAGAAGGTGTTAGTAACAGACAAGTCTGGTGAGGTGGAGAAGTCTGGTGAGGTGCAGAACGTTGACCTGATAAAAAAAAATGACATGGCAGACAAAATCGAAAAGATGGATGAAGATCAGAAGATGGACAAGGAACAGAGAAATGTAGAGCAAGTGGAAACGCTTGATCAAATGGAGAAAGTACAAAGTTCTGTCAGGGTCGAGGAGGCTCCGGGGAAACCGGATACAGCATTCACATCGGACGCGTCTGACCTGAGGAAGACACAGCCTGAGGAGGAGAAGAAGGTTGCCGTGGGAACCGCAGGAGAAGACAAGAAACAGGAGGCTGACATGGTTGAGAAGGATCTGAAAGAAAAGAAACCAGAGGTGGACCAGCAGGTGAAGGTGGAGAAGGATCTGAAAGACAAGAAACCAGAGGTGGACCAGCAGGTGAAGGTGGAGAAGGATCTGAAAGACAAGAAACCAGAGGTGGACCAGCAGGTGAAGGTGGAGAAGGATCTGAAAGACAAGAAACCAGAGGTGGGCCAGCAGGTGAAGGTGGAGAAATCAGAGGACAAGACAAGTGCTGAGAAGAAAGAGAAGGCCGCTAAAGCTGACGGCGTTGAGAAGGCAAAAAAGATGTCTACTAAGCCCTCGACCAATGGGAGCAGTGCTGCATTGAGCAAGGACCCGCCCAGCCCAGACAAGAAGCCCAAGGTAGGTCAGGCCAGCGGGGCAAGCTCTGCTACACCCGTGCTAGATGGAACATATGAAGGGCACGTGGCGTATCCTAGTGTTGCTGTAGGATAGATCATCATTCATGCTGGTGCTTTGCTGCTGCCTGCATGGAAATACTACGATACTGCTGAGGTTCACTCATCCGTAACATCAGATCAATATCAGCATCGTTCCAGTGCTGATTAACCTGATATAATAAATAATTGTCATTTCATCATTTACAATAAGTGCTGCTTTTGCTGCTTCCTTCACCTGCTGTTACCATGGTGTTCTCCATCTGTTACCATGGTGTTCTCCATCTGTTACCATGGTGTTCTCCATTTGTTACCATGGTGTTCTCCATCTGTTACCATGGTGTTCTCCATCTGTTACCATGGTGTTCTCCATCTGTTACCATGGTGTTCTCCATCTGTTACCATGGTGTTCTCCATCTGTTACCATGGTGTTCTCCATCTGTTACCATGGTGTTCTCCATTTGTTACCATGGTGTTCTCCATCTGTTACCATGGTGTTCTCCATCTGTTACCATGGTGTTCTCCATTGTTTGTTTGATTTCATTTTTTTATTTCTCATTCCTCGTTTTTCCCTCTTCTTTCTTCTGCTGTCGATGTGTCTGGTGCGCTTCCCATTCCATCTCACAGCCTGTTACCGGGACAACTAGACCAAGCCCCGCTGCAGCCAAGCCCCGGCCCAGCTCGGCGACAGTTGCCACAACGACCGCCCCCAAGCGCCCCGCCCCCTCTTCCTCCTCCGCTGCCCTCCTTAAAAAAGGGCCCGCCCCCAAGGCGTCTGCCCCGCCCCCTGGCACCAAAAAACCCGCCACCGCAGGGAGCCGCCCCTCTTCCGCCACCGCAGGGAGCCGCCTTCCTTCCTCCAGCGCAGGGAGCCGCCCCCCTTCCTCCACCCCGGCACCCCGGGATGTTAAACCCAAGGTGAGTTCCACCCCCTTTTACTGTAGGGACTTAGAGGGTCCCTACACCCTCTTAGGGGGTTTCTAACCCCTCCATTGAGGGTCCCTCTCTGCCCCCTCTATGCCAGCCGTCCCTCACACAGGAAGTGGCACACCTGGAAACCAGAGCTGGCTTCCTCTCTGCCTCTCTGCTTCTCTGCCTCTCTGTACCTCAGCTGCCCTCCGTTCAGTTGAGGAGGGAGCAGCACAAACACCTTTTCTTCTCCTCCCTGAGCCCATGCACAGTTGTGTGTGTGTGTGTGTGTTTAAGTACTGTGAGATCACCCTGTAAGCAACATGCTGTACAGTAGCATGCGGTCAGGATGGTCCACTCTCTATCGCCCTCTACTGGTGGCCTCTTTAACTAGAGAAAGTGCAGTTAGCTGGTAAATTAAACATTTCCTTCATCTAAATAAGGCCCTTAGGGCTTTGGGTGAGTCACTTATTGCGCGTGCACAGTTGCCTATATAGAGCAGTGCATGATGTGAATGCTCTGGATAGGAACACTGGACTCTGAATGTCGTACTAAGAGACTAAGACCCAGCAGCAGGAATCCTACATGATAACCATCTAAAGGATGACTTGATTTAGTATAACATTTGATCTGCTCACATGCACACTCAGTACTTCAGTGCAGATGTGAAGTGTTCCTCTCTCTCTCTCTGTATGTCATTCTCTCTCTGTCACTCTCTCTCTCTTTTTCTTTCTCTGTGTCACTCTCTCCTAACCTCTCCCCCCCTCTCAGACGTCTGGCAGCGCCCCCCTTCCCTCTCGGACCGCCACGGCGACCAAGAACGGCACCGTCACCACGGCGACCGCTAAACCTGCTACGTTGACTCGCGCTCCGCTGGCCTCTCGCATGGCCTCCAGCGCCACAGCCAAGCGGCCCCTGGGTGAGGCTCTCACACACACCCCCATGCACCATCACACACATATGTAATGAAACAGGTTTACAGTTGAAGTCTTCACAGCTGTAATTCCAGTGTTGTTCTGTATCAATCAGCCACAAAGACCAACAGCAAACCAGCAGAGGACAGCAAACCTGGCACTTTGAAGACAACAACAGGTACTGGAGCTCTCTCCATCCCTCTATCTCTCCTCTCCATCTCTCTATCTCTCCATCCCTCTATCTCTCCTCTCCATCTCTATCTCTCCATCCCTCTATCTCTCCTCTCCATCTCTCTATCTCTCCATCCCTCTATCTCTCCTCTCCATCCCTCTATCTCTCTATCCCTCTCTCTATCTCTCTCTTCCTCTTCTCTCCATCCCTCTATCTCTCCTCGATTTCCTAGAATATCCCAGTAATAATAACACAGCAACGAAGCCTCACCTTGACAAAGCTATGGAGAGTGGGAAGCAGAGGCGGAGGGAGAGGTAGAGGCAGAGGTAGAGGCAGAGGGAGAGGCAGAGGGAGAGGCAGAGGGAGAGGCAGAGGGAGAGGCAGAGGGAGAGGCAGAGGGAGAGTTGAAAACCTTGACACAGCACAGTGTGGATTAGTGTCTCAGCATCCACCAGTGTTGACAGGAAGTAGTCATCCTGAGTGGAAGTTCTGCACACTCTCTCACAGTGTCTCTCACAGGCTTGCATAACAGGACAGGGAGAAGCACTTTCAATTCACACGCAGAGACGAGGATGGGAGTGGGATCAGAGTCTTTCAGCTCAGGGATCAGGCTCGGGGTGGGAGGGGGAGTGCCATGCTTAGCTCAACTGAATTTCTGATGCCACGTTCACGAGTGGAGCTCACAAGGAGAAACTGCAAACGTCAGGCTTTGTTGTTGTGCTACCAGGGAACTGGATGTCTTACAGAAGTCACACAATCCCCTCCCTGCTACTTCAGAAATTCAGAGCCAGGCTTCAGCTTTGAACCATCCCCGGGGGATAAACAACATCTCCTCTCTTCCTCTCCTCCCTTCCTCTCTTCCTCTCCTGTCTTCTTTTCCTCTCTTCCGCTCCTCTCTTCCTCTCCTCCTCCGTTCTTCTCTTCCTTTCCTCTCCTCTCTTCCTCCCCTCCAGTGGACTCGGCCAGGCCCAGCCTCGCCCGTAGCTCCACGGCCACCAGCCCTTCTGGCCCCACCAGCCGCGCCCGCCCTGCCCCCAAGCCCGCCGTGCCCGCCTCCTCTACCGCTGCCGGGCCGGACAGGAAGCCCCCGGTGCCCCGTGCCCCCCGGCCCAGCGCCACCACTGGCACCGCCCCCCGGCCCAGCACCGCCCCCGCCCCTGATGTCCGCAACGCCCGCTCCAAGATCGGCTCCACCGACAACATGAAGCACCAACCTGGAGGGGGAAAGGTACAACTGCGGGGTGTGGAAGGGGTGGGGAGAGGCGTAGGGTAAGGACCGGGACTGGTGGGGAGAGGGGTAAGGACAGGGGTGGGTGGTGCTGGGTGGGGAGAGGGGTAAGGACAGGGGTGGGTGGTGCTGGGTGGGGGTAGGGGTAAGGACAGCACACTTCTTACTCCCATAATGCACTCTGAGTAACACCTTAGTCAGTTTCTGTTCCTGTTGCCTGTCCTGTGGAACACTGCCCTGCACACTGCCCTCACAGTTAAACACCCCCATTTCAGCCGTTCATTTGATCTGTCTCCAAGTTGTGTACATCTTATCATCTGGCTCCTCCCTCCATTCGTCCTGCTGTCACTCCCCCCTTCCTCCCGTCGCTGTGGCTGGCTGTGTCTCCTGGTAGAGAGATCCCTCTGGTGAACCTGCCCCATAGGGGAACACCATGGGTGTGTCCCCTGGTAGAGAGATCCCTGTGGTGAACCCGCCCCATAGGGGAACACCATGGCTGTGTCTCCTGGTAGAGAGATCCCTCTGGTGAACCTGCCCCATAGGGGAACACCATGGCTGTGTCCCCTGGTAGAGATATCCCTCTGGTGAACCTGCCCCATAGGGGAACACCATGGCTGTGTCCCCTGGTAGAGAGATCCCTCTGGTGAACCCGCCCCATAGGGGAACACCATGGCTGTGTCCCCTGGTAGAGAGATCCCTCTGGTGAACCTGCCCCATAGGGGAACACCATGGCTGTGTCCCCTGGTAGAGAGATCCCTCTGGTGAACCCGCCCCATAGGGGAACACCATGGCTGTGTCCATGAGGGCTGTGGGATTGATCAAGATCAAATGAATGATGCTGCTGGGTACACTGCCTAATGGTTTAGTGTACCTCATTACCCTCCTCTCTCCTTTTACTCTTCCTCCCCCTACTCCTACTCCCCCTACTCCTCCTCCCCCTACTCCTCCTCCCCCTACTCCCCCTCCTCCCTCTGTGATATTGATCTAGTGGGGCTTGTCTCCTCCAGGTGTCTGGTGCTCTGGGTAAGACTGACTCCTCCTCCAAGGAGACCAGCCAGGGCAAAGTGAGTTCACCCACGACACCCTCATTATCTTCATGCTCTTCATTCTCTCTCAATGTCTCTCTCTCTATCTCTCTCTCTGACTCTCTCTCTCTGTCTCTCCTTTCTCTCATCCTCATCCTGCATCATCCTCATCCTATATCATCCTCTCTCTGTTTCACTTTCTTCCATTGCATACATGACCTCTCCATGATAATACAAATGTCTGTCCTTTCATGTTCATGTGTTAGCTCAAACATGGATGTGGCACACACACGTTCACATGATCCAGATACTGGAGCTTCGACGGCTCCTTGGAGCTCCCAGAGTCTACTTAGGGTGAACTGCTCTCGGAGGAAACTCTTTGGATTTCTTCAGGTCTCTAACAGTTTTCACTTCTGTACAAGGGTAAACAAACATTTGTTTGAAGCAAAATCATCCTGCGTCATGAGAAATGACACGTTAAGGATTTCCAGTTTCTCATTCCTGGTCACTTTTTTTAAATTAAGTTACACTTTAACAAAAAAACAATTCATAAGCACGTCAGTCGATTGTCAGCTAAGTTACGAGCTTCCACAGGGTCAATGACGCTCATAGAAAAGGTAAGAAATGCAAGGTTAGGACTCACCTTCAAGCTGATGCTTCCAACCAGCCAGGCTGCAGGCCACACTGCTGCTAGCTCCCTGTAGCAGCCCAGGCTGCAGCTTGTGGACCTTAGCCAGACAGCAGGTCCTATGAAATCAGCTCTCAGTTACGGCCTGTCGAGTTATGTCTTGTTAAACCCGTGAATACAGCCCTCCGTCTCCCTAACCAGAGCAGCTCTAGGACCCTGGGGACTCCTGAGGCTGTCGGGGGTCTGAGCTGTAGCGTGTGTGTGGATGTCTAACACCCCCTGCATTGGTTTGATGAACCCTCAGTTTATTGTGTGGATGGAAGGTGCTGTGTTGTTTGGCATGCGTGCATGTGAACACCGCCTGAGTGGCTTCTAGAAGCTCCTGTCCTTCTTTCTCCTTCGTCTTTCCCCTCCCGTCCTCTCCTCTGTGCCTCTAACCTCTAACCTTTAACCCCTGGTGGTGACCCCCCCTCTGCTCTTTCCTGCTGTGCTGTATTTGTGTAGGTTCAGATAGTCTCCAAAAAACTGGACTTCAGCCATGTAACGTCTCGTTTGGGCTCCAAGGACAATATGAAGCATGTCCCTGGAGGAGGGAAAGTAAGTACTGGAGTGCGCTTTAGCTTTGATGGCCATCCACACCTCCCAGCCAGGGGATCTCCTAGCTGGGACACTGCAGGACAGCAGGTCTCCTAGCTGGGACACTGCAGGACAGCAGGTCTCCTGGCTGGGACACTGCAGGACAGCAGGTTTCCTAGCTGGGACACTGCAGGACAGCAGGTCTCCTGGCTGGGACACTGCAGGACAGCAGGTCTCCTGGCTGGGACACTGCAGGACAGCAGGTCTCCTGGCTGGGACACTGCAGGACAGCAGGTTTCCTGGCTGGGACACTGCAGGACAGCAGGTCTCCTGGCTGGGACACTGCAGGACAGCAGGTCTCCTGGCTGGGACACTGCAGGACAGCAGGTCTCCTGGACAGCAGGTTTCCTGGCTGGGACACTGCAGGACAGCAGGTCTCCTGGACAGCAGGTTTCCTGGCTGGGACACTGCAGGACAGCAGGTCTCCTGGACAGCAGGTCTTCAGGACAGCAGCCACAGACCAGCAGAAGCATGAAACGTTAGGAGAGGCCGTTAAATATGAGCATTTCTCTCTATTGCTGTGATAGGAAATAAGTCGTTCAAAATCGATAAGTGCATTTTAATCAAGTCAATGAAAATTATAATCGTGACATTTCATAGATTTTTTTGGGATCAGAAAAATCATCATTAATTGAAGCATGAAGGCTTTGCCCATCGGAGCATTTAAGGAAGTAGTCAATCATAATCCGGATTATGAATTCACCTGGAAGAACCTTGGCCACAGGTGCGGTTGTGTGTTGTGGTTTGAACAGCATGTTAGCTAGCAGCCCTCCTTAGATCCCCGCTAACTGTCCTTGGCTTGACCTCTTCTTTTCTCTGTCTCTAACTAACCTAACACCAATCAGAACACCAGCCTTTTCTTAATGACCTCCGACCTGCACAGATTCTGGCCTCTGGTTGGCTCTCTTCACACAGGCTTTCTGTTTCGATTTGTTTTCATCCTATTGCTGTCATGGAAAATATATTGTAACACGTTCACTTAGCAGCTGCCTTCATCCAAAGTGATGAGCAGGAACCTGCGATCTCTTGATCCACAGTCCAATGTTGCTGCCACATGGCCCTACCCACCCCCCACGGAGGATGGCTGACGGGTTGGGTTACAAAATGGTGACAGACGGTTCTGAATGAATGATTCACAGAGATGCAAAGATGTCTTAGCGAGACATCTTGGTCCTCAGCTGGTTCTTCAGTGTGACAGTTGGTTGTTTTTTGTTTGTTTCCAGGTTCAGATACTCAGTAAGAAGGTGGACTTAAGCAAAGTGACGTCAAAGTGTGGTTCTAAGACCAACATCAAACACAAACCAGGTAGGGAGAGGAAGGAAGGCCAGGTTCTATACTTGACTGTTTGACCCACGTCCACCTCCTGATGCAGTGACTGTATGTCCTCTAGGGGGCGGCGATGTCAAGATTGAGGCACACAAAGTGAACTTCAAGGCCCAGTCCAAGATTGGCTCAACAGATAACCTCAATCATGCACAAGGTGGTGACAACGCCAAGGTGAGACTGTGTTAGACCAATGTACCATTGTAGAATTGCATTACACATAGTTTGACCCATTATTATCAATTTTATTAGCTAGCTTCAACCTAACTATCGTAGTTTCTTAGGCTAACAGAGGCAGTGATTCTGAATTGTGCAAAGGAACTAGACATTTAAGATGCAATATGAACCAGAGAGCTTGATTGAACTATCCATTTTTATAACTATTAATATTCTTTAAGAAATATCACACACACGGAAACGCTTGTTAATGTAATAGTCCCACGTTATGATGAATCAACTAAGCTACACACGCACACTCACACACCTACACACAAACACAGATACCATTAGCAGCAGCTTCACCCTCAGCTAACACCCAGCTGACATGGTTCCAGGCTGAGGGGAGGCAGGACCCAGCAGAGGGGACAGGGGCTGCACCTGGGGCTTCCCCTGGTCCGGCCCCAGCCTCCCAGCCAGGGCAGCCAGCCAGCCCTGCCCAGGAGAATGGGCTGAAGGAGGGCCTGCCCTGTGGGAACCTGGGCCTGCCCTGTGGGAACCAGGGCCTACAGGACACCCAGGGTCTGGACTCACTCATCCCAGAGACAAGTAAGTGCAGCTCCACCAGGATCTCTCCCTGTGGCCCCAGTGCCCTCTTCCTCCTTCAGGAATAATGTAGTCAGAAATATTCAGGCAGGATGGATTCACTGTGACATCTTGAATGTGTGATCTGTTTGCTGAAAGAAGACCTATTTCCATGTCATTTGTGACGTTTGCGTGTTTGTATGACTTGTGTTAATCATCCGTCCTGTGTGTGTGCAGTCCCTGACCACCATGTCATCTTTGACTTCTTATTTTGCAGGCATCTAATTCTGCATTTTTACTATCACTCCACCCTCTGTCTCTCCCCCCTTCTTTCCACCTCTCCTCCCCTCCCTACTCTCCTTCTCTCTTCCTTTTCTCTATTTCTCTCACTTCCCCCTCCCCTATCTCCATCCCTCCTGCTACAGATTGAGTCCTTCAAGCTCAACTTTTCACACGGACCACGGCGCTGACATCATTTCCTGGCCTGCCCCAGAAGACTGCCTCCCAATAAGCCACGCTACCCCCATCAACGCTTCCTTTCCCCCAAGGACTTCCTGGCTAGCGCCAGCTCCCCACCCCCCCCCCCCCCATCACTGGAGCCAGGGGGCAATACTTAAAAGAACTATACTCATAACCCCTACATCCCTCACCCCCACCCCATATGCCACCTTTAGCATCTCCTCCATGCCCCATCCGATGACAGGATCATGTCATGTTTACTTTCGTCTCTCTCCTGCCGTCCTGCATCCCCTGGCAGCGAGGCTGACGTTGTAAGATGAGGAACAGGGGTTGAGTGTTGGTTCAGATGGATCGCTCTGCCCTGGTGATGGACCGACCTGATTCTTTCTCCACGCCTTAGATAAACAACAACGTTCATTCAGATCATGTTGAACAGCCCCCCCCCCCAACCTGCCCCCAACCCCCCCCCCCCTCCTGCCCCACACCCCCACCCCTCCTGCCCCCACCCCTCCTACACCCTCCACCTCTCCTGGACCTATGGCTTTCCTGGATGCAAAGTAGCTTGTGTAGCACCCATTTCCGTGTGACCATACGGGGCTAGCGTGTGTTCCCCATGCCCATCCCTCACCCCTGTCCCTCCCCATACACAGCCTGAGTCCACACCCACTTATTCAGACTCCCTCCGTCTTCACTATCCACCATAAGAGCAAGAATAAAAGTAGTACATTAATAGTTGACTGTTTGAACTGTAGGATATTTAACTCTCTTTCTCTTTAATCTCTGTGTTTGTGATGATGTGTTTGAGTGAATACTGTAACTTTAGGCTTTTGGTGTTTCTGTTCTGTTTACTTTCTCTCTGGTTTCTTTTCCTCTTCAGCTGTGGTTTAAGCTTTTTTCAAAATGTCTCTTTTACTCTCTTGTACAAGCAATACAGTGAATGGTCTATTTACCCATAGGACTCAGAAATACACGCACACGTTTTTCAAAATCAAAGGCACACAGTCATGAAGACGCAACTGTATTCAAGGATTAGAGAGACAGGAAGGATGGGGAGGCTTAAGAGGGAGATGGAAGTTGTCAGGTGTGAGGAGAGACAGGCTGATGCTTAGAGAAGATGATCAGTCTGTAAGGCAGCGAGTTGGGATAAACACGAAAGGAATCAGATTAGGATCTATCTTGAGAATAGTTTCATTCTGAAATGCAGTACATTAGGACTTGAATGTGCATGAATGCTAGAGAGGCAGGTGTCTAGGGTGTTGGTGGAGCTGTGTGTCTTGGCTGTGTCTCTTGTCCTGCTTACCTGAAACTAAGATGAGACTGGGGCTGACACCCTCCGCTGCAGGGCCCTCCACTACCGAGACACGGACACACAGAATGTCATAGTTTAACATGAAACTGTTAAAGCCGCCTGGTGTTGCTGTTGTGAGGACCTAGATAACTTCTTCTTGTGTTTGTGATTAATTATGGTTGTCGTCCCTTCCCAGGTGTTTTGAGGGTAATGAAAACAGTTTTTTGGCAGTTGATATCATAAATGGTTCTGCAGATTAAACAGGACCTGCAGTGCTTGTCTCGTCAGGGTATCGGAAGACTTGTGGCTTATTTCACTCTTGTAGCAATGTATCCAACTATTGCCTCCAATTGCCTTTTAGTGCATGGCCAGATGATATGTTGCAGAACAGGGATCCTGTTTGCATTATGACTTGCAGTGTCGTGCATACAGTCTCTTTAATACTTGGATCAGTTCTAGACAGTAGTGCATCTTTCCTTATTATTGCTTTGGTTTAAAATAACAAGAAGCATTAAGGCTATGTGGGGCAGCCCTTTTTACTCTTTATGTTTTAAAATGTAATCATTTAGCTCGTAATCTTTACAATTTCATACCCGGAATAGCAACCGTATTTGATGCCTCCTCTAATGATCAGAAAGAATGCGAGATCAGATTCTTTTTTTCTTTTTTTTTTTTTTATAAAGGCACCTTAAAGCTTCAGAGTATCAAAGAGGGTTCCCTGGGATGGAGTTTGTTATATAGAACCCCTGAATTAATGAAGAGGATGGAGTTTGTTATACAGAACCCCTGAATTAATGAAAAGGATGGAGTTTGTTATATAGAACCCCTGAATTAATGAAGAGGATGGAGTTTGTTATACAGAACCCCTGAATTAATGAAAAGGATGGAGTTTGTTATATAGAACCCCTGAATTAATGAAGAGGATGGAGTTTGTTATATAGAACCCCTGAATGAATGAAGAGGATGGAGTTTGGAAAACGTTCATCAATGAACTGCATTAGAGGCTTCCCACTAGCCCTTGAATCCTTAAATGAGTGTCCAACTAAGTCAAATTAGATATAGTACCTGTTATCAAAATGATTGAAAATAATCCCTTAATTAAACCAGCTAAAGAAATCCAGTTTTATTATGAGGATAGGCAATAACTTTGTCTTTTTCACGTGTTGTTTTGAAAGTTCAAAAGAGGTTTGTAGATATGACTGTCTGAGTGGTTTCATATTGTGGCTTTCAGATCAGTACACAGAGCACCACCTCACCCATGGTTCATAACAGTCCTTCTTGTGCCACCTACTCCTCGCCTAACTAAAGTTGTCCCTATTGTAACTGTGCCTGTTTGCAGCCAATTTTACTATTGAAGTTTTCTACCCAGATATTTTACAAATTGCACTGCTCTCCTCAAAGTCACAGTTGTATATAAATATTTCACTCAGCATCTCCACCAGAACAGACAAACAAACAAAGGGGAGTTGTAAGGATGTTTAGTGTATGTCCATGTAACTTTAATAGTTTTAATGTTAAGGACTTTATTATTATTATCAAGCAAGTTCACCTTTTCCACATGAAAAGGGCTGCTGAAGTGAAAGAATGTTTTTGAGGTATAATGTACTAAAGACTCAACTATCTGTGTATAACGTGTTTCATTAGCTACGTGCAGGATGGCTGTGTGGGCAGGGAGTGGCAAAGGGGTTATATATATATACACACACATACCTGGGAACTCTGTTAAAGTCTAGTTTGTGCAATTCTCTAGATTTGTTAACCACCTGGTTTTCACAAAACTCTGTACCGTCATCCACACTCACAAGCGCAGTCTTAAGACGCTAAAATAATGCTATTTTCAGGAACAAAAACATGCACATGTGAAGACCTTGCTGCAGGGAGGGTTGAAAGCAGACGTGTGGCAACGCTGCCTGGCCCTCCTCTAAACGCTGGGATTAACAGCAGAGGTCAGGGCCTTTCATTAGGAAGTATCATCACTCAGCCAACTGAAACTCCATTAGGAAGTATCATCACTCAGCCAACTGAAACACATATACAAGTGTGTATACACACCATACAAGTGTGTATGGCAACTTAATCATCCACACAACCCCAGGGAGGTGTCTGCCCCAAGGCATAATTGTGTGAGACTAACTGTTTGGCTTGTTTAACAAGAGCTCCTCAGTGATCCATCAGAGCTCCATAGATCTGTGTCCACTGCTAGCGTGCGTTTATAGAGTAACGACCTACTTAAAAGCATGCAGAAACCTATGGGATGTGTTCCGTAGAGTAATGTCATTTGCCGAATTTGTCATTTTAAATTTCTTTTTTTTTTCATTTCTTTTTTCATTAATTCTGACTTTTATTTTTTGAGTTTGAAAGAAGTGTTTTATTGTGGTTATTTGTTAATTAGTGATGTGATTATTAAACATGAAATAAAATAATGTTCAAGACTCAGTGTTGGAGACGCCAGCTTGTTCCGTTTGCCAACCACTGGCTACGAGCACCAAATGTAGCTAAAAAAAATGTGGGGACACTTTTAGCAACTTTTGAAATGAAACTTCAAATGCACGCATTTTCCCTCTAAATTACATAAAACGTTATCTTCTTTGCTGCAGTCAGCCAATAACGATCAGCAAATTGCAGCAGCGATGTTTTATGTATAAAATATCTGATCATATAAAATGTGTTGTGTTACTCTTACCAATGTCTCTTTTTTGATCAATTTAAACAAACAGATTAGTCAATTTATTATTATAATTTGTAATTGTGCATTCTACGAAATGCAGTTTTACCTCATTTCGCAACCTCAACCTGTGGTTCCGTCTTTTTTAAGGGAGAGAGTGCGCGCCGCGGAGACGGAGCTTAAAAGTTCATGTACTAGGTAAGGGATAAGGTAAGCCCCTCCGAAGCGAAGCTGCACCCCTCAGCTTCGCGTCGGGGTGCTGTTAGCCCTGTCGCTGTGGGGACAGTTGAAAATATTTAGTACTCACGCAGCTAAAAGTTATGTGTTGCTGCCCGCGTATATGTTTGCTTGGAAAATAGCGTAATTTTTTAGGCCATGATGTGTGAATATGTGTCTGCAAAATTCTCAGTATAGGTTAGGCTACAGTAGGCCTACCCACTGTTTCTGAACCATTTACAGGACTCAGGAGAAATATTCAAGTGACATTTTCAAATGGTCTTTCTTCATTCCACAACAGCATAGGCAAAATTGAAATTATTTCCATAAGGAAGCAAGCAATTTTGGGCTGGAAAGGTCCGAGGAAGAGCTTCACTCATTATGTCCCTTCTGAGAAAAGAGAACAAAACGGAGAAGCAAAATCAAAAGTAGCCTACATTTAGAGTTGAGTCGTAATATGCACTATTTCGCGCCAAAAGGTACAGTAACCAAGACAGCAAAAATTGCAATTACACACAGATGGGTTAACCATTGGTACTAACAGCGCAGGATGGCAATCTTTCGATGATTTGATTAATTTTCACAAGTACAGGTGAGACATTTAACAGCACAAAAACGACAAATTGCAGTTCGTGTCAAGTTGCAGCAGTGGTACAACTAGGCTAGAAGTAACTGTAGAGAGATTAACTTTCGTTAGAAACACAGAACACAGTTGCTAGTGTACCGTAGCTGTAGCCTAGTAGCTAGCCTAGTTACTTGGAGCTAGTAAAGTTGCTGGCCAATTCTGACAGGATTTTTTTTTTTTTGCAAATCTTGAAACCAATAATCAATGTAACACATGTACCTACAGTATATAACCAATACTAGTACAGAGCGCACAAGTTTGATAAAAAGTTTGATGACCATAGCTGTCAACGTTTGGGTTTTGGGTACTAAAATCCATTTGCCGTGAGACTTGAGAGCCCTTTATCTGACGCTCAGACATCAGCTCAATGCATCACGGTGGCTAAAAGGTAGCTACCAGGGTTCTCAAGCCTCACGCATCGACCGTGAGACACACATTTCAGCCCCTTTACACGCTCTCACGCCACACCTAGCATTTCTCATGCTGAGAAGGCAACGGAAGCCAGTCCCTGTCCTGAGCTTGCCGACGTCCAAATGGACGTCCTCGCTAGGGGGAGTTTTCGCATGGGTGGACGGCGATGTTTTTCAGAGTGCCGTACCTGAATAGCATGGACGGCCGTCGTTAGTGGCAGCATAGAGCATGGACGGCGATGCTGTTCAGAGCAATAGGGTCCAATTGCAGTGCTCCCTCCTCAGGCCCCTCTAAACCGGAACTCTCTCCTCAGGCCCCTGAAGCCGGAACTCTCTCCTCAGGCCCCTTTTTTCAATTGGACCCTTCTCGTTCAGAGAGCCGTCCCTGATTAGCATGGATGGCCGTTGATAGCACCTGAATGGTTGAGGGGGACGGCCATGTTTAGCAGGCTTTTGAGCTAAACCATAGGCGTCGAAGGCTACCATAGAATGTAGCTACAGCTACCTCGCGTGACTCACTCACTTTTGTCACGTTATTTTGTATAAATGGTATTTGTGTCGTCTATATATATATATATATATCACATATACATTTTAGTGTTTCTGCTAGGATTCTTTTTTGCAGTGGGGGCAGGGGGCACGTGTTCTAACTGTCTGCTTAATTTGATCTTGACCTAGGCTAAGCATTCTGTAGCAAATCATAACAATAAACCCAGTATTAATTACATTACCCTAATGCAGTGTGGGCTGGGGGGGGGGGGGGGGGGGTGCGGGGTGCTTTTGAAACATTTTGCCTAGGGCGGCGACCTGCGCAGGCCCTGGGCAAGGGCGTTCAGCAATCGCTATCGAATCAACAGCCAAGTGCAATTTAGCTAGCAGGTGAAAAATCCAAACAACGAAAATCACCAGTTAACTCAATTAAAATTTGCAAGAACTATAGACTACTACAATAATATTAACGCTGAGTGGCGCACGTGCCTGCTTGCGGTGTGAAGCGCATGTCCGTGCTATTCTCCGACATGCACTTTGCTGATAGACGGCCTTTTTTACGGCCCTATGTCTGACACCGTGGTGGCAGAAATGTTGCCGTGGCCGGCCGCCACAGCCAAATCAGCATAGAGGAAACACTGCATTTATTTATTTACATACAGAAGTAGGCCAATCAACAATAAAATCTCATGACAACATACACTTGAAAAACAACTTTAATATATATGGGGTTACAGTGGCGGTCCTACGATGTGCGCCCAGGTCGACAGTGTAAAGTTAGCATTGAGCCAGATGTAGACTAGACCTATGCCTAGTTATTTAAACATCATACATTAACATGGCTGTTAAATACACATAGGCTATTTAATAAAATTGTTATTAAGGCCAATTAAGATGGCCGTGCGTCCATGCGAAAAATGGCCTATAGAGTTTTGTTTCTGTTGTCATAATTGGTCGACTAACAACTTCATTAAATGACCTACATGTGTGTTGAACAGCCATGTCAATTTATGTTTTAACAGACCTTCTGGCTCAATGCTATAACTTTACCGTGTAAGATAACATGTCGCCGGATCCATAGTGCAACACCACTACTAGGATTAACGGCCTGCGTACGCCTTGGCCTCATAAAACGCCTCAGTGAGGTAAAGACATGGCCAAGTTGAGATATACAGGAGAAATATGCAGACGTGTTTGATGGACTGGGCTGTTTGGAAGTAGAACAGCACATCAAGATCAGAGCGGATGCATGACCCATCATCCATGCTCCAAGGAAGGTCCCTGTGGCCTTGAGAGACAAAGTAAAAGCAGAACTGAGAAGAATAGAAAACCTGGACGTCATTGAAAAGTAACAGGACCCAGGCAGTAGGGAAGCAGCAAGGTCACGGTATGGTAACCAGAAAAATAGAAGATCCGGATATGCATGGACCCCAAGGATTTGAATGCCGCTATTGAAAGGGAACACTACCCCATGAGGACGATCGAGGAAGTGATGGCTCGGATGGCAGGAGCTAAAGTGTTCAGCACACTACATACTCAATGTGGATACTGGCAGGTCAAGTTGGATAAAGAAAGCTCAGCGTTATGCATTTTTAACACCCCCTTCGGTCGTTACGCATAAAAAAGGCTACCTTTCGGAATAAATAAAGCTGGAGAAATATTTCAAAGATTCATGACTGAAATGTTCTAGGACATGGAGGGGGAGTAGAGGTAATCGTTGATGACATCCTCGTATGGGAAGAAAATGAAGAGCAGCACAACCAGAGGTTGAAAATGGTGTTGGAGCGAGTGAGAGAAAAGAAACATAAAACTCAACTCAGAAAAATGCACATTCACTACACAAGAAGTCAAATACATGGGGCACATCCTAACCATTCCCCCCCAGGATTTCGCAGACTTTTTTGTGATAGTTGTGGGCTAAAATTCCTGATTTCGCGGTAGCTTTTCTTAAAAGTTGCAGTGTTTTTTATGAGTTTGTTGCGATGAAATTGCGAGAGCTAGTGAAAGTTGCGAAAAAAATTGGGAACTTCCCTCTTTGTAATTTTAATTGAGTTATTGGTTGAAAAATAAGTAATTAACAAACATTCATTAAAGAATAAAACTAGGGTGACCAGACGTCCTCTTTTCAAGACCTAAAAAATGCATCCGGCAGGGATTGTCCGGGATTTTGCCTCGTTGGAAATTCGTGTTTCTCTGGGTCTTTCACAAACGATTACGCCCTTACAAGTTTTGGAAAGGTTATCTCCCCTTACGTTCCGCCTTCTTAAAATAGTTCACAGACACCAGAATGAACACGTTCACAGTATCGTTCATCAGGCAGTAATACAGTACTTCCAGTTCACGTTCACCAAAATTATGAACGAGTTCATGAACTTTTGTTCAATGAACGCGTGCTGCCAGCCCTCAGCCCAGGAGACACAGTGAGGTTAAGGGAGGGCAAGCAGTGGAGACCAGCTACAGTAATAGAACCAACACCCGAGCCACGTTCATACCTAGTGGAAGCAGACAGACAGCAGTACAGTCGAAAGAAGAAAGCTCATCAAAACAGAGGAAGACACCCCTGCATGTACAGAGGGGAAAGGAGAGAACACTGAGAGAGAAAAAAGACGATACACTTTCAGAAAACCCAAAGAAAGACTGAACTGAATTACAGGTTACATGTTATAAATGTTATTCCCTGCAAGGAAGTTACAGAGAGCATCCTGATTTTGCTATTTTGGTCTCAACTATAAGTAGTACTGTTGCCCTATATTTTATATTAAATTACTTAAGAAAAGGGGAGATGTAGATGATATAAGATCCCCAGGACACAAGAGGGCGCTGTTGTATATAATGTATGTTCACAGACTGGTAGTTTGCTGTCCCGGATATTATTGTTTTCATTAAAGCATTACAGTCTTGCACTCAATGGTGTGAGTCGCATCTCATTACAACTAGGATTGTTTCAAAGTCAATACACGTAAAACAAAAGGCCTATAAGGCGTATTTGCTGTAGATTAATATATATTAAATCAGTCACACATTAGGTTTTTTTTGGTACTGGTCTCTACTTGGATAATTTGTAGAAGTACTTGCTTCTGGAAAAAAAGACACTTGATTTCAACCCTTCACATTGGGAAATTCCAGTTAACTAACTAAATTGACTAAGACCAGTCCAGGGGCGTGTCCAGACATTTTTGATAGGGGTGGCACCAGGGGTGGCCCGCCTCTGACTGGGCATATAGCCAATCATATATTGGGGTGGCCAATCAGATTTCAGGGGTGGCCCGTGCCACCCTAGGCCACTCCCTGAACACGCCACTGGGCCAGTCTCGATGAAACAATCTGAATTTTCTCACCTCAAGGTCAGGTGAGACGGGAGTCAGGTGGCTGAGCGGTTAGGGTATCGGGCTAGTAATCAGAAGGTCGCTGGTTTGATTCCCGGCCGTGCCAAATGACGTTGTGTCCTTGGGCAAGGCACCCCACCCTACTTGCCTCGGGGGGGATGTCCCTTTACTTACTGTAAGTCGCTCTGGATAAGAGCGTCTGCTAAATGACTAAATGTAAATGTAAGGTTTTATGGTGTGTCTTCATTCTTTTTCCACTCTTTATAAAGGGTGGTGTATGGCTCCTTAATGGAAAGAACTCATGTGATTATTATTGTAATTTATGTTGTATGTTCTATATTTTGGGTTACTGGTGTGGATCTATTAGACATAAAAGGCTTGTTTTTAACGTGCGAGTGAGGGCAAACAATGGTAGAACTGACATAGAAGGCATGGTCCTTTGTAACTACTAATTCAGCAACTTGAAAATGTTTTGATAAAATATGAGGTGGCTTCGTGGTGCTACTGGCAAATGTCTGAAACATTAGCTCCCTCCTCCACAGTAAAGTCTCAGACCTCTGGAGGACCCAGCTCTGTGCATGATTTACCATCTACTGACAGAAGATGTGTAGTGAAGTTTTTTCATTAATGATTTTAAAGATGAGTTTGTGAATTTTTGACTGATTTCATGATCAAGCAATAATGCACAACTATATGCAAAAAACTTTTTGCATATAGTTGAGAGGGTTTCTTGGTAATACATCATTTTTGAGTTTATTTTTCGTGCTGCCAAATACAGATTTTAATTGGATATCTATGAGATATTTCATGATGTATGGTGTGAACATACCTCAACATTTAATCCGTATGATGCATATACTGTACAGCTGTCCTTGTTTGTTTACCATACAAGGTCACTACTGTGAATTGTAACCAAGAGTGCTATTGTTAGGGTACCCTTACATCCCATCTTGTTGACATTGCATTGTTTTCTTTCTCTTTATCCTTGAGGATAAAGATAACTCTGTGAAATAGTTGTTAGATTCTTTCAATGGAGCGTTAAGTACTGTGACACTTAAAGGCCAGCACCGTGGTGTGGAGAAGGGTGTGTCAGCAGATGCATGTCTGTGAATGTCTCAATGCACATAAATAGGTTTAACACAAGGAACATGACACCCTCATTGTTTGATTCATGATCACCCTAGAAAAAGTAATTGTATATATACATATATGTTTTGTTATTTACTGCAATTAGCAGAAAATAATGTCTCACTGCTGGTTTTATCCATTTTTTAAAAATGTTTGTAGATAATCTTATGTTGTTTTGCATCTATTTAATTCTACATTCTAAGTCTATTTCCATATAATTCCACTAAAAACTCATGTATTTATTATTATTTTCAGTTTATGATTTTTCAAGTAATTGTGATGACTAATAATGATTAGGCAGTATAATGACCATTGATAGCTACCTAATTATAATATCCGTAGATCTGTTTGTAAATTTGTGGGAATTAAAATATACGTTTCTAAATTAAGATATGTAGGCTAAGTCATTTATCTTCATTACATATGTGGCTAAATATTTGTCTTAGATTGTGAGCAGAAAGGAAATAGAACAAGGTGTTGAGGCAAGGGCCAGTAGGTCTTCAATTTACAAGTGCTAGTGTTAAAGATCAAGATAGCTGTCAGGGAAAGTGTGATCTTGTCTACAAGGTGTTAACACAGTTGCAGTCAAGTTAAGAGTTACTTCCTTCAAGACCAATTATCCTATATAGCTGAGCATTGACCACTGCTGTCTGCTGAGGGTCCCTTTCACTCTCAGCTGTCCAAGTGTCATTTGAGCCTTGACATACATGAACACATGGACTAACCTCAACCCATAGGTTGATGACCATCTGTCACTGTAGGTTGACATACTCTTCCAGGACACCTGCCTTGCCTCCCCAGACTGGCTCACTAAGGCAAATGGTTGAGGAGAGGGTGAGTGAAAATGCTTAAGGATGCAGGGGTACTACTACAGTATATTCTTCAGGAAAGCAGAATGTTCCAGTTTTACTAGGTCATTTTTTTATTAAAAGGCAACTGAACTACTGTATTGAATGACATGGTTATTATAACTCATTGGATATGATAAAGATTTGCTAAAACAAATGCATTAGTTTTAGCCCAAAATCGTTTTTTGAGCATTATATACATATTACGTTGGATTTGCTGAATGTATTTAACTATGAGTATTATTATATTGAACTTGAATGTAACAGTTTTGTACACATTTTTGCAGAGAATTTTGATACTAAGGTCCAATCCCAAAGTCACCCCTAAACCTAAAGGCCTGAACCCTCACAGACTTACTTAACATCACCTAGTAAGTGATTGAGTGCAAGAGATTGCAAGGGCTTTAGTCTTTTTTTGCAATGGAATTTATCATCAAAGGACAACCTACACACTGGCTATATTAAGCATCAGTGAGCTTTGTGTTTAAACTTACATGTTCACTTTTATTTCTAACTATGTTTTGGCCAGGGTTGGTTGCTTCCATGCTTGTTTGTTTACTATTCTTCTTCTTTCTTGTCTTATGAGGCGGGTTTGCGGGATTTTTTCTCGATTCCGGGATTCCCCTTTCACGTCACAATGCTGTGAATTGTGGGCAGTTCCCTTAGCTAAAGTCTGCAAAAATGTGGACTCATGAAAAAGGTGCATACAAGGCTCAAAATGTCTGCCAAAGAGCCCTCGCGCACTTGACGTTTTGACTGTGGGACAGCCCTAAGCTTTCACAGACTTTGTGAGAAAGCGCTTCAAAGTCTGTGTTAGTGGACATTGGGATTGGGCCTTTACGTTCAAAACTCCGGATTGATTCTCCAGTCTTTTCTGAGAGAAAAAGCCGCTCAGATTGATTCAGAGCATGCACAGATACGGGGCAGTCACAGACGGGTCCGTTGTAGTGAGAGAGAACGCGAGCGGGGCAAGAAGGGGCTGGGCAAATCAGTGGGTTGTGCGCAAATTTTGCTATATTAAACAGTTTAAAAACAATTTATGAGAAAAACTAGTTGTAGTTTAAAATAGTTGGTTCTTGAGAGGTTTATAGTGAGGCTATAGTGTTAGCGCTGAATACATTCGTACAAAGTACCACATGAAGGAGAGTTGCCATTGATACTCTTTATTCTGTAGTTTCAGGTACATGAAGAACAAAGGGAAGGCTAAATTACTACAACAGTTTCAAGATGTAAAGACGTCCATCCGAGAGCTTCACTCTTCATCATGTCCTTTCTGATGGAGAAGATGCGGGAGATTAAAACAAAGTAAAATATTATGCAAAATCTGCTTAAATTATAAACAATTGTATTTATGTAGCGTTCAATGGAAAGCAACTGCCTAATATTTATTGTACGGAAAATATTATCAGTGTAATTATTTTCGGAGGAGCTATCAGTCCGAGACAAACTAACCTTTGATCCTGCATCACGACTTTTGGTTCGCAATTTGTTGACCTGGGACTCAGCAATGTCAGCCCTCTCCTCTGCTTCATCCAGCTCATGCTGCAGTTTACGGAACTTGCCCAGATTAGAGTTGGACTGTTCCTCCTGAGAAAGACAATGAGAATAATTGTAGTACCTCAGGCAAACTGAAATCAGATAGGCTTCTGAGATCAATATTTCTACTCACAGCCTCCTCTGCAGTTCTCTTGAAGGACTTGACCTTCAGCTGCAGTTTGTCCACCAGGTCTTGCAGACGGCTCAAGTTTTTACGGTCCTCCTCAGTCTGGACCATGGCAAAATGGAAAAATAATTAGGTTCCATCTTGCTTTTCATTCTCTATGCTCTGATGAAAGAACATTTTACAGATGACAGCAAGAACGACTGTATACCTGGTAAGTGAGCTCCTTGATGCGTCTCTCATATTTACGGACTCCTTTCACTGAATCACTGCTCTTCCTCTGCTCCAACTCCACCTCTGTCTCCAGCTCCCTCACCTGGAGGAAAAGGATACCAAGTTGTTGACAGCTGTGAACCTGTTTTCCTTCAGGATCACGTTTCATAATCTTAAATCCTTTGTTGGAAGGATTGAATAAGGTACCATAAGTTACCAACCAGCCTCAGACACTCACCCTGGCCTCCAGCTTCTGGACCTGCTTCTTGCCACCCTTCATGGCGATTTGCTCAGCTTCATCCAGACGGTGCTGCAGGTCCTTGATGGTCTGCTCCATGTTCTTCTTCATGCGCTCCAGGTGAGAACTGGTGTCCTGCTCCTTCTTCAGCTCCTCTGCCATCATGGCAGCATCAGTGATGGCCTTCTTGGCTTTCTCCTCAGCATTCCTGCACTCCTGCACAGCCTCCTCCACTTCATTCTGAAGCTGGGAAGTGTCACCCTCTAGCTTCTTCTTCTGGTTCAGCAGGCTGGTGTTCTAGAAGAGAAAATGTGTTACGTTTTTTTATTTAGAAAGAATGCAATAACCTGTTTTAACTGGTGTACTCCATCAACATGTTACCTGAGAGTGTAGCAGCTGAACCCTCTCACTGACATCCAGCAGTTCCTGCTCAGCCAGTTTGCGGCCTCTCTCAGTCTGCTCCACCATGGACCTCAGCTCATCCAGTTCAGCCTGCAGCAGATTGCTACGTCTCTCCACAATGGCAATGTTCTCCTTCAGATCATCATTGCTACGAAGAGCATCATCCAGCTGCAGTTGGGAGTCCTGTCGAAAAGATATTGGTTGTTTTCATGTAAACATGCACTTCATTATCTTTGTGGCTGTAACCACTATGTCAGTAAGCTGTCAGTAAGCATTGTGATGTTTAGAAAGAAAGGATACTTTAGGTCCAATGTTTTTACCTTCATATGTGCATGGAGGCCCTTGAGTTGCTTCTGGGCCTCTGCTGCCTGCCTGTTGGCCTGGCTGAGCTGGATCTCCATCTCATTGAGGTCTCCCTCCATCTTCTTCTTCAGCCTGAGAGCCTCGTTCCTGCTGCGAGTCTCAGACTCCAGGGAACTTTGCAGGGTATCCACCACTCTCTGCTGGTTTCTCTTGGCCATTTCCATCTCCTCATCCTTCTCCACCAGTTTGCGCTCAATGTCAGCTTTGACCTGGTTGAACTCCAGCTGAGCTCTGAGAATCTTGCCTTCCTCGTGCTCCAGGGAGCCCTGTATCAAAGCCATTGATTTTTAATATGTATACTGTTGATGCACTATGTTTTCCTAAATGCAATTACAGTTGAATAATAGTCTCACCTCAGCCTCCTCCAGAGCAGTCTGGATCTCAGCCTTCTCCTGCTCCAGCTGTTTACGAATCTTCTCCAGCTCATGGATGTTCTTTCCACTCTCACCAAGTTGCTCAGTCAGGTCAGAAATTTCCTCTGTTGACAGAAACCCATTCAGTTTAAAAGAATGTCCAATGTTGATTGACAATGTAAAGACTTCTGCCAAGTTTGTTCATATCCAGACCTTGGAGGTTCTTGTTCTCCCTCTTCATGGTCTCCAGATGATCCAAAGACTCTTCATAGGAGTTCTTCAGTTTGAACAGCTCAGTGCTGAGGGATCTGGCCTCCTTCTGGGCGCTTTCCAGCTCAGTCTGGGACTCCTCATACTTCTGCTTCCACTCTGCCAGGACCTGGAGGAGACACAAGCAGCATTAATGAATGGTGCTCTGTATTTCTACCCGGATTCTCTTGAAGATCCGTCACTGTACCTTGTCAAAGTTTCTTTGCTTCTTGTCCAGAACAGCAGCAGCAGCATTGGATCTCTCCACATCCACCATGAGATCTTCAATCTCATTCTGGAGTCTGTGTTTAGTCTTATCCAGGGAGGAACATTTAGCATTGACAGCTTCCACAGCCTCTTCTGCATCTTGCAGACGCTGAGCCAGCTTCTTCCTGTTTGACAGAAAGTAAACTTTGTATAACTTTATATAATCCTAGCATGTGGTACATTGTCCTTTCTGAAGTGAAGCACTGTTTGATTGTGAGCATCTCCTTACTTGGCCTCTTCCAGCTCCTCGGTCCTCTGGATGGCATCAGTTTCATACTTGGTTCTCCACTGAGCCACCTCAGAGTTAGCCTTGGACATGCTGCGCTGCAGCTCAGCCTTGGCCTCCTGCTCCTCCTCATACTGCTCCCTCAGCAGCTCTGAGTCATGGCGAGCAGACTGCACTGCATGGGCTAAAGCATTCTTTGCCTGGAAAAAGGTAGACATAATATCGAGGGTGGACCATGATTATTTCTGGAAGAAGGATAATGTTGTAACTGTCCATACCTTGACTTCCTCCTCCAGTTGTCTTTTGAGATCCTCAATCTGCTGAACATTAGACTGTTTTCCTCTGGTGAGTTGGGAAACCAGAGAGTCCTTCTCCTCCATTTGCCTAGCAAGTTCACCTGAAAGAAAGGAAGAAGAAGAAGAAAAAAAAAATTCCACCCGGGAAAGTCAAGAAAGTAGCAGTGGTATTTCCGTTGAAATGTAATTACAATCTACAGTTTTCTTACCATTTTCAGTTTGAAGCTTTGCTTTCTGCATGGTGAAATCATTGATGGATCGCTGTCCCTCCTCAGATTTAGTCCTGTACTCAGTCATCTGGTCTTCAAGGGTTCTGCACATTTTCTCCAAGTTTGTCTGTTTAAAGAGGTATTCAATTGGCCATCAGTATATGCAGAAGGCTACTTACATACACCTGTTAGTAATTCCTAACTTCTCATATTCACCACTCACTTTGGACTTGACGATCTGCTCCATGTTGGAGACCACATCGTCCAGCTCCAGCCTGAGCTCACTCTTCTCCTTCTCCAGCTTCTGCTTCACTCTCTGAAGGTTGTCAATCTGCTCCCCCAGGTCGGCCACACTGTCTGCATTCTTCTTCCTCAGAGTGGCAGCTGTAGCCTCATGCTGCAGGGTAGCCTCTTCAAGGTCTCTGCGCACCTTCTGGAACTCTGCCTCCCTCTTCTTGTTCATCTCAATCTGGGCAGCAGTGGCTCCACCAGCCTCCTCCAGCCTCTCACTGATCTCCTCCAACTCTCGGGCCAAGTCTGCCCTCTGCTTCTCAACCTTGGCACGGGCAGCTCTCTCAGCCTCCAGCTCTTCCTCAAGCTCCTCAATACGGGCCTACAATGTAAGGATTTCTGATGAGATCAGAGTTCAAACAGCTGGTATCCTACAAGGAAGCTTTAACCATACAGTGCTATTGACTAACCTGCAGCTCCTTCAGTTTCTTCTGAAGCTGGGCACCCATGGCCTGCTCATCCTCAATCTTGCTGTTGAGTTGACTTATCTCAAAGTCTTTCCTGTGGAAAATATACACATTATAACCCTTTCTTTAAAAGTAAGCATTGTAGTGATACAGTCCTTTGGGTTATAATCTCACTTCTTCAGTCTCTCCTCCATCTGCTGTTTGTCGTTCTCCAGGTCCATTAGGCTCTCCTGGGTCAACTTCAGGTCTCCCTCCAACTTCCTCTTGGCTCTCTCAAGGTCCATTCTTACCTTCTTCTCTTGCTCCAGGGAACCTTCAAGCTGGTTGATCATACAAGTGGAATATCATGACGAAAATCATACACCTTTGTTGTACTTGTAACTTACAGTAACACTTGATGACTTGATACTCAGTTTGATACTCACATCATCAACCTGCTGTTCCAGCTTGGTTTTGGCCTTGGTCAGAGTGTTGACTTTGTCCTCCTCACTCTGAAGGTCGTCCAGTGTCTGCTGGTGAGCCTCCTGGAGAGCTTTCTTTTCCTTGGTCAGCTTGGCAATGATTTCATCCAGAGCTGCCATCTCCTCAGTCAGGTTTTTAACCTGAAGTCATATAGTGTAGGTATATTTTGTTCTCACTTTTACTTTAATCTCCTTATCAAGTCAAGTTGGTCTTTACCTTGTTCTCCGTGGCATGCTTCTCCTTCTCCACTTTGGCCAGAGTGAGTTCCAGATCATCAATGTCTTTCTTGAGTTCTGAACACTCATCCTCCAGCTTCCTCTTCTTAGCAGTAAGCTCTGCATTCATCTCCTCCTCATCCTCCAGTCTTTCAGTCAGCTCCTTGGATTTGGCCTCAAGCTGGATCTTGCTCTTGATCAATCCCTCACACCTCTCCTCAGCATCTCCCAGACTGTCTTGTTCCTGTGAAGGGGATCAAATAGTTACAACTCCAAGAAAAATGTGATTTATGTTACGTACAATATTATACTGATCAGCTGTTGTAGCTGTCACTCACAGTTTGGACTGCGAGTTGAAGGTCGTTCTTCTCCTGGATAAGGGAGACCATCTTCTCTTCCAGCTCCTTCCTACGGGCTTCAGATTTAGCATAAGCTTCTTTAAGCTTCAGGAATTCTTCCTTCATGTTGGCCATCTCTTTCTCAGTCTCAGCTGAGACAAGCAGAGGCTTGATCTTGAAGTACATCTTCATCCAGGGCCAATTCTTGACCCCCATGAAGGCACGAACGTTCCACTGGATCACAAGCAGGGCATCCCTGATCCCAAACAGAATGATCCTTTAGCTTACTTTCATTCACTTCAAACACATTTGTGTAGTAACTATAGAGAAAACTACCTGCGTTCAACTATTTTCTGGAACTCAATTCTGGCAAGCAGACCACGTGCTCTGGACTGGATCCCTGTGATGATGAGAGCAAGACGGTCGTCTCTCATCTCCTCTAGAACACCCAGCAGACCAGCCTTGAAGAACACCTGATAAAGATACTCAAATTATACGTTTTCATGCTGCGCATTGAAACTGGGTGTTTATGCCAGCCTCTCATTTTCAGTAGATTTACCTTGGTGTGTCCTAATCTGTACTGCTCATGGTCAATATCCAGACTACCCAGCAGTTTTTCTGCTGCCTTCTTGTTGTCCATAAACGCTCCCTCAGGGATAACATTTGGGTTTAGGATGCGGTATCTGAATTTAATCATACAGTTTCAAAATATCAGTAAAGTACACAGATGTAATCTAATACAATGATCATAAATTCTCGACTTACATGCCAAAATAATGTGTATCTTTTTATTATTATAATACATATTTTTTCCACCTTTGTTTGAAGTCACTGTATGGAATCCTGTTGGGGAATCCCTTCCTGCAGATTCTGATGCCTTCCAGCACACCGTTACAGCGCAGCTGGTGCATGACCAGAGGGTTCTCCATGGCCCCAGGAGTCTTGCTCTCATTGGGGATGATGCAACGCACAAAGTGGGGATGAGTAGACCTCAAATTGGTCATTAGTTTGTTCAGGTTCTCCTGTGGATAGAATGATTTTGAACAATCATACTATTAGAGTTTTTGTATTAGATAACTTGAATTAGTGTTCTTATCTATTGTAAAGATCATCATCATCACTGTAACATCTTGAACATCCACACACAAACTCACCCTGTGCAAAGCAGACACTGTCTGGAAAGAGGAGCCTTTCTTCTTCTTTCCTCCTCCCGTCTCAGCTGTCATGAATTAGAAGATCAAATATATTATCATCATTATTTTTTTTTATTTTTTTTTTATACATGATTAGATGTATTATTATATTTACCAGCAGAGTCAGCACCAGCATATCCAGCAAAAAGCACACCCAATAACTTCAGGCTTGATTTCTGGAAGAGTCCGACTACAGTCTCATTCAGAGGGTCCTTGTTCTTCACCAGCCAGTTACCAATGTTGTAGTCAACTGTGCCTGCATAGTGAACCAGGGAGAAATGGGCCTCTGGTCGACCTTTTATAATCCTGGGCTTCTGGAAGTTGGCAGTTTTTCCCAAGTGGTTGTCATACAGCTTAGCCTTGAATGTGGCATCGCTGGCTTTGGGGAACATGCACTCCTCTTCAAGGATGGACATGATACCCATGGGCTGGTGACAGAAGTTACAAGTAACAATTAGAAATTTTGGATCTTGTCATTTCATATCATCTGCGTTCACAAGACAACTTTGATGTGATTCATTTTGGACACATCTACACAGACCAACCTTTTCAATGAGCTCAATGCAGGCTGCCAAGTCCATGCCAAAGTCAATGAACTCCCAAACAATTCCTTCTTTCTTGTACTCTTCTTGCTCCAGCACAAACATGTGGTGGTTGAAGAACTGCTGCAGCTTCTCATTAGTGAAGTTGATGCACAGCTGTTCAAAGGTGTTGAACTGGAGAAGAGATTTACAGTTTTAGTGTTCTTGTTGACTGCAAATCTTACTAATGTAGAAATATCCGTAATGTGCACATGATCCCTTTCCCCAAAAACTCACATCAAAAATCTCAAAACCAGCAATGTCCAGCACACCAATGTAATGCTGGCGAGCATTTTTGGTGTCAAGGGTTTGGTTGATTTTCACCACCATCCACAGGAACATCTTCTCATACACTGACTTGGACAGAGCACCAATGGAGTAGTACACCTGTAGAGGAGGGTATAATAAATTGCATTAAACATGGATCAATATGAACATTTGTATAATGGACAGAGGGATAATTTTTATGGATGTTAATCCAACTTTGTCCAAAAACACTTTATACATCCATGTTTTTAAAGGTCACAAGATCTGATTAACATTATTGCAAGGCTTCTATTGAAACTTCTCTCAAACAAAGTAACTGTGATTACTATTATCTTGAGACTAACCTGCTGGACACTTTGACCTTTGGTGACCCACTCATTTCCTACTTTGACCCTTGGGTGGCAGAGACCCTTGATCATGTCAGCAGAGTTCAAACCCATCAGGTACGCGACTTTGTCGGTATCTGAAAATGCAGAGGCAGGGATTTGTAAAACATAGGTTGTAGCTGGTTGGATATAGCCCCACATTTTGGTTTTATGTAATCTTGTATTTAACTAATTAGGACACATTGAGGTACAACACATTTTGAAGGTTTGATATTGCTGATAACAAATTTCACATTTGAACACAGTGAACTATTTCACAATGATTAAAGACCATGCCACACACAAGGGATTCAAGTGTTAAACAATATGATAGTTTTAATATTTGAATCATTAAAAGTTACCCTCAGTGCCATCTGCCTCTGCCTGCTCCTCCCTCTGCTTGTTCTTGAACTTCATGTTGCCCATGTGCATAATGGCACCAGTCAGCTTGTAAATGCCGTTCTTCTCCTCTTGGGTGAAGCCCAGCACATCAAAGGCTTCCTATTGTAAGGTAAAACATGTTTACATGACATTTGTACATATACTATTACAGTAGATTGATACATATGCTTCACTTACATCAGTAGCCATTAGCTCATCAGAATCATCAATAGATGTTACAGCAATCTCTCCTTGGGAGATGAAGGCGTAATCATAGGGGTTGCTGGTGATGAGCAGCATCTCTGTAAATAAGTATTTAAACTTCAATTATTTGATTGGGTTGGTTAGATCCACAGTAATCAATGCATGAGCATTAATACTACAGTACATACAATGCTGTTTATATACTGACCCAGCAGTTCTGGTTTCTTTTGAGACAGGATCTGGTAGAAGATGTGGTAGTCTCTCTCAGCCTTGAGCTGGAAAGTGACACGTGACTTCTCCAGGAGATCTGTCAAAAAGAGAAAATATAAAACAATATGAAACATTTGCTAGAATCCAGGATTTATGAGCATGATGTCATTGACTTTGATGATTTGATCAAACCAGTCATTTTGTATTAAATACAGCATGATTTTGGAGACAGTAGTCGTAAACTACTCACATGTTTCAATGTCTGCGGATGAAAGCTTCCCACTCACTCCAAAATGAATTCTGATGAATTTTCCCTGTAAGTGAAGAAATTGTACCCTCACTGTCAACTGGGTGATATAATCATGTTGAATATAATGCATTTAAAAACATGAGTGAAGAAATCTTACAAATCTGGAGGAGTTGTCATTTCTGATGGTCTTGGCATTACCAAAAGCCTCCAGGGCAGGGTTACACTGGATGATTTGATCCTCCAGGGTGCCCTAGAATCCAATGTCAAATACAATGTCAAACTATAGCAAGTATTGATAGTATAACTGTAAATTAATATTGTCTTTGTCAGGATTACAATGTTACCTTTTTTTCCTGACTTGCGTCCTTCTTTCCACTCACAGCTGCAATGCTGGCAAAGTACTGGATGACTCTCTTGGTGTTCACAGTCTTTCCTGCACCAGATTCTCCACTAAGAAGGGATAGTAAATGCACAGTATGAAAGAGCCAGATACATACCTATTGTATGGCCAAGTTAAGTCATGTAGGTTTTTATGCACTTACGTGATCAGGACAGACTGATTTTCCCGGTCTGTCAAGAAAAAGGCACATTTCCACATTAATGTGATCAATTTGGCTTCATCAGTATAAATGTATTAAAAGACCATGTTTTACCTGACAGCATGTACTGGTAGGCATTGTCAGAGATGGAGAAGATATGAGGAGGAGCTTCACTCCTCTTCTTGCCTCTGTAAGCATTGACAACTGACTGATCGTACACTGGCAGCCACTTGTAGGGGTTGACAGTCACACAGAACAGTCCTGAGTAGGTCTGTGTGGGAGGAGAGTATTTTTACTTCTTTAATGATCTTATTCTACTCAGTAGGAACCTATTTGTACGTTGTTGTTGTTACTCACGTAGATCATCCAGGCTGCATAACGCTCTTTGAGGTTAAACAGCACAGCAGGCTCGTGCAGGAAGGTGAACATCGCCATGTCCTCAATTTTATCAAACTTTGGCGGGTTCTGGGGATGGACGTCAACCTCCTTATGTGTTGTTGTCTGGAAATTGTTAAGTGCAGACTGTAAATTACTTTACTGTTTGTGACCTTTTGGATTATTAGAAATTACCGTAGACTTGATTTATTGTTTCCCATATACTTTGGAAGAATATAACAGTTGTACAATCAGCTATTTTTATTTATTAATAATTGTGTTGTGCTTACCTTCCCAAACTCAGTTTCAACAGTGACTTTGTCCCCATCTCTACTGCTTATTAGTGCCTTGACGTACTCAACCTCTGGGTCAGGCACAAAGCAGTTCTTCTTCATGTCAAAAGGACGAGTCTGGGCCTCCAGACGTTCCTTGTCTGACTTCCTCAGAAAAGAAGCTGCTGTCCCAAACTCGGCCATCAAGGCGTCCCCCATTCTGAAATCTGTGGCATGAGAAAAATAAACAATATTATCTTCATAAAATATTAGTCCCCCCCACGATAGTTTAACAAACTGTTGCAGTATATTTTAGATGAAGACATTAGGGCTATAGTGAAGACCAATTTCAGTAGCAGTCCAAATATGGTCTTTCTATACCTTGAAATCCTATAATAGCATGTAAATGTAAGTAAAATGAAATATTGTTTCTACAATATTCAATGCACACATAAAACAACAACAAAAATAACTTGTGTTCTAACACGTTACATAACATGAAGTATGTTCGAATAGTGACTGTTGATACTATTTCAACAGCTCTAAATCATTGTTCAGTCTTTGATATTTCTTTTTATGCTTTAGATTCTCTCGATAAATTTAATTTCAACAGTTCTTACCTGATTGTTAGGCCTGGATTTGTTCAAAACTCTTGAGAATAAAATAGATATGAAGAAGAATCAGTCTATTGACCAGCTCATTGTTTGCAGATACACTTTGATAATCAGCTAAAGACAAATGGTTCTTTCATTGACAAGTTTCTTTGCTCTGTCTCTTATGTTCTTACCCTCAGGTTGCCTGCTCTCTGTCTCCTCTCCAGCCCTGCAAGCCTGTTTATGAAGGGTACTGTTCAGCCCTACATGGACAGAAAACGAGGTAGATTTAAAAATGATTTCTTTATTTGGGGTAGAGGGGTGCTCCCATAGACCTATGAGGCTCATTGTTCCAAGAGGCTATCAGGGGGGCCAGGGGGAGGAGTGACCTGACTGCTTCAAAGGCACCATCCTTTTTAATGACACCTAATAGGGAGTTTTACATCGTAAGGCAGCTTCATGATGGGAATACCAAATGTCAGAGCTTATAGTTTCTAATCTTCACTTTATAGGGTGTGTTTTGCCGTTTTCCAAAATGTTTTATTATTTCTTTGCATATTGAGGCAGAGAACTGCCACTGTCCCTCTAAGAAAGCCAAAGTCCTTCAATTCAGTCAATGTCAACTCGATTGCCATGCTCCATCTGGTTGGCTTGGCACAGTTCCCATAAATAATAATATTTTAGCTACTCATAGGAGGTAGTCACATGTCAACCCCTCTCAAGTAACACGTTGAACTAATGAACATTAGATCCTTGTTAAATGCAGAAATTAACAAAGTGTTGTTTTTGCTGGTCAAGATGACAGTCAGTTGTTAATTTGTTAATTTATCTATGATATAAAAATATAATAGCCATTATTGAAAGTGTTACCTCTCTCAAAACCTTTGCAAAGCAAACATAAGCCTTCTCAACTCTCATAAATCTACACCTCAGGCTTCACCTCTGACTGTGAGGCTCCGTAATTAGCCTCCTGAACTGAATGCTACCCTCTCTGTTGAGGGGATCATTCTCAGCTGTCTGGTACTTTGAATGCCAGTGACAATGGAAGTACTGTCATGAATGGATGGACAGTACTTTATTGACAGTATTTTTATAAATACTGTAAATTTCTCTGTATTCTTGCATAGCATATGCCTGCCACCCCTACCAGCTTTACAAGTGCAATGCAAAGCAAAGGGGTCGAGTAACAATTGAAAAGAATTACAGACATGTAAACATTCAAGTTTTTGAATGTATATTGCTTGGAAGAGGACAAAGTTAACATTGCGGAGTAGCTTGCAGGGCGGTTATGAATACAGCTCTTAGTGAAGATATAGGGCCAATGTGTACAGTCAAACAACAGTTCATTCTTAATATCAGTTAGGTACCAGAATAGAATTGACAGATTTATTAATCTTTTTTAGATTGCACACGTCACACAGTAATCCAAGAGGTTATCTTTACATGTGCAGTAAGGACAAAAAGACAATGTCCTACTGAAGTGTCACATGGCTACATATCTGGCCATCTATGCCTGTTTACTGTCCCTTAGCCAAACAGGTCACCTGAGGCATGAATAATACTAGTTCACGGATTCATGTTTTATCAATGTGGCTTTCGAATAGTTACCAGGGTTAGACAGAAAAGCTGTTTGCCTCCTTCAATCAAAATTGCCTTCTGATGGCACAGCAGAATTTAGGACTGCTCAATAAAATCCCATCAAAACGTGAGTATGATTTATATTCATATATAAGTAATATGAAAACAGTATTTAATATTGATACAAAAATATCAGTATTTTGACTTTCTGTAAGTAACCAGGTTTTGAAATACACTGCCACAGTAGTAGACCAGAGTTTGCATAATGCACTCTTTGCATAAGGATACATTTCATTTGGATTTCCAAAATAAACTTTAAATCAGTTCATTATAATTTTCAAATAAAATTAAAGTTACTTTTGATTTCTATATGTAGGTAGTTGGACCATAACAAATGGACAAACAGAATCATTTCCAACCATACATTTCCTTCAATTGTTTTTCAATCTGCGCTCTGATGTAAGGAATTTTGACAAAATAATCAACTTCTTTATACCTGGTATGTCAGTGGTTCTTAACCCTGTCCTCTGGACCCCCTGTCCTGCATGTTTTAGATGTTTCCCTCCTCCAACACACCTGATTCAAATAAATGGGTCGTTATCTAGCTCTGTAGAAATCTGTCAACGAACATGCATTTGAATCAGGTGTGTTGGAGCAGGGAAACATCTAAAACATGCAGGACAGGGGTTCCCCAAGGAAAGTTAAGAAACACTGTGGTAGGTGATTCTCGTCCTCTGCTCCATCTCCACCTCTGTCTCCAGCTCCCTCACCTGGAGGAAAAGGAGACCATGTTATTGACAGCTGTGAACTTGTTTTCTCTCACCTGCTTGCTGCCACCCTTGTAACAGTACAGAATTACTATCGCTCAATCAATGGATTTTCACAATACCTTTGACCTACAAAATATACTTACAGTTTACTTGGTGTGTTCTCAACGTTCTTTCTTAGTGTTTTACAGGTATCTGAGAGTGGAGCAGCTGAACTCTTTCTCTGACATCCAGCTGTTGCTGCTCAGCCAGTTAGGGGTTAGCCAGCCAGCTCCTATATACATGCTGACTTGCAGATTTAACATAAGCTTCTTTAAGCTTCAGGAACTCTTCTTTCATGTTGGCCATCTCTTTCTCAGTCTCTGCTGGGTTTGATGTTAAAGTACACCTTCATCCAGGGCCAGTTCTTGATCCCCATGAAAGCATGAAATACAACAAGGCATTCTTGTAAGGGACAACAGCAATAAACTTGATCATAGGCTTTTGACTCAAATTCTTAGGTTTTCCCCTGGTCCAAAACTGCGTTGATCACTTTTCTGGTACTCAACCCTGGCAACTCTGCCATAAAGGCATTCCCCATTCTGAGATCTGTATACAATTATTGTAATCACCTCCTTTGTCAAACAGAAAGTGCTGTCCAATAAATGGAGATTGTTGTGATTTTCAAGATTGATCATAATTATTCTAACCAGATACCCGTTGACAACATACAAAACTTCCTTTGACAGAAAGGATCTCCTTTGGATCAAAATGCAAAGTCAATATATGACCTTTATTTAACCAGGTAAAATCAATTGAGAACCAATTCTCATTTACAATGATGAGCTGTCCAAGAGGCAGTAGCACAGTCCACACAAGTGACACAAACAGCACAGATACAAAACAGTAGGACAAACGTATGAGGAAATGTCTAAAGACACATGGGTAAATGAATAAACACTATGAACCAAAATAAAAAATAAAATAAATAATAAATATAAAAAATTAAAAAGCAGATTAACTGCATGAACTGACATGCATCTACTGGTTCATTTTTACCTTCTGGTCTTTTGCCAGAGAAAATATTTGTTTCCATATTTTTTCAAATGTTTCCCAATTTAAGACAGGATAGGTCATGACAAGCTGTAGCTACAAGTGTTAACCTATAGGGAGAGGTGGTAAGCTTAGAAGGTTGATTGCACAAGTGTTACACATGGACATTTCTGTAGTCCAAATTCAACTGTTTCCATGAAATAAACATGTCAAGTCTTGCCAATACTTGCATGATTATAAGTAATGTTTTTGGTGAAGGTTTGGATTTCTGAAATGGAAAGTGACGTTAAGCAGTCACTCCATCTTACACAACTGTTGCTGTGTGTCCAAAGCAAGGTCACTCTCCTATCGTCACTGTAATTTACACTCCATCTTGTTGACGTGGCATTGTTTCCTTCCCGTTATCCTTGAGCACAAAGATAAACCTGTGAAATTCTTTCTAGATTCCTGTCTTTGTTTATTAGATGTTGTGCCATACATGAAAGCTACACCCTTTGATTTTCTATAGGGTTAGTCAGGGCATCTGCAGTCTGTTGCAAAGGTCTCACTGCACATTAAAACAATATTTAGGACGGCTTGTGAGGGCTGACATGTCAGCCCTCACAAGTGACCTGTGATTTTCATATTATACAGTATGTCCCTATTCACTAAGCTTCCATAAAACCTGTGGACAATTACCTATTAACACAAAGCAAAAAGTTGACAAATTGACAAAGTTGTTTTGTTAATTAGGTTTCTAAAAAGAAATCCCCCCCCCCTCCCAAAAAGTTATTTTTATTTGAAAGTTCATCAAATTTCGTGTCAATCACATTTTATTTGTCTTCAGTATAAATGTCAACGGTCGTGATTGTGCTGAGTTGTCTACAAGGCAATAATATAGCAGAAGCTAATAGCTTGAGGAAGTGTTAACTCCTTCAAGACATTTGAACGGGACAAATAGGAGCCCTTTCAACTCTCTTAACTCCACACCTCTGACTTCACTCTAACCTTGAGGTGTCTAATTGGCCTCCATGGCTGAGCATAGCTGTCTGTTGATGGTCTCATTCTCAGCTGTCTTGCACCTCCACTGCAGAGGTAATATGAGACTTGCTTGATGGACTTGAGCAAATGACTCACCGTTAACCCATTCTGTTTCTGTTTGCCTTTGTGTCTGTAGCCAGACCGTACCAGGCCCTCTGTATGCCCCCGCCAGGCTTGACACCTGTACTCTGACTAACAACTGCTTGATCTATGGAGGTGAGTGAAAAAATGTTTGGTGTAACTGATGAAGTAGTTAGAAATACACCTTTATTATGTGTAATAAAGTTTTCTAATGGAAAGATTTGAACATACAGATGTCCTCATAATATTTGGGTGTCTTTCCATTTGAGTTGGAGTTTCACTCCCTGTTAACAGTGATAAAAACCAAACTCTTTCAATCAGTGTCTGACCCACCACCAAACTGTCAAACCACACATATGATCCACTGCAATTTGTCCATTCTCATGCCATTTCTAATGTAGATGTAGAATATTTAATATTCATTGAAATCCTGTTAAAAGGTGAGTGTACAATGTCTTGAATGTTTCCTGCATTCCAAAACAATTAATTCCAGTTAAACTTTCAGGGAGTTTTAAATGTTGGTGTTTAACTGCTTTAACAGCCTGCTTATAATAACTGAAAGTTTGTGTACTTTTTTTTTTATTTTTTTTTTATTTTATTTTTTTTTACATAGTTAATTGGTTATGATTACAATGTGACCTTACTTGAGTGTCTGTCCCAGTAGTGTAAAGAGTCTTGTCATTCCACAGGGACACCTGATGAAAAGATATTGAAAGGTTTCTGATCGTTAAGAACAATCTCATTAGGTGTTATAACAAAATTAGCAATCCATGCAAGTGTTCCTAATACTTTTTAAAATTAAATTGTCATTACACTCCATGTTTTGCTAATAAGGGAAAGGTCCCTTAGAAAGTGTTCCATAAAGGAAAAATCAGGAGAAATAGTCAGTGTAGTTGATTAAATGTAAATGTAGTTAGGTCTTCCGACTTACTGTTCATTAAAAATGCAACCAGCTCCTACAGATGAGATTTTTTTTGTCATGGGTTTCTTCTTTGTACATGTTTTTTGTTTAACATTTCTATTTTTACATTATGTACATATATGTATTTAATACTGACTTTAATTTGATATACAATCACCTTTTATTGGAAACAGTCCGGCTGGTGTTTTTAACTTAAAAGTTTTGATGCAGGAACTGTTAATCAACAAAATCCTCATCCCATTCAGATCTTCTATAGGATATTTGAAGGACATAAATCTCTACCATACATATCGTTAGTTTAGGAATATGTTTTAGTTGTCTTGAGTAACAGTTCCAATATTAAGGAAAAATGAAAAATAAAAAAAGAATTCATGAAACACGTGGCTTTAATGTTTCATCTATGGTCATCGAAACATTCAATACTAATTATGGGAAACGGTCCAATTGTGTTGTTTGTAGAGCTACAGCGCTTCTAAGTTAAAACAATATTTTAGCTTGTGAAATTCTCAATTATTGCAGAACTTCCTATATTGCCAGCTTCTGTCAAACTATGTGATTTGTGTAACATTCATTGTGTATATGAATATATCTGTTACAATATATCTGCTACAATATCTGTCCAACAACTGTATACAGGGGAAAGCAGCACATGAAGGAGAAGGTGCCATTGATGCTCTTTATTCTGTACAGTTTCAGGTACATGAAGAATAAAGGGGAAGTAACATTACTACAACCATTTCAAGATGTAAAGACGTCCATCTGAGAGCTTCACTCTTCATCATGTCCTTTCTGATGGAGAAGATGCAGGAGATTAAAACAAAGTAAAATATTGTGTTCGTTAAAGTATAAACAATTGTATTTATGTAGGGGTGAATGGAGAGCAGATGCCTAATATTCATACGTAAATTATAATCAGAGTGTAATTATTTTGAAAGTAGCTATCATTCAGAGAGAAACTAACCTTTGATCCTACATCACGACTCTTGGTTCTCATCTTGTTGACCTGGGACTCAGCAATGTCAGCCCTCTCCTCTGCTTCATCCAGCTCATGCTGCAGTTTACGGAACTTGCCCAGATTAGAGTTGGACTGTTCCTCCTGAGAAAGACGAGAATAATTTGAGTCCCTCAAGCAAATTGAAATCAGAAAGGCTTCTGAGATCAATATTTCTACTCACAGCCTCCTCTGCAGTTCTCTTGTAGGACTTGACCTTCAACTGCAGTTTGTCCACCAGGTCTTGCAGACGGCTCAAGTTCTTACGGTCCTCCTCAGTCTGGACCATGACAGAATGGAAAAATAATCATGTTCAATCTTGTTTATCAATCTCTGCTCTGATGAAATGACATTTTACAGATGACAGCAAGAACTACTATATACCTGGTAAGTGAGCTCCTTGATGCGTCTCTCATATTTGCGGACTCCTTTCACTGAATCACCTCCTTTCTTCTGCTCCAACTCCACCTCTGTCTCCAGCTCCCTCACCTGGAGGAAAAGGATACCAAGTTTTTGACAGCTGTGAACCTGTTTTCCTTCAGGATCACATTTCATAATCTTAAATCCTTTGTTGGAAGGATGGAATAAGGTACCATAAGGTACCAACCAGCCTCAGACACTCACCCTGGCCTCCAGCTTCTGGACCTGCTTCTTGCCACCCTTCATGGCGATTTGCTCAGCTTCATCCAGACGGTGCTGCAGGTCCTTGATGGTCTGCTCCATGTTCTTCTTCATGCGCTCCAGGTGAGCACTGGTGTCCTGCTCCTTCTTCAGCTCCTCTGCCATCATGGCAGCATCAGTGATGGCCTTCTTGGCTTTCTCCTCAGCATTCCTGCACTCCTGCACAGCCTCCTCCACTTCATTCTGAAGCTGGGAAGTGTCACCCTCTAGCTTCTTCTTCTGGTTCAGCAGGCTGGTGTTCTAGAAGAGAAAATGTGTTACGTTTTTTTATTTAGAAAGAATGCAATAACCTGTTTTAACTGGTGTAATCCATCAACATGTTACCTGAGAGTGTAGCAGCTGAACCCTCTCACTGACATCCAGCAGTTCCTGCTCAGCCAGTTTGCGGCCTCTCTCAGTCTGCTCCACCATGGACCTCAGCTCATCCAGTTCAGCCTGCAGCAGATTGTTACGTCTCTCCACAATGGCAATATTCTCCTTCAGATCATCATTGCCACGAAGAGCATCATCCAGCTGCAGTTGGGAGTCCTGTCAAAAAGATATTGGTTGTTATCATGTAAACTTGCACTTGAACTGGTTCATTCTTGTTCTGGCTCTATCCAATATGTCACTAGGCATTGTGGTGTTTAGAAAGACAGGATATTTTAGGTCCAACGTTTTTACCTTCATATGTGCATGGAGGCCCTTGAGTTGCTTCTGGGCCTCTGCTGCCTGCCTGTTGGCCTGGCTGAGCTGGATCTCCATCTCATTGAGGTCTCCCTCCATCTTCTTCTTCAGCCTGAGAGCCTCGTTCCTGCTGCGAGTCTCAGACTCCAGAGAACTTTGCAGGCTATCCACCACTCTCTGCTGGTTTCTCTTGGCCATTTCCATCTCCTCATCCTTCTCCACCAGTTTGCGCTCAATGTCAGCTTTGACCTGGTTGAACTCCAGCTGAGCTCTGAGAATCTTGCCTTCCTCGTGCTCCAGGGAGCCCTACAAGAACACAGCCCATAATGTGTGTCCTGCAAATGCTTCTGGGAGGACTTATTATTACAAAATATTTTTTGTCTCACCTCAGCTTCCTCCAGAGCAGTCTGGATCTCAGCCTTCTCCTGCTCCAGCTGTTTACGAACCTTCTCCAACTCATGGATGCTCTTTCCACCCTCACCAAGTTGCTCAGTCAGGTCAGAAATTTCCTCTGTTGACAGGAACCCATTCAGTTTAAAAGAATGTCCAATTTTGATTAACAATGTACAGACTTATGCCAAGTTTGTTCATATATCCAGACCTTGGAGGTTCTTGTTCTCCCTTTTTATGGTCTCCAGATGATCCAGAGACTCTTCATAGGAGTTCTTCAGTTTGAACAGCTCAGTGCTGAGGGATCTGGCCTCCTTCTGTGCACTTTCCAGCTCAGTCTGGGACTCCTCATACTTCTGCTTCCACTCTGCCAGGACCTGGAGGAGACACAAGCAGCATTAATGAATGGTGCTCTGTATTCCTACCCTGATTCTCTTGAAGATCCGTCACTCTACCTTGTCAAAGTTTCTTTGCTTCTTGTCCAGAACAGCAGCAGCAGCATTAGATCTCTCCACATCCACCATGAGATCTTCAATCTCATTCTGGAGTCTGTGTTTAGTCTTATCCAGGGAGGAACATTTAGCATTGACAGCTTCCACAGCCTCTTCTGCATCTTGCAGACGCTGAGCCAGCTTCTTCCTGTTTGACAGAAAGTAAACTTTGTATAACTTTATATAATCCTAGCATGTGGTACATTGTCCTTTCTGAAGTGAAGCACTGTTTGATTGTGAGGATCTCCTTACTTGGCCTCTTCCAGCTCCTCGGTCCTCTGGATGGCATCAGTTTCATACTTGGTTCTCCACTGAGCCACCTCAGAGTTAGCCTTGGACATGCTGCGCTGCAGCTCAGCCTTGGCCTCCTGCTCCTCCTCATACTGCTCCCTCAGCAGCTCTGAGTCATGGCGAGCAGACTGCACTGCATGGGCTAAAGCATTCTTTGCCTGGAAAAAGGTAGACATAATATTGATGCTGGACCAGGATTATTTCTGCTAGGATGATAATGCAGTTACTGTCCATACCTTGATTTCCTCCTCCAGTTGTCTTTTGAGATCCTCAATCTGCTGAACATTAGACTGTTTTCCTCTGGTAAGTTGGGAAACCAGGGAGTCCTTCTCCTCCATTTGCCTGGCAAGTTCACCTGAAAAAAAGGAAGAAAAACAAAAAATAATTTTTTCACCCGGGAAAGTCAAGAAAGTAGCAGTGGTATTTCCGTTGAAATGTAATTCCAATCTAAAGTTTTCTTACCATTTTCAGTTTGAAGCTTTGCTTTCTGCATGGTGAAATCATTGATGGATCGCTGTCCCTCCTCAGATTTAGTCCTGTATTCAGTCATCTGGTCTTCAAGGGTTCTGCACATTTTCTCCAAGTTTGTCTGTTTAAAGAGGTATTCAATTGGCCATCAGTATATGCAGTAGGCTACTTACATACACCTGTTACTAATTCTTAACCATATTCACCACTCACTTTGGACTTGACGATCTGCTCCATGTTGGAGACCACATCGTCCAGCTCCAGCCTGAGCTCACTCTTCTCCTTCTCCAGCTTCTGCTTCACTCTCTGAAGGTTGTCAATCTGCTCCCCCAGGTCGGCCACACTGTCTGCATTCTTCTTCCTCAGAGTGGCAGCTGTAGCCTCATGCTGCAGGGTAGCCTCTTCAAGGTCTCTGCGCACCTTCTGGAACTCTGCCTCCCTCTTCTTGTTCATCTCAATCTGGGCAGCAGTGGCTCCACCAGCCTCCTCCAGCCTCTCACTGATCTCCTCCAACTCTCGGGCCAAGTCTGCCCTCTGCTTCTCAACCTTGGCACGGGCAGCTCTCTCAGCCTCCAGCTCTTCCTCAAGCTCCTCAATACGGGCCTACAATGTAAGGATTTCTGATGAGATCAGAGTTCAAACAGCTGGTATCCTACAAGGAAGCTTTAACCATACAGTGCTATTGACTAACCTGCAGCTCCTTCAGTTTCTTCTGAAGCTGGGCACCCATAGCCTGCTCATCCTCAATCTTGCTGCTGAGTTGACTTATCTCAAAGTCCTTCCTGTGGAAATTATACACATTATAACCCTTTTTCAAAAAGTAAGCATTTTCATGTCCTGTTAGTTTATAATCTTACTTCTTCAGTCTCTCCTCCATCTGCTGTTTGTCGTTCTCCAGGTCCATTAGGCTCTCCTGGGTCAACTTCAGGTCTCCCTCCAACTTCCTCTTGGCTCTCTCAAGGTCCATTCTTACTTTCTTCTCTTGCTCCAGAGATCCTTCAAGCTGGTTGGTCATACAAGTGGAATATCATGACGAAAATCATACACCTTTGTTGTACTTGTAACTTACAGTAACACTTGATGACTTGATACTCAGTTTGATACTCACATCATCAACCTGCTGTTCCAGCTTGGTTTTGGCCTTGGTCAGAGTGTTGACTTTGTCCTCCTCACTCTGAAGGTCGTCCAGTGTCTGCTGGTGAGCCTCCTGGAGAGCTTTCTTCTCCTTGGTCAGCTTGGCAATGATTTCATCCAGAGCTGCCATCTCCTCAGTCAGGTTTTTAACCTGAAGTCATATAGTGTAGGTATATTTTGTTCTCACTTTTACTTTAATCTCCTTATCAAGTCAAGTTGGTCTTTACCTTGTTCTCCGTGGCATGCTTCTCCTTCTCCACTTTGGCCAGAGTGAGTTCCAGATCATCAATATCTTTCTTGAGTTCTGAACACTCATCCTCCAGCTTCCTCTTCTTAGCAGTAAGCTCTGCATTCATCTCCTCCTCATCCTCCAGTCTTTCAGTCAGTTCCTTGGATTTGGCCTCAAGCTGGATCTTGCTCTTGATCAATCCCTCACACCTCTCCTCAGCATCTCCCAGACTGTCTTGTTCCTGTGAAGGGGATCAAATAGTTACAACTCCAAGAAAAATGTGATTTATGTTACGTACAATATTATACTGATCAGCTGTTGTAGCTGTCACTCACAGTTTGGACTGCGAGTTGAAGGTCGTTCTTCTCCTGGATAAGGGAGACCATCTTCTCTTCCAGCTCCTTCCTACGGGCTTCAGATTTAGCATAAGCTTCTTTAAGCTTCAGGAATTCTTCCTTCATGTTGGCCATCTCTTTCTCAGTCTCAGCTGAGACAAGCAGAGGCTTGATCTTGAAGTACATCTTCATCCAGGGCCAATTCTTGACCCCCATGAAGGCCCTGATGTTCCACTGGATCACAAGCAGGGCATCCCTGATCCCAAACAGAATGATCTTTTAGCTTACTTTCATTCACTTCAAACACATTTGTGTAGTAACTATATAGAAAACTACCTGCGTTCAACTATTTTCTGGAACTCAATTCTGGCAAGCAGACCACGTGCTCTGGACTGGAGCCCTGTGATGATGAGAGAGAGACGGTCGTCTCTCATCTCCTCTAGAACACCCAGCAGACCAGCCTTGAAGAACACCTGATAAAGATACTCAAATTATACGTTGTCATGCTGCACATTGAAACAGGGTTTTTATGCCAGCCTCTCATTTTCAGTATATTTACCTTGGTGTGTCCTAATCTGTACTCCTCGTGGTCAATGTCCAGACTACCCAGCAGTTTTTCTGCTGCCTTCTTGTTGTCCATAAACGCCCCCTCAGGGATAACATTTGGGTTTAGGATGCGGTATCTGAATTTAATTATAAAAGTATACAAATATGATGAAATACAATGATCAAATATGATACTCATAATAAAGTAATTTAATGTTTTTTCCACCTTTGTTTGAAGTCACCATACTGAATCCTGTTGGGGAATCCCTTCCTGCAGATTCTGATGCCTTCCAGCACACCGTTACAGCGCAGCTGGTGCATGACCAGAGGGTTCTCCATGGCCCCAGGAGTCTTGGTCTCATTGGGGATGAGGCAACGCACAAAGTGGGGGTGAGTAGACCTCAAGTTGGTCATGAGTTTGTTCAGGTTCTCCTGTGGATAGAAACATTTTGAACAATCGTGCTATTAGTGTTTTTGTATTAGATCACTTGAATTCAAGTGTTCTAACCTATAGTAAAAATGAATTCATCACACTAACATCTTAAACATCCACACACAAACTCACCCTGTGCAAAGCAGACACTGTCTGGAAAGAGGAGCCTTTCTTCTTCTTTCCTCCTCCAGACTCAGCTGTCATGAATTAGAAGATAATATATAGTTTTATTTTCTCAATAGCACTCTAAAGATACAAGATGAGATATTGTTATTGTTTTATTTACCAGCAGCGTCAGCCCCAGCATAGCCAGCAAAAAGCACAGCCAACATCTTAAGAGATGATTTCTGGAAGAGTCCAACCACAGTCTCATTCAGAGGGTCCTTGTTCTTCACCAGCCAGTTACCAATGTTGTAGTCAACTGTGCCTGCATAGTGAACCAGGGAGAAATGGGCCTCTGGTCGACCTTTCACAATTCTGGGCTTCTGGAAGTTGGGGTTTTTGCCCAGGTGGTTGTCATACAGCTTAGCCTTGAATGTAGCATCACTGGCTTTGGGGAACATGCACTCCTCTTCAAGGATGGACATGATACCCATGGGCTGGTTGGCGGGACAAAAGACAAAATGTTCCAAGTCAAATTTGGTCAATAACAGTGCTGACTATAAGTTCAGGTCCTGCCACCTCACTTAAGCCTGTCAGCCCTTTTTATCCAAAAGTGATTTAGATAAGCACCTCTTATACACAATATAACTGAATTCAACTTGATACTAACCTTCTCGATAAGCTCAATGCAGGCTGCCAAGTCCATGCCAAAGTCAATGAACACCCAAACAATTCCTTCTTTCTTGTACTCTTCTTGCTCCAGCACAAACATGTGGTGGTTGAAGAACTGCTGCAGCTTCTCATTAGTGAAGTTGATGCACAGCTGTTCAAAGGTGTTGAACTGGAAAATAAGTAAATTTAATGTTATTCTACCATACAATGGTTCAAATACCACCCCTTGTAAAGCCCCTTGGAAGCCCCTTGGCTTCCTCAAACGCTCCATTTGATACATAAAACTCAACCCATTATCATTATGAATCAGAGGCGTTGATAGACATAAAACTCTACTGGGGCACAGGCCCCTATTCATATCCCTTTTTTTTCTTTCAAGCTTGCTGCGCACAATGCACCACTAGGCTATAGAAACTCCCCTTGCTTAACCCACTATACAACAGTTTAGGGTCGCAAGTTTGATATCAGCTTTGGCAGGGACATCAATAGTTAATGCGTGCGCACGCATTTTTTTGCCATAATTTGAGCGCAAATACTGTTTTTTGAGCTTCATGTAATATTGTTTTTATGTTTTAGTCTAAATACGATGATCGGTGGGCCTATCATTTAGAAACTTTCTTTCGTTTTGTAATGTTTTCTCAGCCTACCTCAAGTCTGACTTGTGTGCAGTCCGGCACCTGGACTGTGTGCGTGCTGCAGTGGCTATTTGGCAAGCTCAGAAGAGCACGCTGACATGGAATTCTGAGGGCATTTATTTTTTTCTGGATTATCAATCTAAATGTATGCATTGACTAATAAAGTAAATTGTTAAAACTTTAGATTTTACAGCAGGGCATAGCAGATTTATACTGGGGCAAGTGCCTCAGTAAAAAGGGTCTAATGACGCTCCTGTTATTAATACAGGGGCTTTTCTCCCTGGAAATTGTCAGAGTACCTCAAAAAGGTACTTTTGGCAAATATTCAGTTGTGTGAGGTTCAGGACTGATTGATTTATCCCTGCATGAATAAAAACCAACAGGGTTCAGTTATCTAAGAATGATCTTTTTTAAGCCCCTGTGGCTCAGGGTTCGATTCTGGCCTGGGAATTTTCCCTTTTCCCCCCCTGCTTTCCTGTCTCCCTTTAGCTGTCTCTATAAATAAAAAGGCAACCAAAAATATTTCATTATATTCCACAGTTCTAAAACCAAAATGACTCACATCAAAGATCTCAAAGCCTGCAATGTCCAGCACACCAATGTAATGCTGGCGAGCATTCTTGGTGTCCAGGGATTGGTTGATTCTCACCACCATCCACAGGAACATCTTCTCATACAATGACTTGGACAGTGCACCAATGGAGTAGTACACCTGCAGACAGAGACCATGTCAAATTTTGTAAGCTAAACATTGTGTTCAAATGATTGCCAGTCAAAACTGTTATTGTAACACTAATATAACTATTAAAAAAATCCCTTATAAATAATTTGTCTAGAAACCTCTAATTGAATCAGTAAACAGACTACGTGAGTTTAATGAAGCTCATACATATGTAAATAATAGGATATTTGAATCTCACCTGCTGGACACTTTGACCTTTGGTGACCCACTCATTTCCTACTTTGACCCTTGGGTGGCAGAGACCCTTGATCAGGTCAGCAGAGTTCAAGCCCATCAGGTATGCGACTTTGTCGGTATCTGAAAATGCAGAGGCAGAGAGAAACAGGTTGAAGCTGATGGAATATAGCCAAGAGTTTGTAGATTATGGATTTGTTTAGTTAAACCCAACAAAATGGTGCCAAAAACAGATTTCACATTTGAGCACGGAGAAAGATTTCACTGTGCTTCAAGACCTTGCCAAACACAAAGGGAACACATGATATTTTGATCATAAAGAGTTACCCTCAGTGCCGTCTGACTCTGCCTGCTCCTCCCTCTGCTTGTTCTTGAACTTCATGTTGCCATAGTGCATGATGGCACCAGTCATCTTGTAAATGCCGTTCTTTTCCTCTTGGGTGAATCCCAGCACATCAAAGGCTTCCTATTATAAAGTTGAGCATTTTAATCTGTGTTATTACACGGCTCTTCATAATGCTGTAGAATGCTCCATTCACTTGAATGGGGCTTCCCAACGTTCTGTGGTCAACTATTTTTCCATATTTGACCGTTGCTATGCATTATTGACCGCTGTCAAGGGAAGTGGCCTTTTTGCCTCGGATTCACGTCTTTCGTAGCAAGTAGTCCGGTAATTTATCAACCCCAGTGTATTCCGTTGCTTAGCGACATCAGCTGATCTGATTTGCAACGTCTTTGGGGAACTATTTTTCTGCTGATCAACACTACGAATGGTAATAAATAAATTGTAAAAAGACAAGTAAAGTTATTTTTTCGTGCTGTTCGCCCGGAAGGGGCTTATTTTTCCGATAATGACCACCGTTCTATACATTATCCCTAACTTAAATGTTTAGATTTAGTAGTACAGCAAGAATTGTTTGATATAGATATACTTCACTTACATCAGTAGCCACCAGCTCATCAGAATCATCAATAGATGTTACAGAAATCTCTCCTTGGGAAATGAAGGCGTAATCATAGGGGTTGCTGGTGATGAGCAGCATCTCTGTAAATAAGTATTTAAACTTCAATTATTTGATTGGGTTGGTTAGATCCACAGTGATCAATGCATGAGCATTTTTACTACAGGTCATATAATGCTGTTTATATACTGACCCAGCAGTTCTGGTTTCTTTTGAGACAGGATCTGGTAGAAGATGTGGTAGTCTCTCTCAGCCTTGAGCTGGAAAGTGACACGTGACTTCTCCAAAAGATCTGTCAAAAAGAGAAAAATACTATATAAAACATTTGCTTGAATCCAGGATTTATGAGCATGAGTTCATTGACTTCCATAATTTTATCAAACCAGTCATTATGTATTAAATACAGCATCATTTTGGAGACATTAGTCGTAAACTACTCACAAGTTTCAATGTCTGCAGATGAAAGCTTCCCACTCACTCCAAAATGAATTCTGATGAATTTTCCCTGTAAGTGAAGAAATTGTACACTCACTGTCAACTGGGTGAGATAATCATGTTGAATATAATGCATGTAAAACATGACTGAAGAAACTTACAAATCTGGAGGAGTTGTCATTTCTGATGGTCTTGGCATTACCAAAAGCCTCCAGGGCAGGGTTACACTGGATGATTTGATCCTCCAGGGTACCCTAGAATCCAACAACCCAACATTGATTAAAATGTTAAAAACCTATAGGTCACTATACAGTATAGTTCAGTACTAACAAAATAAGACCACTTTAACATCAAACAGGCCTACCTTTTTCTCCTGTGCGGCATCCTTCTTTCCAGTAACAGCTGCAATGCTGGCCAAGTACTGGATTACTCTCTTGGTGTTCACAGTCTTCCCTGCACCGGATTCTCCACTGGAGATGAAAATGTAATATTTGTAGGCTTAACATTCTGTTCGGTCAGTGATAATATGCAGCAAATAAATATGTTATTGCATATTCAACCTAATGCTTGAAGGTTAAATGTGTTGTACTAGTGCATGGATTTACGCACTCCCATCAGTGAACCTAAGTAAATGAAATATGTGAAAAGTCCAGATAAATATTAAATGTACTTACGTGATCAGTACAGATTGATTTTCCCTGTCTGTTAAAAGAAAAGGAAAGAAATCCACATTCATTTCGCTTCAAATTGTGAAAAGTCACATTTGAAAAAATCAAGTTGGGTTTTACCTGACAGCATGTACTGGTAGGCATTGTCAGAGATGGAGAAGATGTGAGGAGGAGCTTCACTCCTCTTCTTGCCTCTGTAAGCATTGACAACTGACTGATCGTACACTGGCAGCCACTTGTAGGGGTTGACAGTCACACAGAACAGTCCTGAGTAGGTCTGTGTGGGAGGAGAGTATTTTTACTTCTTTAATGATCTTATTCTACTCAGTAGGAACCTATTTGTACGTTGTGGTTGTTACTCACATAGATCATCCAGGCTGCATAACGCTCTTTGAGGTTAAACAGCACAGCAGGCTCGTGCAGGAAGGTGAACATCGCCATGTCCTCAATTTTATCAAACTTTGGCGGGTTCTGGGGATGGATGTCATCCTCCTTATGTGTTGTTGTCTGTAAATTGATTGAGTGCAGACTGTAAATTACTTTACTGTTTGTGACCTTTTGGATTATTAGAAAATACAATTTGACTTGATTTATTGTTTCCCATATACTTTGGAAGAATATAACAGTTTTACAATCAGCAATTTTTAGTTATTAATAATTGTGTTGTGCTTACCTTCCCATACTCAGTTTCAACAGTGACTTTGTCCCCATCTCTACTGCTTATAAGTGCCCTGACGTACTCAACCTCTGGGTCAGGCACAAAGCAGTTCTTCTTCATGTCAAAAGGACGAGTCTGGGCCTCCAGACGTTCCTTGTCTGACTTCCTCAGAAAAGGACCTGCTGTCCCAAACTCGGCCATCAAGGCGTCCCCCATACTGAGATCTGTGGCATGAAAAAAACGAAAATCCTCAATATTCCTACAAAATTGTAAAGTATGGTTTCGATATTAGTTTCACAGTAGAGGAACCTCACTGAGACAAGAGAAAAGCCCATACAGTAACAGTCTTGCAAAAGTCCAAATGTTGCCTCATAATGTACCTCGTAAGTCAGATATTAATACTTACATTTACCTTAAGTAGCATGTTTTACACTATAATAAATGCACATATGAAAACAATAGTGATACCTCCCCTCTTGGCCATTTTACAAGACAACACATTGTTTACACAGCAACTTATAATAAAATACTGCATTGGTGTTTGTTATTTATTGCATTGGCCAATTCATAACATCAAATTCATTAGAATGCTGTTTTAAATAAAATAAAAAATAATAGCTAAAAATCCATTTATACAGTTATTAATTCATGTATTTGTTTAATATCCAACTGGATCCATAGCCATATTGTATCTTATGAAATAACTGAAACTGTTCTTACCTTATGTTGGTTAAACCTGGATGGATTTGATCAATTTTCTACTAAATATAAGATACGAAGAACAATCAGTCTTTTGACCAGCACATTGTTTGCAGATACACTTTGATAATCAGCTAAAGACAAATGGTTCTTTCATTGACAAGTTTCTTTGCTCTGTCTCTTATGTTCTTACCTTCAGGTTTCCTGCTCTCTGTCTCCTTTCCAGCCCTGCAAGCCTGTTTATAAAGGGTAATGTTCAGCCCTACATGGACAGAAAACGAGGTAGATTTAAAAATGATTTCTTTATTTGGGGTAGAGGGGTGCTCCCATAGACCGATGAGGCTCATTGTTCCAAGAGGCTATCAGGGGGGCCAGGGGGAGGAGTGACCTGACTGCTTCAAAGACATCATTTGTAATGACACCTAGGGAGTTTTATGGCAGCTTCATGATGGGACTGTCAAATTTCTTAACTTCGCTTTATAGTTTTTTTTTTTAATTGCTGCACAAAGATTTTCCTTTTTTTGTATCATATTCAAGCAAGTTTCTACAGCTGTCCTTCTTTCATAAAGTCAAGGTCAATATCCTTCCATTGCAGCTCCATCTGGCTGGCATTGTTTCCTTCCCTTTATCCTTGAGGACAAATATAACATGTACAGTTGTTATATGATTCCTTCTCTTGTCCATAGGTCATTTTAACATACCTGAAAGCCCCATGTTCACCCCCTGAAGACAGGCAGCAGCTGCCATAACTAATTAATCAGAAGAGAGAACGTCTCACGTCACATTAAAAAATATATTTTTGCTGCACATCTGCAGGCACATGTCAACCTACTCAAGTAACCTGTGATACTAATGATTATTGGATCCTTGGTAAAAACAGAAATTAACAAGGTCTTATTTTTGCTGGTGTTAAGATCAAGATAACTGACTAAATCATCAATTATTTAATAATATGTTTGAAATATTTGCAGGAGAAAGTGTTACCTCTCTCAAGACCTTTGCATGACAAACAGAAGCCTTCTTAAGTCTCATAAATCTACACCTCAGGCTTCACCTCTGACTGTGAGGCTCCGTAATTAGCCTCCTGAACTGAATGCTACCCTCTCTGTTGAGGGGATCATTCTCAGCTGTCTGGTACTTTTAATGCCAGTGACAATGGAAGTACAGTCATGTATGAATGGACAGTACTTGAACATGCAGCTCTGGAAAAGCTCTTTCTTTCAGATTATTAAGGTGTTTGAATGAATGTAGAACATTGCAGAGTGTCTTGGTAGATCTTTCCACTGTTAAGCCTACCAATAATAAACAAATAAAACAATTTTCAATAAATACAGTATATTGAGACAATATGAACAGCAAAGTGACTGATTTGTATATCAGTGATGTACCAGAATAGAAATGATGATGTACCCTTTTCACACCTTTTGCATTGCTCACATGCAATGTAGGAATCTTACAGGGTTATCTTTACACTCAAGGACGAACAGAATATGTGCTGCTGACATGTCACATAGCGACTTATGTGGCCATCTGTGGGGCTCTAAAACTTGCTGTCATATAGTGAAGGGAAGGAACATGGGTCCCAACAACTTTACAGTAACGGATGAATTGTTGTTGGACATTATTTATTACAAAATTTCAGAGAGACCTGTTGAATGTCTCTTAACCAAACAGCTCACCCGAGGCATGAACAATACAAGAACATGGATTCAAGAGGTGCTGACTAAGAGTTGGGGTTAAACAGACTAATAGATAGAACGGATGTCTAACTCCTACTATCAGAATGGCCTCCATTGGACCACAAAGGAAGTTTACCGTGACGTCATCTCTCCTGTCTGATGGGGTTCTTAATGCAGGCACATCAGAATAACGTAAGTACGATTCATACATATATAATACATAACATAGATGAATTATTTCATGTTGATATTTTATATCAGTTTACAGTATGGACTTTCTGTAATTAATGATGTTTTGATATACACTACCACATTAGTAATCCAGTATTAGATGTATTGATCAGATGTTCCAAAAAGATTTATGTGTAATTTTATACTGGCTATATCTGATCCAAGAAATCTGTACACGGACAAGCAGCACAGAAAGGTGCTAACTCTTTATTTGACTTAATTTGTACAAGGAAAATAAAGGGATCACTACATTACTATTGTTTCAAGAATTTGGCAAGTCCATCTTGAAGCTTCATTCTTCTTCATGTCCTTTCTGATGGAGAAGGATCCAAAAACAAAGTCAGAAAAGGTGAGGTAGAACTGCAAACAGGCTAAGTACACAATTATTCCTATGTAGGCCTTTGGAAATCAAAAGACTTGGATTCAATATTCTATACTTAAAACTATAGGTCAGTCAAACAAGAACTAACCTTTGATCCTACATCACGACTCTTGGTTCTCAATTTGTTGACCTGGGACTCAGCAATGTCAGCCCTTTCCTCTGCTTCATCCAGCTCATGCTGAATTTTACGGAACTTTCCCATATTAGAGTTGGACTGTTCCTCCTGAGAAAGACAATGAGAATCATTTTAGTCCCTCAAGCAAATTGAAATCAGAAAGGCTTCTGAGGTTACTTAAATCTACTCACAGCCTCCTCTGCAGTTCTCTTGTAGGACTTGACTTTCAGCTGCAGTTTGTCCACCAGGTCTTGCAGACGGCTCAAGTTCTTAAGGTCCTCCTCGGTCTGGACCATGACAAAAGGGAAACAGAATCATGTTCCACCTTGTTTTTCAATCTCTGCTCTGATGAAAGGACATTTTACAGATGACAGCAAGAACTACTATATACCTGGTAAGTGAGCTCCTTGATGCGTCTCTCATATTTACGGACTCCTTTCACTGAATCACTGCTCTTCCTCTGCTCCAACTCCACCTCTGTCTCCAGCTCCCTCACCTGGAGGAAAAGGATACCAAGTTGTTGACAGAAGTCAACCTGTTTTCCTTCAGGATCACATTTCATAATCTTAAATCCTTTGTTGGAAGGAGGGAATAAGGTACCATAAGGTACTAACCAGCCTCAGACACTCACCCTGGCCTCCAGCTTCTGGACCTGCTTCTTGCCACCCTTCATGGCGATTTGCTCAGCTTCATCCAGACGGTGCTGCAGGTCCTTGATGGTCTGCTCCATGTTCTTCTTCATGCGCTCCAGGTGAGAACTGGTGTCCTGCTCCTTCTTCAGCTCCTCTGCCATCATGGCAGCATCAGTGATGGCCTTCTTGGCTTTCTCCTCAGCATTCCTGCACTCCTGCACAGCCTCCTCCACTTCATTCTGAAGCTGGGAAGTGTCACCCTCTAGCTTCTTCTTCTGGTTCAGCAGGCTGGTGTTCTAGAAAAGAAAATGTGTTATGTTTTTTTATTTAGAAAGAATGCAATGACTTGTTTTAAATGGTGTACTCCATCAACATGTTACCTGAGAGTGTAGCAGCTGAACCCTCTCACTGACATCCAGCAGTTCCTGCTCAGCCAGTTTGCGGCCTCTCTCAGTCTGCTCCACCATGGACCTCAGCTCATCCAGTTCAGCCTGCAGCAGATTGTTACGTCTCTCCACAATGGCAATGTTCTCCTTCAGATCATCATTGCTACGAAGAGCATCATCCAGCTGCAGTTGGGAGTCCTGTCGGGAAATAGAATATTTTGGTCATTTTCATTTGGTGTATTATTCTCTTGCTTTAATGAATATGTGATAGTAGTATTGACATGGTATTACTTGAACTTCCAGTTTGTTCTAAATTGTGACATATATGCATACGCAGATATATATATATATATATATATATATATATATATATATATATATATATATATATATATATATATATATATATATTGGATTAACCATTTTTATGTTTAAAATAAAAATACATAATGCAACCTTTAGATGTGCATGGAGGCCCTTGAGTTGCTTCTGGGCCTCTGCTGCCTGCCTGTTGGCCTGGCTGAGCTGGATCTCCATCTCATTGAGGTCTCCCTCCATCTTCTTCTTCAGCCTGAGGGCCTCGTTCCTGCTGCGAGTCTCAGACTCCAGGGAACTTTGCAGGGTATCCACCACTCTCTGCTGGTTTCTCTTGGCCATTTCCATCTCCTCCTCCTTCTCCACCAGTTTGCGCTCAATGTCAGCTTTGACCTGGTTGAACTCCAGCTGAGCTCTGAGAATCTTGCCTTCCTCGTGCTCCAGGGAGCCCTACAAGAACACAGCCCATAATATGTGTCCTGCAAATGCTTCTGGGATTACTTTTTTTTCCTTTAAATCTTTTTTTTTTGTCTCACCTCAGCTTCCTCCAGAGCAGTCTGGATCTCAGCCTTCTCCTGCTCCAGCTGTTTACGAATCTTCTCCAACTCATGGATGGTCTTTCCACCCTCACCAAGTTGCTCAGACAGGTCAGAAATTTCCTCTGTTGACAGGAACCCATTCAGTTTAAAAGAATGTCCAATGTTGATTAACAATGTAAAGACTTATGCCAAGTTTGTTCATATCCAGACCTTGGAGGTTCTTGTTCTCCCTCTTCATGGTCTCCAGATGATCCAAAGACTCTTCATAGGAGTTCTTCAGTTTGAACAGCTCAGTGCTGAGGGATCTGGCCTCCTTCTGGGCACTTTCCAGCTCACTCTGGGACTCCTCATACTTCTGCTTCCACTCTGCCAGGACCTGGAGAAGACACAAGCAGCATTAATGAATGGTGCTCTGTATTTCTACCCAGATTCTCTTGAAGATCCGTCACTGTACCTTGTCAAAGTTTCTTTGCTTCTTGTCCAGAACAGCAGCAGCAGCATTGGATCTCTCCACATCCACCATGAGATCTTCAATCTCATTCTGGAGTCTGTGTTTAGTCTTATCCAGGGAGGAACATTTAGCATTGACAGCTTCCACAGCCTCTTCTGCATCTTGCAGACGCTGAGCCAGCTTCTTCCTGTTTGACAGAAAATAAACTTTGCATAATCCTAGCACAATCATTATTAATGTATTGTGGTACATTGTCCTTTCTGAAGTGAAGCACTGTTTGATTGTGAGGATCTCCTTACTTGGCCTCTTCCAGCTCCTCGGTCCTCTGGATGGCATCAGTTTCATACTTGGTTCTCCACTGAGCCACCTCAGAGTTAGCCTTGGACATGCTGCGCTGCAGCTCAGCCTTGGCCTCCTGCTCCTCCTCATACTGCTCCCTCAGCAGCTCTGAGTCATGGCGAGCAGACTGCACTGCATGGGCTAAAGCATTCTTTGCCTGGAAAAAGGTAGACATAATATTGATGCTGGACCATGATTATTTCTGCTAGGATGATAATGCAGTTACTGTCCATACCTTGACTTCCTCCTCCAGTTGTCTTTTGAGATCCTCAATCTGCTGAACATGAGACTGTTTTCCTCTGGTGAGTTGGGAAACCAGGGAGTCCTTCTCCTCCAGTTGCCTGGTAAGTTCACCTATGATTACAAATATAATGTATGTTGTGCTGTTTTGAATACTTTTTTGGACACCTTAAAAAGTCCTTTCAGTCTAAATCATATTTTCTCTTTTAAACCAAAGGTATAAGCTGTTGTATATCCATTAGACTTTCATGGCTACATCTTTCATCTACAGTTTTCTTACCATTTTCAGTTTGAAGCTTTGCTTTCTGCATGGTGAAATCATTGATGGATCGCTGTCCCTCCTCAGATTTAGTCCTGTACTCAGTCATTTGGTCTTCAAGGGTTCTGCACATTTTCTCCAAGTTTGTCTGTTTAAAGAGGTATTCAATTGGCCATCAGTATATGCAGTAGGCTACTTACATACACCTGTTAGTAATTCCTAACTTCTCATATTCACCACTCACTTTGGACTTGACGATCTGCTCCATGTTGGAGACCACATCGTCCAGCTCCAGCCTGAGCTCACTCTTCTCCTTCTCCAGCTTCTGCTTCACTCTCTGAAGGTTGTCAATCTGCTCCCCCAGGTCGGCCACACTGTCTGCATTCTTCTTCCTCAGAGTGGCAGCTGTAGCCTCATGCTGCAGGGTAGCCTCTTCAAGGTCTCTGCGCACCTTCTGGAACTCTGCCTCCCTCTTCTTGTTCATCTCAATCTGGGCAGCAGTGGCTCCACCAGCCTCCTCCAGTCTCTCACTGATCTCTTCCAACTCTCGGGCCAAGTCTGCCCTCTGCTTCTCAACCTTGGCACGGGCAGCTCTCTCAGCCTCCAGCTCTTCCTCAAGCTCCTCAATACGGGCCTACAATGTAAGGATTTCTGATGAGATTAGAGTTCAAACAGCTGGTATCCTACAAGGAATCTTTAACCATACAGTGCTATTGACTAACCTGCAGCTCCTTCAGTTTCTTCTGAAGCTGGGCACTCATGGCCTGCTCATCCTCAATCTTGCTGCTGAGTTGACTTATCTCAAAGTCCTTCCTGTGGAAATTATACACATTATAACCCTTTCTTTAAAAGTAAGCATTGTAGTGATACAGTCCTTTGGGTTATAATCTCACTTCTTCAGTTTCTCCTCCATCTGCTGTTTGTCGTTCTCCAGGTCCATTAGGCTCTCCTGGGTCAACTTCAGGTCTCCCTCCAACTTCCTCTTGGCTCTCTCAAGGTCCATTCTTACTTTCTTCTCTTGCTCCAGAGATCCTTCAAGCTGGTTGATCATACAAGTGGAATATCATGACGAAAATCATACACCTTTGTTGTACTTGTAACTTACAGTAACACTTGATGACTTGATACTCAGTTTGATACTCACATCATCAACCTGCTGTTCCAGCTTGGTTTTGGCCTTGGTCAGAGTGTTGACTTTGTCCTCCTCACTCTGAAGGTCGTCCAGTGTCTGCTGGTGAGCCTCCTGGAGAGCTTTCTTCTCCTTGGTCAGCTTGGCGATGATTTCATCCAGAGCTGCCATCTCCTCAGTCAGGTTTTTAACCTGAAGAAATAGATTGTAGGAATATTTTGTTCTCACTTTTACTTTGAACTCATTATCAAGTCATGTTGGTCTTTACCTTGTTCTCCGTGGCATGCTTCTCCTTTTCCACTTTGGCCAGAGTGAGTTCCAGATCATCAATGTCTTTCTTGAGTTCTGAACACTCATCCTCCAGCTTCCTCTTCTTAGCAGTAAGCTCTGCATTCATCTCCTCCTCATCCTCCAGTCTTTCAGTCAGCTCTTTGGATTTGGCCTCAAGCTGGATCTTGCTCTTGATCAATCCCTCACACCTCTCCTCAGCATCTCCCAGACTGTCTTGTTCCTGTGAGGGGACCAAATATTTACAACTTGCAACGAAAGACGCTTCAATTATATTATTATAAAAGTTTGTTCTGACTTTCACTCACAGTTTGGACTTGGAGGTGGAGGTCGTTCTTCTCTTGGAGAAGGGAGACCATCTTCTCTTCCAGCTCTTTCCTACGGGCTTCAGATTTAGCATAAGCTTCTTTAAGTTTAATAAACTCTTCCTTCATGTTGGCCATCTCTTTCTCAGTCTCAGCTGACTTCAGCAGAGGCTTGATCTTGAAGTACATCTTCATCCAGGGCCAATTCTTGACCCCCATGAAGGCCCTGATGTTCCACTGGATCACAAGCAGGGCATCTCTGCAAAGAAGTAATGTCTCTTGAACTTCTCACTTATAATTTTGAGAATTGGAACTACAGTATGTCAATTTGTACAATACCTGCGCTCTACAATTTTCTGGAACTCATTTCTGGCTAATACACCACGTGCTCTGGACTGGATCCCTGTGATGATGAGAGCAAGACGGTCGTCTCTCATCTCCTCTAGAACACCCAGCAGACCAGCCTTGAAGAACACCTGATAAAGATACTCAAATTATAAGTTTTCATGCTGCTCATTGAAACAGGTTTTTTATGCCAGCCTCTCATTTTCAGTACATTTACCTTGGTGTGTCCTAATCTATACTGCTCATGGTCAATGTCCAGACTACCCAGCAGTTTTTCTGCTGCCTTCTTGTTGTCCATAAACGCTCCCTCAGGAATAACATTTGGATTCAGGATGCGGTATCTGTATCAAATCATAAGTGTATAAAACTATTATTGAGTACATTGATCTGTTCACGTTTATATGTAAAAAAGATTAAACATTTATGCAAAAACAGTTTTCCACCTTTGTTTGAAGTCACCATACTGAACCCTGTTGGGGAATCCCTTCCTGCAGATTCTGATGCCTTCCAGCACACCATTACAGCGCAGCTGGTGCATGACCAGAGGGTTCTCCATGGCCCCAGGAGTCTTGGTCTCATTGGGGATGAGGCAACGCACAAAGTGGGGGTGAGTAGACTTCAAGTTGGTCATGAGTTTGTTCAGGTTCTCCTGTGGATAGAAATATTTTTAACAATCATGCTGCTATTGTTTTTGTATTAGATCTAATCTATAGTAAAAACGAATTCATCATCATCACTGTAACATCTTGAACATCCACACACAAACTCACCCTGTGCAAAGCAGACACTGTCTGGAAAGAGGAGCCTTTCTTCTTCTTTCCTCCTCCAGCCTCAGCTGTCATGAATTAGAAGATCAAATACTGTATATTATCATCATCATTTTTTTGTTTTTTAAGATAGAAGATTAGAATTATTTGTATATTTACCAGCAGCGTCAGCACTAGCATAGCCAGCAAAAAGCACACCCAATAACTTAAGGCTTGATTTCTGGAAGAGTCCGACCACAGTCTCATTCAGAGGGTCCTTGTTCTTCACCAGCCAGTTACCAATGTTGTAGTCAACGATACCAGCATAGTGAACAAGGGAGAAATGGGCCTCTGGTCGACCTTTTATTATCCTGGGCTTCTGGAAATTGGCAGTTTTGCCCAGGTGGTTGTCATACAGCTTAGCCTTGAATGTAGCATCACTGGCTTTGGGGAACATGCACTCCTCTTCAAGGATGGACATGATACCCATGGGCTGGTGACAGAGAAGTTAAAAGTAACAATTAGAAATGTTGCATCTTGTCATTTCATATCATCTGCTTTCACAAGACAACTTTGATGTGATTCATTTTGGACACATCTACACAGACCAACCTTTTCAATGAGCTCAATGCAGGCTGCCAAGTCCATGCCAAAGTCAATAAACTCCCAAACAATTCCTTCTTTCTTGTACTCTTCTTGCTCCAGCACAAACATGTGGTGGTTGAAGAACTGCTGCAGCTTCTCATTAGTGAAGTTGATGCACAGCTGTTCAAAGGTGTTGAACTGGAGAAGAGATTTACAGTTTCAGTGTTCTTGTTGACTGCAAAGCTTACTAATGTAGAAATGTTGGTAATGTGCACATGATCCTTTCAGCAAAAACTTACATCAAAAATCTCAAAGCCAGCAATGTCCAGCACACCAATGTAATGCTGGCGAGCATTTTTGGTGTCAAGGGTTTGGTTGATTTTCACCACCATCCACAGGAACATCTTCTCATACACTGACTTGGACAGAGCACCAATGGAGTAGTACACCTGTACAGGAGGGTCCAATAAATTGCATTAAACATGGATCAATATGAACATTTGTAAAATGGACAGAGGGATTATTGTTATGGATGTTAATCCAACTTTGTCCAAAAACACTTTATACATCCATGTTTTTAAAGGTCACAAGATCTGATTAACATTATTGCAAGGCTTCTATTGAAACTTCTCTCTAACAAAGTAACTGTGATTACTTTAATCTTGAGACTAACCTGCTGGACACTTTGACCTTTGGTGACCCACTCGTTTCCTACTTTGACCCTTGGGTGGCAGAGACCCTTGATCAGGTCAGCAGAGTTCAAGCCCATCAGGTACGCCACTTTGTCGGTATCTGAAAATGCAGAGGCAGGGATTTGTAAAACATAGGTTGTAGCTGGTTTGATATAGCCCCACATTTTGGTTTTATGTAATCTTGTATTTAACTAATTAGGACACATTGAGTTACAACACATTTTGCAGGTTTGATGGTGCTGATAACAGATTTCACATTTGAACACAGTGAACTATTTCACAATGATTAAAGACCATGCCACACACAAGGGATTCAAGTGTTACGCAATATGATAGTTTTAATATTTGAATCATTAAAGAGTTACCCTCAGTGCCATCTGCCTCTGCCTGCTCCTCCCTCTGCTTGTTCTTGAACTTCATGTTGCCATAGTGCATGATGGCACCAGTCAGCTTATAAATGCCGTTCTTTTCCTCTTGGGTGAATCCCAGCACATCAAAGGCTTCCTATTGTAAAGTTGAAAATGTTTACATTACATTTTTACATATACTATTACAGTAGATTGCCCTGAACGCTATATATATATGATTCACTTACATCAGTAGCCATCAGCTCATCAGAATCATTAATAGATGTTACAGCAATCTCTCCTTGGGAGATGAAGGCGTAATCATAGGGGTTGCTGGTGATGAGCAGCATCTCTGTAAATAAGTATTTAAACTTAAATTATATGATTGGTTTGGTTAAATCCACAGTAGTCGATGCATAAGCATTTTTACTACAGTACATATACTGCTGTTTATATACTGACCCAGCAGTTCTGGTTTCTTTTGAGACAGGATCTGGTAGAAGATGTGGTAGTCTCTCTCAGCCTTGAGCTGGAAAGTGACACGAGACTTCTCCAGGAGATCTATCAAGAAGAAAGAATACATGTGAATTTACTTGGATCAAACAGGATTCATGAGCAGGAAGTCAAGGGTATTGATGGTTTCATCAGACTAGTTGTATCATATTGAATACTGTATTGTTTTGGAGACAGTAGTCGTAAACTACTCACAAGTTTCAATGTCTGCGGATGAAAGCTTCCCACTCACTCCAAAATGAATTCTGATGAATTTTCCCTGTAAGTGAAAGAATTGTACCCTCACTGTCAACTGGGTGATATAATCATGTTGATTCTAGTGCATGTAAAACATGACTGGAGAAATCTTACAAATCTGGAGGAGTTGTCATTTCTGATGGTCTTGGCATTACCAAAAGCCTCCAGGGCAGGGTTACACTGGATGATTTGATCCTCCAGGGTGCCCTAGAATCCAATATCAAATCCATTGTCAAATTATAGTAAGTTTTGATAGTATAACTGTAAATTAATATTCTCTTTGTCAGGATTACAATGTTACCTTTTTTTCTTGACTTGCGTCCTTCTTTCCACTCACAGCTGCAATGCTGGCAAAGTACTGGATGACTCTCTTGGTGTTCACAGTCTTTCCTGCACCAGATTCTCCACTAAGAAGGGATAGTAAATGCACAGTATGAAAGAGCCAGATACATACCTATTGAATGGCCAAGTTAAGTCATGTAGGCTTTTATGCACTTACGTGATCAGGACAGACTGATTTTCCCGGTCTGTCAAGAAAAAGGCACATTTCCACATTAATGTGATCAATTTGGCTTCATCAGTATAAATGTATTAATAGACCATGTTTTACCTGACAGCATGTACTGGTAGGCATTGTCAGAGATGGAGAAGATGTGAGGAGGAGCTTCACTCCTCTTCTTGCCTCTGTAAGCATTGACAACTGACTGATCGTACACTGGCAGCCACTTGTAGGGGTTGACAGTCACACAGAACAGTCCTGAGTAGGTCTGTGTGGGAGGAGAGTATTTTTACTTCTTTAATGATCATATTCTACTCAGTAGGAACCTATTTGTACGTTGTGGTTGTTACTCACGTAGATCATCCAGGCTGCATAACGCTCTTTGAGGTTAAACAGCACAGCAGGCTCGTGCAGGAAGGTGAACATCGCCATGTCCTCAATTTTATCAAACTTTGGCGGGTTCTGGGGATGGATGTCATCCTCCTTATGTGTTGTTGTCTGGAAATTGATAGAGTGCAGACTGTAAATTACTATACTGTTTGTGACCTTTTGCATTATTAGAAAATACCATAGACTTGATTTATTGTTTACCATATACAGTATAAACAGTTTGACAATCAGCCATTTTTATTTATTAATAATTCTGCTGTGCATACCTTCCCAAACTCAGTTTCAACAGTGACTTTGTCCCCATCTCTACTGCTTATTAGTGCCTTGACGTACTCAACCTCTGGGTCAGGCACAAAGCAGTTCTTCTTCATGTCAAAAGGACGAGTCTGGGCCTCCAGACGTTCCTTGTCTGACTTCCTCAGAAAAGGAGCTGCTGTCCCAAACTCTGCCATCAAGGCGTCCCCCATCCTGAGATCTGCGAGATCATGAGTAATAAAAAACTGTTTATATCGTGAAATGATGTATGCTGTGTTTAATCAGCTTAACATACAGGTTACATTTACCACTATGTACAGAAACTACGTAGTAGAAGTAGGCAGTTAAAATGTGTGTTAACTAAACAAAATCATTGTTAAAATCCATTTACCCCTCGAAATCCCAACCCAAAAGGAGCTCAGACAATGTTTCAATTGTGTAATACCATGAACTGTTAAACTTTGAAGTCTATTGAAGTCTAACTACATAGCAGTTTGTATTTTTCTACAATGTTGGTACTATAGGTATTACTATGTAGTCATATGGTAGTTCATGAAACCTCAATGTAAAGTGTTACCGGACAGACCCGCATAGGTTTACTGTATGAAATTATCTGCACAGTAAAGGAAAGTCACTGAAGCTAGACAACCAAAGTTCAGTATTACTCTTGCGAGATGCTTTGTCAATTTGTTTTACGTGTTCAGTCTATGAAATAAACATTCAAAGATTTCCTATTTTCAACATATTGGCCACATGATGGCAGCAATCATTGTTTTTTTATTATGCATTGAAATTGCCAATTCATACAATGAAATGTGTTGTAAATACAGTGATGATAACTCACAACACTGTACATGATTTATGTTTAAGACTATCGTCACATCACACTGTACAATTTCCATTGAGACAGTTCTTACCTGATGTTGGTTAGGCTTGGATGAGTTTGAACTAATGTTGTAGCTGAGAATGAAATGGATGTAAAGAACAATCAAACTATTCAGCAGCTCAGTATTGTTTAAGATGCATCTATATCCTCTGATATTATGTTAAATACAAATATTGTTTCCTACAGGATGACAAGGATCCTCCCTTCCTTCCTCTTATGTTCTTACCCTCAGGTTGTCTATGGTATGTCTCCTCTCCTCCCCTGCATGACAGTTTATAAAGGGTAATGTTCAGCCCTACATGGACAGAGATCATGGGCTAGATAAACCAAATGCAAATATTTCTTTATTTGGGGTAGAGGGGTGCTCCCATAGACCGATGAGGCTCATTGTTCCAAGAGACTATCAGGGGGGCCAGGGGGAGGAGTGACCTGAGGGCTTTGTGTGCATCAACTTGCTGTAGCTTCTAATTTGACATCAGAAAACTTCATGATGGTAATGCCAAACTTCAGAGCTGACTGCCAATCCTGTTTTGTTTCTATGTACAAAATAGTTAGAATCTAATAATTCCGTTCAATGCTCTGACCATTTTTCTCACATTGACAATGTAAGAGGTAAAAAATTACTACGCTATACGTAAACTTACAGCATTTTGTTTACATATATGGTGCGGACAACTGCAGATTTCCTTTTATGAAGTCAAGGTCACTTACTGAGGGGCTATTATCATGCTTGACGTAACATCGTTTTCTTTTCTTTATCACTGAGACAAAGCCAAGGCATGTTGGATTTCTTGTCCATGAGTCATTTTAACATACTTGAAAGCCCAATCTTGAACCTCAGATTTTCTAACAGATTAGTTGTGACAGCTGTTGCTTGTTTACAAAGGTCTCACTGCTCATGAAGAAATTAATTTTAGCTGCACATGGACAAACACATGTCAACCCTCTCAAGTAACATGTGGCCGTTTTAGCCTTATACTGTTATCCATTGTACGGCACAAAAGTCAATTATTGTAATCCTAATGAATGTTAGATAACGGAGCATATTTATGAATAAACTACTGGGCAGCAGATCAATTTGGGGTAACGTTGTCTCAATAAATAAAACCGTAGCAAAGACTAAAATCATTTTCATCAATCGAAATGGTTGGATCACTGTACATCTTTTTAAATACAGTACTGGATAAGGTGTTGGGTGCGGAGCCACTTTGGTTTGCAGTTTTCTAGCCTCAAGTTACAAAGGTCAAGAACATTTACAATTTATTTATTGTGGAAATTGTTGTCATCTACACTTTGATAACGTTAGAGTGATTTTTGCAGGAGAAAGTGTTACCTCTCTCAAGACCTTTGCATAGCAAACACAAGTCTTCTCAACTCCCATAAATTCACACCTCAGGCTCCGGAATTAGCCTCCAGAACTGAATGTTACACGGGAGCAAGTGGAGGAGGGAGGAAGTGGAGGAGGGAGGAAGTGGAGGAGGGAGGAAGTGGAGGAAGGACTCAGTTGAGATCATTCTCAGCTGCCTTGTTTCTATTGTTTGTTTTTTTTGTATATTGTTCCAAAGTGATTCCAATTAATTGTGAAATAAGGGTCACAGTTTACTTTAAAGTGACAATAATTACTAAAAATAACATTAGTAGGAACTGCGATTTTCTTTTGCTGACCGACAGGGATTTTACTCAGTCAATGAATGAATATGACAGCACCACTGAGAAAACAATGTCCACTAGTTGGCAGTATTATATACATGTTTGCATTTACAGCTGTTCAGACTTACAGTAACTCCTATTGTCAGAATTGCCTCCTTGGGACCACAAAGGAAACGTATCACTGCATATAGCTCTCCAATAATCTCTCCTGTTTGTTCTTTGACAAGGCTTGACTCTTACTTTCTGAAAGGTGTTTTTAATATTAGGCCTCAGAATATAAGGATATTATTGTCACATTAAGGTTGTGAGTTATACCTGGTGAGAGTAAAACATTCTTATGAAGAGGGATCACAACAAAAATTATTGTGTCAACCTTTCCCAAAACAATACATTTCTTAATTGGTGATTCAAATGTATATAAAACTGTTACAATACAGTTTAATCATTTACCTACCATATTTATTAAATTACATATCCAAACAAAGTGTAATTCTTGCATTTTAATAAAGTCAAACGTATGATGAAGAATCGTTCTAATGCAGATACAGCAAGATATGGGATACGGTCACTAGTCATTGTCTCAACAGGGGGAGGGGGGAGGGTTTGAGGTCAGTTGGTTTGATAAAGGCCCTACAAAGCAGTCCAGGGCTCCACTGATATCTGCTGAATATTAAATACCTGTCTATTAAGGGAAGAGTGGCACACAAGGTAGAGTTTGAAACACTTCACTTTATTTTTCATAGATAGTTACTTTGAAAAATGAAGGGACAACTACATTCCTACGATACAATCATTTTGAGACGCAGAGGTCCATCTGAGCTTCACTCTTCATCATGTCCTTTCTGAAGACGGATCAATATTAGTAGATAGTAAAGGTAATTAGAGATTCATTGTAACTGATTTGAAGGAAATTGGATCCCACAAATCTGACCAGAAAATGCAGACTTTATTATTCTGATCAAACAAAAACTAACCTTTGATCCAACGTCACGACTCTTGGATCTCATCTTGTTGACCTGGGACTCAGCAATGTCAGCCCTTTCCTCTGCTTCATCCAGCTCATGCTGAATTTTACGGAACTTGCCCAGATTAGAGTTGGACTGTTCCTCCTTAGAAAGACGAGAATAATTTGAGTCCCTTAAGCAAATTGAAATCAGAAAGGCTTCTGAGATCCATATTTCTACTCACAGCCTCCTCTGCAGTCCTCTTGTAGGATTTGACCTTCAGCTGCAGTTTGTCCACCAGGTCTTGCAGACGGCTCAAGTTCTTACGGTCCTCCTCAGTCTGGACCATGGCAAAATGGAAACAGAATCTTGTTCAATCTTGTTTATCAATCTCTGCGCTCTGATGAAAGAACATTTTACAGATGACAGCAAGAACTACTATATACCTGGTAGGTGAGCTCCTTGATGCGTCTCTCATATTTACGGACTCCTTTCACTGAATCATTGCTCTTCCTCTGCTCCAACTCCACCTCTGTCTCCAGCTCCCTCACCTGGAGGAAAAGGATACCAAGTTGTTGACAGCAGTCAACCTGTTTTCCTTCAGGATCACATTTCATAATCTTAAATCCTTTGTTGGAAGGGTGGAATAAGGTACCATAAGGTACTAACCAGCCTCAGACACTCACCCTGGCCTCCAGCTTCTGGACCTGCTTCTTGCCACCCTTCATGGCGATTTGCTCAGCTTCATCCAGACGGTGCTGCAGGTCCTTGATGGTCTGCTCCATGTTCTTCTTCATGCGCTCCAGGTGAGAACTGGTGTCCTGCTCCTTCTTCAGCTCCTCTGCCATCATGGCAGCATCAGTGATGGCCTTCTTGGCTTTCTCCTCAGCATTCCTGCACTCCTGCACAGCCTCCTCCACTTCATTCTGAAGCTGGGAAGTGTCACCCTCTAGCTTCTTCTTCTGGTTCAGCAGGCTGGTGTTCTAGAAGAGAAAATGTGTTACGTTTTTTATTTAGAAAGAATGCAATAACCTGTTTTAACTGGTGTACTCCATCAACATGTTACCTGAGAGTGTAGCAGCTGAACCCTCTCACTGACATCCAGCAGTTCCTGCTCAGCCAGTTTGCGGCCTCTCTCAGTCTGCTCCACCATGGACCTCAGCTCATCCAGTTCAGCCTGCAGCAGATTGTTACGTCTCTCCACAATGGCAATGTTCTCCTTCAGATCATCATTGCCACGAAGAGCATCATCCAGCTGCAGTTGGGAGTCCTGTCAAAAAGATATTGGTTGTTATCACGTAAACTTGCACTTGAACTGGTTCATTCTTGTTCTGGCTCTATCCAATATGTCACTAGGCATTGTGGTGTTTAGAAAGACAGGATATTTTAGGTCCAACGTTTTTACCTTCATATGTGCATGGAGGCCCTTGAGTTGCTTCTGGGCCTCTGCTGCCTGCCTGTTGGCCTGGCTGAGCTGGATCTCCATCTCATTGAGGTCTCCCTCCATCTTCTTCTTCAGCCTGAGAGCCTCGTTCCTGCTGCGAGTCTCAGACTCCAGGGAACTTTGCAGGGTATCCACCACCCTCTGCTGGTTTCTCTTGGCCATTTCCATCTCCTCATCTTTCTCCACCAGTTTGCGCTCGATGTCAGCTTTGACCTGGTTGAACTCCAGCTGAGCTCTGAGAATCTTGACTTCCTCATGCTCCAGGGAGCCCTGTTTAATTGTTTCAAAATAATTTGTAAAAATGGTTACGAAAAATTCCAAATGATGAATAAAATTGTGGCTGAATATCATATATGTGCTTGAAAACTGACAGAAAAGGTATAGTGACCTGAAATTTCAACTTAATGGAAACTTTTATTGAAAATGCAGTTTTTTTGTCTCACCTCAGCTTCCTCCAGAGCAGTCTGGATCTCAGCCTTCTCCTGCTCCAGCTGTTTACGAATCTTCTCCAACTCATGGATGCTCTTTCCACCCTCACCAAGTTGCTCAGTCAGGTCAGAAATTTCCTCTGTTGACAGGAACCCATTCAGTTTAAAAGAATGTCCAATGTTGATTAACAATGTACAGACTTATGCCAAGTTTGTTCATATTCAGACCTTGGAGGTTCTTGTTCTCCCTCTTCATGGTCTCCAGATGATCCAAAGACTCTTCATAGGAGTTCTTCAGTTTGAACAACTCAGTGCTGAGGGATCTGGCCTCCTTCTGGGCGCTTTCCAGCTCAGTCTGGGACTCCTCATACTTCTGCTTCCACTCTGCCAGGACCTGGAGGAGACACAAGCAGCATTAATGAATGGTGCTCTGTATTTCTATCCAGATTCTCTTGAAGATCCGTCACTGTACCTTGTCAAAGTTTCTTTGCTTCTTGTCCAGAACAGCAGCAGCAGCATTGGATCTCTCCACATCCACCATGAGATCTTCAATCTCATTCTGGAGTCTGTGTTTAGTCTTATCCAGGGAGGAACATTTAGCATTGACAGCTTCCACAGCCTCTTCTGCATCTTGCAGACGCTGAGCCAGCTTCTTCCTGTTTGACAGAAAATAAACTTTGCATAATCCTAGCACAATCATTATTAATGTATTGTGGTACATTGTCCTTTCTGAAGTGAAGCACTGTTTGATTGTGAGGATCTCCTTACTTGGCCTCTTCCAGCTCCTCGGTCCTCTGGATGGCATCAGTTTCATACTTGGTTCTCCACTGAGCCACCTCAGAGTTAGCCTTGGACATGCTGCGCTGCAGCTCAGCCTTGGCCTCCTGCTCCTCCTCATACTGCTCCCTCAGCAGCTCTGAGTCATGGCGAGCAGACTGCACTGCATGGGCTAAAGCATTCTTTGCCTGGAAAAAGGTAGACATAATATGGAGGGTGGACAATGATTATTTCTGCAATGATGATAATGTTGTTACTGTCCATACCTTGATTTCCTCCTCCAGTTGTCTTTTGAGATCCTCAATCTGCTGAACATTAGACTGTTTTCCTCTGGTAAGTTGGGAAACCAGGGAGTCCTTCTCCTCCAGTTGCCTGGCAAGTTCACCTGAAAAAAAGCAAGAAGAACCAAAAATCATTTTTTCACCCGGGAAAGTCATGAAAGTAGCAGTGGTATTTCCGTTGAGATGTAATTCCAATCTACAGTTTTCTTACCATTTTCAGTTTGAAGCTTTGCTTTCTGCATGGTGAAATCATTGATGGATCGCTGTCCCTCCTCAGATTTAGTCCTGTATTCATTCATCTGGTCTTCAAGGGTTCTGCACATTTTCTCCAAGTTTGTCTGTTTAAAGAGGTATTCAATTGGCCATCAGTATATGCAGTAGGCTACTTACATACACCTGTTAATAATTCTTAACTTCTCATATTCACCACTCACTTTGGACTTGACGATCTGCTCCATGTTGGAGACCACATCGTCCAGCTCCAGCCTGAGCTCACTCTTCTCCTTCTCCAGCTTCTGCTTCACTCTCTGAAGGTTGTCAATCTGCTCCCCCAGGTCGGCCACACTGTCTGCATTCTTCTTCCTCAGAGTGGCAGCTGTAGCCTCATGCTGCAGGGTAGCCTCTTCAAGGTCTCTGCGCACCTTCTGGAACTCTGCCTCCCTCTTCTTGTTCATCTCAATCTGGGCAGCAGTGGCTCCACCAGCCTCCTCCAGTCTCTCACTGATCTCCTCCAACTCTCGGGCCAAGTCTGCCCTCTGCTTCTCAACCTTGGCACGGGCAGCTCTCTCAGCCTCCAGCTCTTCCTCAAGCTCCTCAATACGGGCCTACAATGTAAGGATTTCTGATGAGATCAGAGATCAAACAGCTGGTATCCTACAAGGAAGCTTTAACCATACAGTGCTATTGACTAACCTGCAGCTCCTTCAGTTTCTTCTGAAGCTGGGCACTCATGGCCTGCTCATCCTCAATCTTGCTGCTGAGTTGACTTATCTCAAAGTCCTTCCTGTGGAAATTATACACATTATAACCCTTTCTTTAAAAGTAAGCATTGTCGTGATACAGTCCTTTGGGTTATAATCTCACTTCTTCAGTTTCTCCTCCATCTGCTGTTTGTCGTTCTCCAGGTCCATTAGGCTCTCCTGGGTCAACTTCAGGTCTCCCTCCAACTTCCTCCTTGCTCTCTCAAGGTCCATTCTTACTTTCTTCTCTTGCTCCAGAGAACCTTCAAGCTGGTTGGTCATACAAGTGGAATATCATGGCAAAAATCATACACCTTTGTTGTACTTGTAACTTACAGTAACACTTGATGACTTGATACTCAGTTTGATACTCACATCATCAACCTGCTGTTCCAGCTTGGTTTTGGCCTTGGTCAGAGTGTTGACTTTGTCCTCCTCACTCTGAAGGTCATCCAGTGTCTGCTGGTGAGCCTCCTGAAGAGCTTTCTTCTCCTTGGTCAGCTTGGCGATGATTTCATCCAGAGCTGCCATCTCCTCAGTCAGGTTTTTAACCTGAAGTCATATAGTGTAGGTATATTTTGTTCTCCCTTTTACTTTGATCTCATTATCAAGTCATGTTGGTCTTTACCTTGTTCTCCGTGGCATGCTTCTCCTTCTCCACTTTGGCCAGAGTGAGTTCCAGATCATCAATGTCTTTCTTGAGTTCTGAACACTCATCCTCCAGCTTCCTCTTCTTAGCAGTAAGCTCTGCATTCATCTCCTCCTCATCCTCCAGTCTTTCAGTCAGCTCCTTGGATTTGGCCTCAAGCTGGATCTTGCTCTTGATCAATCCCTCACACCTCTCCTCAGCATCACTAAGATTATCTTGTTCCTGATCAAATACAGCAAAAAGTGTATAAGGACAACAATGTGAAACACAATGTACTTCAATAAATATATTCAAATTTTGTCTGAACTCTAGATTATGCTGTTTTTTTTGTTGTTGTTGTTGAAATACAGCTCACAGTTTGGACTTGGAGGTGGAGGTCATTCTTCTCTTGGAGAAGGGAGACCATCTTCTCTTCCAGCTCTTTCCTACGGGCTTCAGATTTAGCATAAGCTTCTTTAAGTTTTATAAACTCTTCCTTCATGTTGGCCATCTCTTTCTCAGTCTCAGCTGACTTCAGCAGAGGTTTGATCTTGAAGTACATCTTCATCCAGGGCCAATTCTTGACCCCCATGAAGGCACGGATGTTCCACTGGATCACAAGCAGGGCATCTCTGCAAAGTACAACATCATATTCATAACTCACTTGTAAACTTAATTTTAGCAATGTCTGTCCTTACCTGCGATCCACAATTTTCTGGAATTCAACTCTGGCAAGTAGACCACGTGAATGGGACTGGATCCCTGTGATGATGAGGGCAAGACGGTCATCTCTCATCTCCTCAAGTGTACCCAGGAGACCAGCCTTGAAGAACACCTGATAAAAAAAAATATATATATATATATTGACAAATTTTATGACTCCTCCCCCAAAGAAACAATACTTTACAACATTGTATTTGTACATGATTTACCTTAGTGTGTCCTAATTTGTACTGGGTATGGTCAATGTCCAGAGAGCCTAGCAATTTTTCTGCTGCTTTCTTGTTGTCAATGAACTGTCCCTCAGGGATAGCATTTGGGTTGAGGATGCGGTATCTGAATTGAAAACAGCATCACAAAACACCTGAACTTTATTGTTTGTCTTATTTAAACTGAGCAACCTTATTGTACACTTGGCTAATATGGTTTTTCACCTTTGTTTAAAGTCACCATACAGAATCCTGTTGGGGAATCCCTTTCTGCAGATTCTGATGCCTTCCAGCACACCGTTACAGCGCAGCTGGTGCATGACCAAAGGGTTCTCCATGGCCCCAGGAGTCTTGGTCTCATTGGGGATGAGGCAACGCACAAAGTGGGGGTGAGTAGACCTCAAGTTGGTCATGAGTTTGTTCAGGTTCTCCTGTAAATGCGTCAACGGGTACATTTGTTTGAGATTTAAACAATGTTACCCAGTATATTGGGTGTCATTGTGCTGCATCAGTGTAATCAAATCAAACTCTTGCTGACCCTGTGCAATGCAGACACAGTCTGGAAGGAAGAGCCTTTCTTCTTTTTGCCTCCACCAGACTCAGCCATAGCTTCATGGTAAAAATGAATCACGTTTTGGATGAAATGTTTAAATACTTCAGAACTGATCTTTACAAACTCTCCATAAACAAACCTGAATCGGCTCCAGCATAACCAGCAAAGAGAACTGCAAGTAACTTCATTGTTGACTTCTGAAAGAGTCCGACCACAGTCTCATTCAGAGGGTCCTTGTTCTTCACCAGCCAGTTACCAATGTTGTAGTCAACGATACCAGCATAGTGAACCAGGGAGAAATGGGCCTCTGGTCGACCTTTTATAATCCTGGGCTTCTGGAAATTGGCAGTTTTGCCCAGGTGGTTGTCATACAGCTTAGCCTTGAATGTAGCATCACTGGCTTTGGGGAACATGCACTCCTCTTCAAGGATGGACATGATACCCATGGGCTAGAAAGTAAGACAAAACGTTGTAAATAAAATGGAAAATAATAACATTATAATAACAAGGCAAATTGTAATTGTGAACTGCTTACTTTTTCAATGAGCTCAATGCATGCCTGCAAGTCCATGCCAAAGTCGATGAATGTCCATTCTATTCCTTCTTTCTTGTACTCTTCTTGCTCCAGCACAAACATGTGGTGGTTGAAGAACTGCTGCAGCTTCTCATTAGTGAAGTTGATGCACAGCTGTTCAAAGGTGTTGAACTAGAAAAGAGATTTACAGTTTCAGTGTGTTTGCTGAGAGCAAAATAGATTGACGGACAGTAAGATAGATATGGACAGATAAAGGTTCTCAAAGTTCAACATTATCCCTTTCCACCAAATACGCACATCAAAGATCTCAAAGCCAGCAATATCCAGCACACCAATGAAATGCTGACGAGCATTCTTGGTGTCCAGGGATTGGTTGATTCTAATCACCATCCACAGGAACATCTTCTCGTACACTGACTTGGAAAGTGCACCTACAGAGTAGTATACCTGCAGAGATGGATGGATTAGAAAAACATTAAGAAACGTCAGCAAACTTTCTTTTTCATAATTGATAGTTTTAGTTAAAAAAGTATAATAATTCACTGTAGCACATCATTAAAGCTTTATTGGACATCATGTATGGCATGAGGTATTCATAAAGCTCATGGAGGTATATTCTCTGACAATTACCTGCTGGACATTCTGACCTTTGGTGACCCACTCGTTTCCTACTTTTACCCTTGGGTGGCAGAGACCCTTGATCAGGTCAGCAGAGTTCAAGCCCATCAGGTACGCCACTTTGTCGGTATCTGAAAATGTTTATGTTGACAGTCCTTTTTGGATTTTTTATAGACAAAAAGACAATGATGCTACAGACAAACTGTCTTGCACATGTTCCCACCCTCAGTGCCGTCTGCCTCTGCCTGCTCCTCCCTCTGTTTGTTCTTGAACTTCATGTTGCCATAGTGCATGATGGCACCAGTCAGCTTATAAATGCCGTTCTTTTCCTCTTGGGTGAAGCCCAGCACATCAAAGGCCTCCTAGTACACAATAGTATACAGTGTATACACTCCAATGATGGTCAAATACTAACTACAGATAAACATGTTTGCCGTATAAATGTTTTACTAACATCAGTAGCCATGAGCTCATCACCGTCATCAATGGATGTTACAGCAATCTCTCCTTGGGAGATGAAGGCGTAATCATAGGGGTTGCTGGTGATGAGCAGCATCTCTGTAAATAAGTATTTAAACTTAAATTATATGATTGGTTTGGTTAAATCCACAGTAGTCGATGCATAAGCATTTTTACTACAGTACATATACTGCTGTTTATATACTGACCCAGCAGTTCTGGTTTCTTTTGAGACAGGATCTGGTAGAAGATGTGGTAGTCTCTCTCAGCCTTGAGCTGGAAAGTGACACGTGACTTCTCCAGGAGATCTGTCAAAAAGAGAAAATATAAAACAATATAAAACAATATAAAACATTTGCTCGAATTCAGGTTTTATTAGCATGATGTCATTCACTTTGATGATTTGATCAAACCAGTCATTTTGTATTAAATACAGCATGATTTTGGAGACAGTAGTCGTAAACTACTCACAAGTTTCAATATCTGCGGACGAAAGCTTCCCACTCACTCCAAAATGAATTCTGATGAATTTTCCCTGTAAGTGAAGAAATTGTACCCTCACTGTCAACTGGGTGAGATAAACATGGTGATTCTAGTGCAGTGAAGAAATCTTACAAATCTGGAGGAGTTGTCATTTCTGATGGTCTTGGCATTACCAAAAGCCTCCAGGGCAGGGTTACACTGGATGATTTGATCCTCCAGGGTGCCCTAGAATCCAATATCAAATCCAATGTCAAACTATAGTAAGTATTGATAGTATAACTGTAAATGAATATTCTCTTTGTCAGTATTACAATGTTACCTTTTTTTCCTGACTTGCGTCCTTCTTTCCACTCACAGCTGCAATGCTGGCAAAGTACTGGATGACTCTCTTGGTGTTCACAGTCTTTCCTGCACCAGATTCTCCACTAAGAAGGGATAGTAAATGCACAGTATGAAAGAGCCAGATACATACCTATTGTATGGCCAAGTTAAGTCATGTAGGCTTTTATGCACTTACGTGATCAGGACAGACTGATTTTCCCGGTCTGTCAAGAAAAAGGCACATTTCCACATTAATGTGATCAATTTGGCTTCATCAGTATAAATGTATTAAAAGACCATGTTTTACCTGACAGCATGTACTGGTAGGCATTGTCAGAGATGGAGAAGATGTGAGGAGGAGCTTCACTCCTCTTCTTGCCTCTGTAAGCATTGACAACTGACTGATCGTACACTGGCAGCCACTTGTAGGGGTTGACAGTCACACAGAACAGTCCTGAGTAGGTCTGTGTGGGAGGAGAGTATTTTTACTTCTTTAATGATCATATTCTACTCAGTAGGAACCTATTTGTACATTGTGGTTGTTACTCACGTAGATCATCCAGGCTGCATAACGCTCTTTGAGGTTAAACAGCACAGCAGGCTCGTGCAGGAAGGTGAACATCGCCATGTCCTCAATTTTATCAAACTTTGGCGGGTTCTGGGGATGGACGTCAACCTCCTTCACTGTTACAGTCTGATAAATAAAATAGACAAATTGTTTACAGAGTTGAATATCTTAAATTGCCAAAACAACAATCAAATCAACCATCTTGAATTTGAATCTCACATCCATTTTTTTCACAAATTTCTGTAATGTACATACCTTCCCAAACTCAGTTTCAGCTGTGACTTTGTCCCCATCTCTACTGGTAACTGAAGCCTTGACGTACTCAACCTCTGGGTCAGGCACAAAGCACTCCTTCTTCATGTCAAAAGGACGAGTCTGGGCCTCCAGACGTTCCTTGTCTGACTTCCTCAGAAAAGGAGCTGCTGTCCCAAACTCTGCCATCAAGGCGTCCCCCATCCTGAGATCTGTGGGGGGAAAAAAGATGAATAGCAAACTTGGATATAAAAAATTGTTCATGTAGTTCACTGGTAATGTTAGAAATGTTCACATCCTCCATTCAGTTATAATATAAATCGTATCATGCTGCATGTCGTCTACTTATATTCCAAGAGTAGAATAACCTGACAGTAGAATAACCTGACAGTAGCATAACCTGACAGTAAAATAACATGACCATAATGGAGTAAACTTTGTTAACCCTGGTGGTGTAATCCCTCTCTATATTCACACCTCAGAACACCTTTAGGTTCTATAATTAAAACCTGTGCTGCTGCCTGTTTTCTATATTACAGAGGTTAATGAGTGTACAGAGGCTCTGTGCAGTATAGAATTATATATATTATATATATATAATTAGATGAGAGATGAGATTTATATATAAATATACTTTGATTATATAATATATAATCAAAAAACATTGTCTAGCAAAGGAGGGAGAGCACTCTGATGAAGACATAGCACCATTAGGGGGCACTGCAAAAAACATAGTTTGGATAAATATTTATAATATTTCTGCTCTTACCTGAACTGCCGCTGAGTTGAGTTTGGAGAAAGGGTGTCTTTGCTGAGAAAAGAATAGACAAACAGCAGACCATGGTATAAACACCTATAATACACTGAACACCTGCAATACACTGAACAGCTATAATACACTGAAAAGCTGTTTTATATTTGTTGATATTCATCCAAGCACAGATAACATAACAGCCTTCCTTTTCTCTCATACCTTTTGATTTGTTCTGTCTAGTTTCCCTACAGACGTGAAGGCTTCTTTATAAAGGGGCTTGTTACCCTCTATAAGGAAAACAAGCCATTAAATAAATTAATACTAAATTAAAAACATCTGTATTTGGCTATAGAGGAGTGTACTTCAGAGACCTATTAGGCCTCAGTGGCTGTAGAGGAGGGGAGAGGAGAGTCAGGCAGCCGGCCATGATTTAACGCTTTAGTTTCTCTGGAGGAGTTCACGTTTGTTGGCGGCAACTAAAATGCAGATATATCTATGGTATTCTTCCACATACTTCTACTTGTGTATTTTTTCATCAAAAGGAGATTGTTTTATTTATTTGCATGTAATTAAGAAAATAGTGGAAAACATACAATGGTTTGAAGTGTTCAAGTTCATCAAAGTTTACCAAAGTGTTTGTGTTTTTATGCTGTTGTGAGGGTTAGTTAATGATGGTGTCTTATTTGTTAACATGAACATTTTCATAAATTTATATTAGTGAATGCACTTAAATTGCAGGTACATTTGGTCATAGATTGTGTCTAAGGCCATCAATTCCGTTAACGAGGCTTGTTGCATGATTTAAACAACTGCAGCTGTCCTTTATTGTTCTTTAAGGCAAGGTCAGCGTCCTGTTCCATTGCAACAGAAGTGTGGCAGCTATTGTAAGAATAACATTACCCATTATCATGCCCACGTGCTGCTGCTTTCTTCCTATTTATCCTTTGGTACAAAAATAGACCTGTGAAATTGTTACTAGATGCAATCAAGTGTGCCTGAGCACTAGTGCAGTCTGTATGTTCTGCAGCACATACCTTATACTAGCCTTTTGAAACAGGAGCACTGGAGTGTGACAGGGGTGTGTCCCCACAGCAACACACCCAAACCTTCTTAACCATAACATTACACTTTCAAGGACATTAACATCTCTTTAGGCTATCAAATACTTTCATGATCAAATCAGTGTATTCAACGTGAATTAACTGACTAATATGCCTGAATCATGTCTCTAATCGTGTCCTTCAGACAGCATGGAGCTGAGGGAGCTGTCTTGTTAGGTTGTTGGTAAGGAAAGGATTGTCATTGGAGCCAAAGACCATTGGTCTTGTTTTTGTGAAGGTATCAGAGCTGTCAGTGTATTACTGTACACAAGTGTGAGGCTGTGTAGAAGGTGATGATGTGGTGGCAGTTGCTGCTGAAGAGTGATACCCTGTGTTAAGACTTCAAGGGGCAGAAATGAGACCTCTTGACTTTCACAACTTCACACCTCGGTTTATTGCTGGAACCCTCGAGGTTCCTTGATTAACTTTTATAGCTTTAACATACCACTCCATATGTTAACAATGTAAACATTGGTATGCTGTCAGTAGGCTGTACAGCCACTCAGGTGAAAAGGATTGCAAAACAAACAAGTTCATACTTCATAGTACTGGGAAATTGTATTTCTTGAATATAGTGTTAATAAGTGAACACTAGGGCTGTACAATATTTGTGAAATATCATTGGAAAATATGTGTTCTTTGTGTCTTGGGTCGACCTTGACCCCCCCCCCCCCCCCCCCCCCCCCCCCCCCCCCCCTATTGAAGCACCTTACTTAGTGTCAACATCTGAGCTGTCTATTCCAAGCACAACCTTTCTTTATACCCCTCATTCCCAGCTGTCCAGTCTCCACGTGTTAGCAGCGACATGGCACTGAACACAATGCAACTGGCATGTTAAGACTGTAAAACCACAGAGAAGTGGACTCCTCTTTGTCTTTGCCAATATCATTCTCCATCAAGGTCGGATGCTATATCTATGCATCTGTCCTCCACAAGCAGTGTTGATGTGTGAACTGAACTGGAATTTACAGTTCTGTCAATGTTTCTTTTTGACTAATACTTTTGACTAAATATTTTTTTCTTAACTCTAATAAATGTAGATGTTATATTTACTGTCCCTGCTGCAGCTGTCAGACGTCAAGTGAGAGAATATTTAGCACAAAGTGTCAGTGAGGTAAAAGGACCTTCTTGGACAACAAAGTCACTCATTCCTCTCCCATGTCTTGCAGATTATAATTCTGGAATGTGGAGACAGTGAATTCCTCTCTGTCAGGCTTAATGGTCACAGCCCATCAAAGTCCAAGTCAAGGTATGAGTTTTTCTTAGCTCTAATAACTTTTTGTCTCATATTTGAATATCTTGTATTTTTTGCATCTTTGTTGTAGCTTAAATGTTAATACAGTATCTTTATTGAATCAAACCTAATATAGATATATATTAGTTGTTTTCTTTATTAGATTATATATAATCTGTAACAATAATGCTACATGAAAAGATAACATTCAAATACTGTCCATAAATATGTTTTCACATTTATGTCTTAGTCATAGCTACATCTGGGAAACTTTTTGTTCTTACTGTTTCTTGAAATAATAGTATTATACCTTTCAATGGAATTGCTTGGTCAGACACAGAAGTCATTGGTGTCAGGGCGTGAGGTGGGCTAGGACCCAAGTGCAAGAGAGTCGGCAGGCGTTGTGAACACAAAGGGTTTAATGCTCAAACCGGGAACAGACTGGGTACACACAGGGACAAAGGGTAATGCTAAGACAAAGACTGGACACAACACAAACCTAATTACACAGAAACAAACAAGACACAGGTGGACACAATGAAACTAACGAGAACTGAACAAGACACAGGTGAAGACAATGAGACAGGGAACACTAGGGCAGGGAAAGAAACCGAGGGGGGGGGGCACGGCTGTGGCCATGACCATTGAATGGAGCCATGTGATACTCTGAACTACACTTGACTCTAATATCATTTTGATGATTTATATGATTTCTGTATATGTGAATGTCTAAGTGGATTGTTTTTCTGAATAACAATGTTTGAATCGTTTTCTGTATATGTGGACCAGTCCATGATTCTGTTCATTTATGTGCTCTTTTTATGTGTGTGTTTTATATGTAAGGGATAATGCCCGACGAGGTGTCCAATATCATCTGATAATGGACGATGCGGAGGCGTGAACCGTCCGACGCGCAGCGGAGGGATATTGGACACCTCGAAGGGCATTATCCCGCTTATACCATGGTCACTTGCCAACGTTTTTTTTTACTAACATTAATTTATGTTTTATGGCGTTTTGCAATAGAAATCTAACGTTTTTCAACGTTAGCCAACTCTGATATTTCTAGTCCGCTCAGCTCATAGAACCAACACCGGCTTTCCTTTGGCTGAGCTATTAGCCCAAAAGCTAACGTTATGCTAGCAGGATTCAAAGGCAATAACATTGTGTACGGTTGACAAACAGTAAATATAATTTTACAGTATGTTTGACAATAAGATTTGCTAGCTAATCAGCCATGTCACTGTCCCAAAATAAATATCAAGATTTTCACGAACAATATCGGCCATATACTAGTACTAGGCTGAAGTATGGCCGCAGCCTGTGGAGGGAATTGAATAGCAACTGGATGTGAGATGATCGCATGAAAGTTGACATTTTCTCCAAACAGTGATTATAATTTGACAGTATGTTTAACAACAAGACTAGCCAGCTATCGAGCCATGTAGTTGTCCCAAAATAAAATCAAGATTTTAAAGAAGAAAATAATCGGCCATGTGTAGAGTTGCTGCTACTGTCGTGTTGGCCGCAGCCTGTCTGAAGTAGATTGACTAGCCAGCTGAATAGTGAATGGAATGTGAGATGAGCGGTTACGTGACACTGACACACTACATTCAGAAAAGAAACATTTTTCAAATAGGTTAAAATAAATATTGAAGTCACTCATTGTTGTAAATACAAGTTAGCTTGTTAAAGTCTTTCACAATTGTAAATGGAGGCTTTGACTACGTCACTGTTGTTATGGTTACTTATTTAAGATATTTTGCACAGGCTCCTGTGTAGCCAGCGGAATAATTTAGAACGGTGAAAATACAGTTTTTCTGCAATGACGCAGTAGGTGTCCGTTATCACCCTATAATGTACATTCCTGCAGCCAATCAGAATTGAGTATTCACCCAGACCATAATACAGGATATTGTGTATTTTTTCTATGATGATCATTACTTTACTTATTGTTTTCAGAGTCTAAAGACAGTTTAGACCGAAGTCAGCTTTAGTAATTAACTTTTTATACCTTTTCTGTTTTACTCTTTAAAGATTGATCATAACATGAAATGTAAATGTACATGACTAAATGTAAATGTAAACATGGCTTGTAATAAAAATATCAAACCTTAATCTATGGATGGGATTTTATTGTTGTGACCGTGTGGCTTTGTTGTGAAATGTACAATAACTAACTAGGGATGAAGATTTGATAAGAACATTCTTCTTGATTAAACTACTAACATGTATCTTTCAGTGATCTCAGGATAGTCTTGTCTTCCCCAGGGGCCCTGTCTGCTACTTAGTGTTCATTTGTAACACCGATCAAGGTAGGAGTTTACATTGAACAATATTTCTGGAACTATAATAAATAAATACATATATTTATACAAGTCATGTTGTGAGGTGGAGCCTCCAGGGATCACACTTGTTTGTCCAGCACATCCCACAGATGCTCAGTGGGATGTAGATCTGGGGAAGTCAACACCTTGAACTGGTGTTCCTCAAACCATTCCTGAACAATTTTTGCTTTGTGGCAGGACACATTATCCTGCTGAAAGATGTGACTGCCATCATGGAATACCATATCCTTGAAAGGGTGTATGTGGTCTGCAGCAATGTTTAGGCAGGTGGTACGTGTCAAAGTAACATCCAAATGAATGTCAGGACCCAAGGTGTCCCAGCAGAACACTGCCCAAAGCATCACACTGCCTCTGCAGGTTTGCCTTCTTCCCATAGTGCATCCTGGTGCCATGTGTTTCCCAGGTAAGCAATGGCTCCCAGCCATCCACTTGATGTACAAGAAAACGTGATTCATCAGACCAGGCCTCCTTCTTCCATTGTTCCATGGTCCAGTTCTGATGCTCGCGTGCCCATTATTAGAATATTTGAATTTAACTGACCGTTTCGATTGGCTGTACGATACATTAATAAAAAAAGACACTAGAAAACATGGCTAGGTGCCGGAATCCTTTTTGACACTGAAAATGTTGAACATCTCCCTCATATCTGGCCATGGGGGTCAGGGCAGCCGCCCGGGGCGCCACAAAGTTACGGGCAGGATTTTCCGCCGAGAGGGGCGGCAATTTGTGTGTTTGATGCCCTCTGCTGGTCAAAAGGTATTACGACTGTGTTCGTGCCACTCGTTTCGAGTAGTCTGTTGGGGCGGCTGGAGGGGGATCAGGAATGTCTCAATTCTTAGTCCTAATTTTCAGTATAAAAAAAAAATCTCTGATGCACACTTATTTTCTAACCTTTTTTCCTTTTTGTTTTACCTTTTTTAACCTTATTTTCCTCTGTATCTAGGGAAAGGTAACTTTTTTTTTTTTTGAGAATCCGAGACATTCAGTGCATATATTATATATCTGCTACATTTCTGCAGAACACATGTGTACAGGGGAAAGCAGCACATGAAGGAGAAATTGCCATTGATACTCTTTATTCTGTACAGTTTCAGGTGCATGAAGAACAAAGGGAAGGCTAAATTACTACAACAGTTTCAAGATGTAAAGACATCCAGCTGAGAGCTTTACTCTTCATCATGTCCTTTCTGATGGAAAAGATACAGGAGATTAAAACAAAGTAAAATATTTTGTTAAAGTATAAACAAAAAACATATTATTTTTCCATAGGGCTAATTGGAGAGTTAGCTGCCTAATATATTCATAAGGAAACTATAATAAGAGTGTAATTTTATTTTAAGTAGCTAACAGTCCGAGAGAAACTAACCTTTGATCCAACGTCACGACTCTTGCTTCTCATCTTGTTGACCTGGGACTCAGCAATGTCAGCCCTTTCCTCTGCTTCATCCAGCTCATGCTGAATTTTACGGAACTTTCCCATATTAGAGTTGGACTGCTCCTCCTGAGAAAGACATTGACAATTATTTTAGTCCCTCAAGAAAACTGAAAACAGAAAGGCTTCTGAGAATATTTCTACTCACAGCCTCCTCTGCAGTTCTCTTGAAGGACTTGACCTTCAGCTGCAGTTTGTCCACCAGGTCTTGCAGACGGCTCAAGTTCTTACGGTCCTCCTCAGTCTGGACCATGACGAAAGGGAAACAGAATCATGTTCAATCTTGTTTTTCAATCTCTGCTCTGATGAAAGAACATTTTACAGATGACAGCAAGAACTACTATATACCTGGTAGGTGAGCTCCTTGATGCGTCTCTCATATTTACGGACTCCTTTCACTGAATCATTGCTCTTCCTCTGCTCCAACTCCACCTCTGTCTCCAGCTCCCTCACCTGGAGGAAAAGGATACCAAGTTGTTGACAGCTGTGAACCTATTTCATGATCTTAAATCCTTTGTTGGAAGGTTGGAATAAGGTACCATAAGGTACCAACCAGCCTCAGACACTCACCCGGGCCTCCAGCTTCTGGACCTGCTTCTTGCCACCCTTCATGGCGATTTGCTCAGCTTCATCCAGACGGTGCTGCAGGTCCTTGATGGTCTGCTCCATGTTCTTCTTCATGCGCTCCAGGTGAGAACTGGTGTCCTGCTCCTTCTTCAGCTCCTCTGCCATCATGGCAGCATCAGTGATGGCCTTCTTGGCTTTCTCCTCAGCATTCCTGCACTCCTGCACAGCCTCCTCCACTTCATTCTGAAGCTGGGAAGTGTCACCCTCTAGCTTCTTCTTCTGGTTCAGCAGGCTGGTGTTCTAGAAAAGAAAATGTGTTATGTTTTTTTATTTAGAAAGAATGCAATAACCTGTTTTAACTGGTGTACTCCATCAACATGTTACCTGAGAGTGTAGCAGCTGAACCCTCTCACTGACATCCAGCAGTTCCTGCTCAGCCAGTTTGCGGCCTCTCTCAGTCTGCTCCACCATGGACCTCAGCTCATCCAGTTCAGCCTGCAGCAGATTGCTACGTCTCTCCACAATGGCAATATTCTCCTTCAGATCATCATTGCTACGAAGAGCATCATCCAGCTGCAGTTGGGAGTCCTGTCGAAAAAATATTGGTTGTTTTCATGTAAACATGCACTTCATTATCTTTGTGGCTGTAACCACTATGTCAGTAAGCTGTCAGTAAGCATTGTGATGTTTAGAAAGAAAGGATACTTTAGGTCCAATGTTTTTACCTTCATATGTGCATGGAGGCCCTTGAGTTGCTTCTGGGCCTCTGCTGCCTGCCTGTTGGCCTGGCTGAGCTGGATCTCCATCTCATTGAGGTCTCCCTCCATCTTCTTCTTCAGCCTGAGAGCCTCGTTCCTGCTGCGAGTCTCAGACTCCAGGGAACTTTGCAGGGTATCCACCACCCTCTGCTGGTTTCTCTTGGCCATTTCCATCTCCTCATCTTTCTCCACCAGTTTGCGCTCGATGTCAGCTTTGACCTGGTTGAACTCCAGCTGAGCTCTGAGAATCTTGCCTTCCTCGTGCTCCAGGGAGCCCTACAAGAACACAGCCCATAATGTGTGTCCAGAAAATGCTTCTGGGAGTACTTTTTTCTCTTTAAATTTTTTTTTTGTCTCACCTCAGCTTCCTCCAGAGCAGTCTGGATCTCAGCCTTCTCCTGCTCCAGCTGTTTACGAATCTTCTCCAACTCATGGACAGTCTTTCCACCCTCACCAAGTTGCTCAGTCAGGTCAGAAATTTCCTCTGTTGACAGGAACCCATTCAGTTTATGATAATGTCCAATGTTGATTAACAATGTAAAGACTTATGCCAAGTTTGTTCATATTCAGACCTTGGAGGTTCTTGTTCTCCCTCTTCATGGTCTCCAGATGATCCAGAGACTCTTCATAGGAGTTCTTCAGTTTGAACAGCTCAGTGCTGAGGGATCTGGCCTCCTTCTGGGCGCTTTCCAGCTCAGTCTGGGACTCCTCATACTTCTGCTTCCACTCTGCCAGAACCTGGAGGAGACACAAGCAGCATTAATGAACGGTGCTCTGTATTTCTACCCAGATTCTCTTGAAGATCCACCACTGTACCTTGTCAAAGTTTCTTTGCTTCTTGTCCAGAACAGCAGCAGCAGCATTGGATCTCTCCACATCCACCATGAGATCTTCAATCTCATTCTGGAGTCTGTGTTTAGTTTTCTCCAGGGAGGAACATTTAGCATTGACAGCTTCCACAGCCTCTTCTGCATCTTGCAGACGCTGAGCCAGCTTCTTCCTGTTCGACAGAAAATAAACTTTGTATAATCATAGCACAATCATTATGAATGTATTGTGGTACATTGTCCTTTCTGAAGTGATGCACTGTTTGATTGTGAGCATCTCCTTACTTGGCCTCTTCCAGCTCCTCGGTCCTCTGGATGGCATCAGTTTCATACTTGGTTCTCCACTGAGCCACCTCAGAGTTAGCCTTGGACATGCTGCGCTGCAGCTCAGCCTTGGCCTCCTGCTCCTCCTCATACTGCTCCCTCAGCAGCTCTGAGTCATGGCGAGCAGACTGCACTGCATGGGCTAAAGCATTCTTTGCCTGGAAAAAGGTAAACATAATATCGAGGGTGGACCATGATTATTTCTGCAATGATGATAATGTTGTTACTGTCCATACCTTGATTTCCTCCTCCAGTTGTCTTTTGAGATCCTCAATCTGCTGAACATTAGACTGTTTTCCTCTGGTAAGTTGGGAAACCAGGGAGTCCTTCTCCTCCAGTTGCCTAGCAAGTTCACCTGTTAAAAACAAAAGATTGGCCTATATTTCAATATTCTGCATTGCCTACTTTCGTGCAAGACCTTTAAGATTTAAACTGTTTCATCTCCTGAAAGAAAGGTAAGTAGCCATGGGATTTCCAGTGAGTTTTATTCTACTTGAGAGTTTTCTTACCATTTTCAGTTTGAAGCTTTGCTTTCTGCATGGTGAAATCATTGATGGATCGCTGTCCCTCCTCAGATTTAGTCCTGTATTCAGTCATCTGGTCTTCAAGGGTCCTGCACATTTTCTCAGAGTTTGTCTGTAAAAATACATTTTTAATTGTCCGTCACAAGATGAATGTGGCATTTTATGTGTAATCAGTTACTTAATCTTTAGTTGTTTAGTTACTAATTCCTGACTTCTCATATTCACCACTCACTTTGGATTTGACGATCTGCTCCATGTTGGAGACCACATCGTCCAGCTCCAGCCTGAGCTCACTCTTCTCCTTCTCCAGCTTCTGCTTCACTCTCTGAAGGTTGTCAATCTGCTCCCCCAGGTCGGCCACACTGTCTGCATTCTTCTTCCTCAGAGTGGCAGCTGTAGCCTCATGCTGCAGGGTAGCCTCTTCAAGGTCTCTGCGCACCTTCTGGAACTCTGCCTCCCTCTTCTTGTTCATCTCAATCTGGGCAGCAGTGGCTCCACCAGCCTCCTCCAGTCTCTCACTGATCTCCTCCAACTCTCGGGCCAAGTCTGCCCTCTGCTTCTCAACCTTGGCACGGGCAGCTCTCTCAGCCTCCAGCTCTTCCTCAAGCTCCTCAATACGGGCCTACAATGTAAGGATTTCTGATGAGATTAGAGATCAAACAGCTGGTATCCTACAAGGAAGCTTTAACCATACATTGCTATTGACTAACCTGCAGCTCCTTCAGTTTCTTCTGAAGCTGGGCACTCATGGCCTGCTCATCCTCAATCTTGCTGCTGAGTTGACTTATCTCAAAGTCCTTCCTGTGGAAATTATACACATTATAACCCTTTCTTTAAAAGTAAGCATTGTCGTGATACAGTCCTTTGGGTTATAATCTCACTTCTTCAGTTTCTCCTCCATCTGCTGTTTGTCGTTCTCCAGGTCCATTAGGCTCTCCTGGGTCAACTTCAGGTCTCCCTCCAACTTCCTCTTGGCTCTCTCAAGGTCCATTCTTACTTTCTTCTCTTGCTCCAGAGATCCTTCAAGCTGGTTGATCATACAAGTGGAATATCATGACGAAAATCATACACCTTTGTTGTACTTGTAACTTACAGTAACACTTGATGACTTGATACTCAGTTTGATACTCACATCATCAACCTGCTGTTCCAGCTTGGTTTTGGCCTTGGTCAGAGTGTTGACTTTGTCCTCCTCACTCTGAAGGTCGTCCAGTGTCTGCTGGTGAGCCTCCTGAAGAGCTTTCTTTTCCTTGGTCAGCTTGGCGATGATTTCATCCAGAGCTGCCATCTCCTCAGTCAGGTTTTTAACCTGAAGTCATATAGTGTAGGTATATTTTGTTCTCACTTTTACTTTGATCTCATTATCAAGTCATGTTGGTCTTTACCTTGTTCTCCGTGGCATGCTTCTCCTTCTCCACTTTGGCCAGAGTGAGTTCCAGATCATCAATGTCTTTCTTGAGTTCTGAACACTCATCCTCCAGCTTCCTCTTCTTAGCAGTAAGCTCTGCATTCATCTCCTCCTCATCCTCCAGTCTTTCAGTCAGTTCCTTGGATTTGGCCTCAAGCTGGATCTTGCTCTTGATCAATCCCTCACACCTCTCCTCAGCATCTCCCAGACTGTCTTGTTCCTGTAAAGGATCAAATAGTTAAAACTTTCAGAAAAATTGGATTTATGTTATGTACAATATAATACTGTTCGGTTGTTGTAGCTGTCACTCACAGTTTGGACTGCGAGTTGAAGGTCGTTCTTCTCTTGGACAAGGGAGACCATCTTCTCTTCCAGCTCCTTCCTACGGGCTTCAGATTTAGCATAAGCTTCTTTAAGCTTCAGGAATTCTTCCTTCATGTTGGCCATCTCTTTCTCAGTCTCAGCTGAGACAAGCAGAGGCTTGATCTTGAAGAACATCTTCATCCAGGGCCAATTCTTGACCCCCATGAAGGCCCTGATGTTCCACTGGATCACAAGCAGGGCATCCCTGATCCCAAACAGAATGATCTTTTAGCTTACATTCACTCACCTCAAACATATTTGTGTAGTAACTATAGAGAAAACTACCTGCGCTCTACAATTTTCTGGAACTCATTTCTGGCAATTACACCACGTGATCTGGACTGGAGCCCTGTGATGATGAGAGAGAGACGGTCGTCTCTCATCTCTTCTAGAACACCCAGCAGACCAGCCTTGAAGAACACCTGATAAAGATACTCAAATTATAAGTTTTCATGCTGCTCCGTAAAACAGGGTTTTTATGCCAGCCTCTCATTTTCAGTATATTTACCTTGGTGTGTCCTAATCTATACTCCTCGTGGTCAATGTCCAGACTACCCAGCAGTTTTTCTGCTGCCTTCTTGTTGTCCATAAATGCTCCCTCAGGGATAACACTTGGGTTTAGGATGCGGTATCTGAATTTAATTATAAAAGTATACAAATATGTTCATGGTTAGGGTTAGTGTTAGGGTTAATACAATGATCAAATATGATACTATGATAATAAAGTAATTGAATGTTTTTTCCACCTTTGTTTGAAGTCACCATACTGAATCCTGTTGGGGAATCCCTTTCTGCAGATTCTGATGCCTTCCAGCACACCGTTACAGCGCAGCTGGTGCATGACCAGAGGGTTCTCCATGGCCCCAGGAGTCTTGGTCTCATTGGGGATGAGGCAACGCACAAAGTGGGGGTGAGTAGACCTCAAGTTGGTCATGAGTTTGTTCAGGTTCTCCTGTGAATAGAATGATTTTGAACAATCATGTTTTCAAAGTACTGGGAAGAGGCCCCCGGGAAGACCCAGGACACGCTGGAGGGACTATGTCTCTCAGCTGGCCTGGGAACGCCTTGGGGTCCCCCAGGAAGAGCTGGCGGAAGTGGCCGGGGGGAGGGAAGTCTGGGCCTCCCTGCTTAGGTCGCTGCCCCCGCGACCTGATCCCCGGACAAGCGGCAGATGACGACGACGACGATGTTTTCAAAGTATGTTTTTGTATTCGATAAGTTGAATTACAGTGTTCTTATTTATTGTAAAGACTAATTATCATCATCGTAACGTCTTGGAACATCCAAATAGAAACTCACCCTGTGCAAAGCAGACACTGTCTGGAAAGAGGAGCCTTTCTTCTTCTTTCCTCCTCCAGCATCAGCTGTCACAAATTAGAAGATGATATATCGTTTTATTTTCTCAATAGCACTCTAAAGATACAAGATGAGATATCGTTATTTTTATATTTACCAGCAGCGTCAGCACCAGCATAGCCAGCAAAAAGCACAGACAACATCTTAAGGCTTGATTTCTGGAAGAGTCCGACCACAGTCTCATTCAGAGGGTCCTTGTTCTTCACCAGCCAGTTACCAATGTTGTAGTCAACGATACCAGCATAGTGAACCAGGGAGAAATGGGCCTCTGGTCGACCTTTTATCATCCTGGGCTTCTGGAAGTTGGCAGTTTTGCCCAAGTGGTTGTCATACAGCTTAGCCTTGAATGTAGCATCACTGGCTTTGGGGAACATGCACTCCTCTTCAAGGATGGACATGATACCCATGGGCTGGTTGGCGGGACAAAAGACAAAATGTTCCAAGTCAAATTTGGGAAATAACAGTGTTGATTATAAGTTCAGGTCCTGCCACCTCACTTAAGCAACCCTGTCAGCTCTTTTTATCCAAAAGTGGTTTAGATAAGCACCTCTTATACATAATAGAACTTGATTAAACTTGATACTAACCTTCTCGATAAGCTCAATGCAGGCTGCCAAGTCCATGCCAAAGTCAATGAACACCCAAACAATTCCTTCTTTCTTGTACTCTTCTTGCTCCAGCACAAACATGTGGTGATTGAAGAACTGCTGCAGCTTCTCATTAGTGAAGTTGATGCACAGCTGTTCAAAGGTGTTGAACTACAGAAGAAGTCAATTGAATGTTATTCTACCATACAATGGTTCAAATACCACCCCTTGTATACAAAATATTAAAAGGCTTTTGGGGGCTTCTTTAATCCTCCATTTGATACATAAAACACAAACCATTATCATTATTGATACAAAATCTCTCCCTGGAAATTGTCGGAGTACCTCAAAAAGTTACTTTAGGCAAATATTCGTTTGCGTGAGGTTCAGGATTGATGAATTTATCCCTGCATGAGTATAAACCAACAGGGAGTAGTTATCTAAGAATCATCTTTTTTGCGCCCCTGTGGCTCAGGGTTCGATTCTGGCCTGGGCAGTTTCCATTTTTTCCCCCTGCTTTCCTGTCTCCCTTTAGCTGTCTCTATGAATAAAAAGGCAACCAAAAATATTTTGTCATATTCCACAGTTCTAAAACAAAAATGACTCACATCAAAGATCTCAAACCCTGCAATGTCCAGCACACCAATGTAATGCTGGCGAGCATTCTTGGTGTCCAGGGATTGGTTGATTCTAATCACCATCCACAGGAACATCTTCTCATACACTGACTTGGACAGTGCACCAATGGAGTAGTACACCTGCAGACAGAGACCATATCAAATTTTGTGTAAAAACTGTCAAACTGTTGCTACTGTCAAAACTGTTGTTGTAACAGTAATATAACTATTTAAAAAATCCCTTATAAATAATTTGTTTAGAACTCCAAATTGAATCAGTAAGCAGACTACGCGAGTTTAATGAAGCTCTTACAGATGTAAACAATAGGATATTTGAATCTCACCTGCTGGACACTTTGACCTTTGGTGACCCACTCATTTCCTACTTTGACCCTTGGGTGGCAGAGACCCTTGATCAGGTCAGCAGAGTTCAAGGCCATCAGGTATGCGACTTTGTCGGTATCTGAATATGCAGAGGCAGAGAGAAACAGGTTGAAGCTGATTGGATAAAGCTCTGTGTTTTCTCAAAGCTAACAGTTTGTAGATTATGGATTTGTTTTGTTAAACCCAACAAAATGGTGCCAAAAACAGATTTCCCATTTGAGCACAGAGAAAGATTTCACCGTGCTTCAAGACCTTGCCAAACACAAAGGGAACACATGACATTTCGATCATAAAGAGTTACCCTCAGTGCCGTCTGACTCTGCCTGCTCCTCCCTCTGTTTGTTCTTGAACTTCATGTTGCCCATGTGCATGATAGCACCAGTCATCTTGTAAATGCCATTCTTTTCCTCTTGGGTGAACCCCAGCACATCAAAGGCTTCCTATTATAAAGTTGAACATTTTAATCTTTGTAAAATGTTTAGATATAGTAGTACAGCAAGAAGTGTTTGATATAGATATACTTCACTTACATCAGTAGCAACCAGCTCATCAGAATCAACAATGGATGTTACAGTAATCTCTCCTTGGGAGATGAAGGCGTAATCATAGGGGTTGGTGGTGATGAGTAGCATATCTGTAAATACAATTATAGTGCTATTTTGATGGTCAATCTGTGTTAGACAGAATTGTAATGAATCATTTCTTGAATACTGACCCAGCAGTTCAGGCTTCTGTTGAGACAGGATCTGGTAGAAGATGTGGTAGTCTCTCTCAGCCTTGAGCTGGAAAGTGACACGTGACTTCTCCAGGAGATCTATCAAGAAGAGAAAATACATTTGAATTTACTTGGATCAAACAGGATTCATGAGCAGGAAGTCAAGGGAATTGATGGTTTCACCAGACTAGTTGTATCATATTGAATACTGTATTATTTTGGAGACAGTAGTCGTAAACTACTCACAAGTTTCAATGTCTGCGGATGAAAGCTTCCCACTCACTCCAAAATGAATTCTGATGAATTTTCCCTGTAAGTGAAGAAATTATACACTCACTGTCAACTGGGTGAGATAATCATGTTGAATATAATGCATGTAAAACATGACTGAAGAAATCTTACGAATCTGGAGGAGTTGTCATTTCTGATGGTTTTAGCATTACCAAAAGCCTCCAGGGCAGGGTTACACTGGATGATTTGATCCTCCAGGGTGCCCTAGAATCCAACAACCCAACATTGATTAAAATGTTAAAAACCTATAGGTCACTATACAGTACAGTTCAGTACTAACAAAATAAGACCACTTTAACATCAAACAGGCCTACCTTTTTCTCCTGTGCGGCATCCTTCTTTCCACCAACAGCTGCAATGCTGGCCAAGTACTGGATGACTCTCTTGGTGTTCACAGTCTTCCCTGCACCGGATTCTCCACTGGAGATGAAAATGTAATATTTGTAGGCTTAACATTCTGTTCGGTCAGTGATAATATGCAGCAAATAAATATGTTATTGCATATTCAACCTAATGCTTGAAGGTTAAATGTGTTGTACTAGTGCATGGATTTACGCACTCCCATCAGTGAACCTAAGTAAATGAAATATGTGAAAAGTCCAGATAAATATTCAATGTACTTACGTGATCAGTACAGATTGATTTTCCCTGTCTGTTAAAAGAAAATAAATCCACATTCATTTCGCTTCAAATTGTGAAAAGTCACGTTTGAAAAAATCAAGTTGGGTTTTACCTGACAGCATGTACTGGTAGGCATTGTCAGAGATGGAGAAGATGTGAGGAGGAGCTTCACTCCTCTTCTTGCCTCTGTAAGCATTGACAACTGACTGATCGTACACTGGCAGCCACTTGTAGGGGTTGACAGTCACACAGAACAGTCCTGAGTAGGTCTGTGTGGGAGGAGAGTATTTTTACTTCTTTAATGATCATATTCTACTCAGTAGGAACCTATTTGTACGTTGTGGTTGTTACTCACGTAGATCATCCAGGCTGCATAACGCTCTTTGAGGTTAAACAGCACAGCAGGCTCGTGCAGGAAGGTGAACATCGCCATGTCCTCAATTTTATCAAACTTTGGCGGGTTCTGGGGATGGATGTCATCCTCCTTATGAGTTGTAGTCTAGAAATTGATAGAGTGCAGACTGTAAATTACTGTTCGTGACCTTTTGCATTATTAGAAAATACCATAGACTTGATTTATTGTTTCCCATATACTTTGGAAGAATATAACAGTTTTACAATCAGCAATTTTTATTTATTAATAATTGTGCTGTGCTTACCTTCCCATACTCAGTTTCAACAGTGACTTTGTCCCCATCTCTACTGCTTATTAGTGCCTTGACGTACTCAACCTCTGGGTCAGGCACAAAGCAGTTCTTCTTCATGTCAAAATAACGAGTCTGGGCCTCCAGACGTTCCCTGTCTGACTTCCTCAGAAAAGGAGCTGCTGCCCCAAACTCTGCCATCAAGGCGTCCCCCATCCTGAGATCTGTGGCATGAGAAAGTAATACAATCTATTTTTTTAACTGTTTCGATAGTCCTACAAAAGGTTACAGAATGATATTGGCAATTATTTCACAGTAAAGGAAATTCGGAGCCTGGCATTGCCAGATTGATGTGATTCCCAGGCTAGGAAATTCAGGCTACACTAAAGACTGTAAAAATTGCAATTCTTGCAGAAGTCTGCATTAGACTCTAAGTTGCCAATTTATGTTTATTTTGAAGATCCTAAATGAATTTTAAAATGAACTTTGTGGCTTATAGCTTTCATGATAATACAATTCTACATAAAAACTAAAGTGACACATTCTTTCTCAGCCAATTATCAACACAGTACATTGTTCAGACCGCACTTCATAGTAAAAATGATGCAGGTGTCTTGTTTGTGTTGTGTCAGTTTTAGAAATGTACAGCACTTTTTACAAGTGCAGTCTCTGATTTTTAATTTGTATTTTCAACCATTTAAACATTTATTATCTTGGCCAATTCATACCATCAAATAAACCTGTTATAATAAATCATACATTCCAGTTCAGCTCCAAATCATTGTCTTGCGTCCAGACTGTATCTAAACACATGTTGTATCTATAACTTTCATGGAAACTGTTCCTACCTGATGGTGGTTACTTAGACAGAATCTCCTGAAAGTGAAATAGATCTGTAGAACAATCAAACTATTGATGAGCTCTTAGTCTGCTGAAATAAACACTCTTATATTCAGACAAAGACAAACGTTGGTATGTTCTCTTCTCTGTCTTCCTCAGGTTGCCTAGTGTCCTTCTTCTCTCTAACCCCCCGTGTCTGTTTATAAAGGGTACTGATCCGCCCTACATGGACAGGAATCAAGGGCTAGATTAAATGTTTTGAATGTTTCTTCATTTGGGGTAGAGGTGTGCTCCCATAGACCTATGAGGCTCATTGTTCCAAGAGGCTATCAGGGGTGCCAGGGGGAGGAGTGACCTGAGGGCTTTGAGAGCATCATCCTTTGCAGTAACTCCTAATAGAGAGTTTTACATCACAAGGCAGCTTCATGGTGATAATGCCAACATGTTTTATGCCAAAGAGCCTGTTGCTTCTAATCTTTGCTTTATAGTTTTGTTTTGCGGTTACTGCACAATTGCTGTGCATTACTTTGCACATTGAGGTAAATAATTGTAGCTGTCCTTCTTCAATAAAGCCAAGGTCGGCCAACTCAATATCTTTCCATTGCCTTACTCCATCTGGTTACCCTGGCATCATTTCCTTTGCTTTATCTTTGAGGACAAAGATAACACAAGCAATTGTTATATGATTATTTCTCTTGTCCATGAGTCATTTTAACATACCTGAATCACATCTTAATCTCCTGTAAACAGGCAGCAGCTGCCATAACTTATCCTTCAGAAAAGATAATGTCTCACTGGACATATATTTTTGCTGCACACGGGCAGACACTCAAGTAACCTGTGATACTAATGAATATTGGATCTTTGGTCAATACAGAAATACTACTACACCTCAGGCTTCACGTCTGACTGTGAGGCTCCGTAATTAGCCTCCAGAAATGAATGTTACCCTCTCTGTTGAGGGAATTCTCAGCTGTCTGGTACTTTTAATGCCAGTGAGAATGGAAGTATGTTATGGATGAGACAGAGGGAGTTGGCGATGTCGACCTGACTGAGAGTAGAGACATTCCTGATCACCCATGGCCATAATGAGGGAGATGTTCGAAATTGTTGATGTCAAAAAGGATTCCTGGCGAATGTGCATGTCTATTGTGTATTTTTGTATTAATGTATTAATATGAGTTAATATGAATATAGTGTGAGGTCCAATTACCTGCGATAATATGATATGAGGTCCAACAGCTGGTAGTAATGGCAACTTTTGACGTCAGTATATGTCAGGGCCCACACTTCTTTACTTTACCTTGAGTGGAAAAGTGTAGTCAGCACTTCAACTTTTACCAGTCTTTTTAAACATGAGTATCTGTACTTCATCCTTAAGTGAAGGATGTGTACTTTTGCCATCTCTGTTGTTTTGCTGTTAGTTAGCTAGCCAGCATTCCACCTATAACTAAACTGTTTCAAACTATTGGGCCAGCGTCCTACTTTCTACTATACAAATGGATAAAGTTGGAGTTGATTGTGCACCTCCTCCCTTCAAATACTGTGATAAAACGAATTGATAAATGATTCAGGCGGCATATTGGTGGAAAAGGGCCCCAAAAAATGCTGACAGCTCATCCAAAAAACGTCATCCATTTTTGTGATAATGATTCCCATGTACTTTTGAAGGGTGGTAGAGGTGCTCTCATCTGCATTGGGTTTAATCACTAAATGTTGTGTTGTTGTACATACCTTCCCAAACTCAGTTTCAGCTGTAACTTTGTCCCCATCAGTACTGCTTATTAGTGCCTTGACGTACTCAACCTCTGGGTCAGGCACAAAGCAGTTCTTCTTCATGTCAAAATAACGAGTCTGGGCCTCCAGACGTTCCTTGTCTGACTTCCTCAGAAAAGGAGCTGCTGTCCCAAACTCTGCCATCAAGGCGTCCCCCATCCTGAGATCTGCATCTTGATCAGAACGAGAAAGAAATATATTTTGTTTCATAAAACCTTTTGACAGATATACAAATTAACACAGTATGATATTGGCATGAGATGCTCGTAAGGAATAGTCACTGAAGATAGAATTAAGACTATATTCAGGTTAGAATCCGGCCTAACCCTATGCTGCATGTCTTTCCCTCTCACTCTCTGCCTTTCCTGTCACACTGCACCTAAAAACTGCCATTAAAGCAAAACAATTGACTAAAAACATCTCAAATGTTTTAACATTCTTGAAAAAGTCAAAGTTAGACTCTAAACTGCCTCTTTATGTACCTCGTTAATCCTATAGTAATAATAACATGTACATTAAATAGCATTTTGTTTATATAGTAATAAAAAGCTTTTATTAAAAAATTATTGATGAACATTGTTCATGCAGCCCCTTATTGTAAAGAAATGCAGATTAATTGTTTATTGTGTATCAATTTGAGAATTTTGGAAATGTACAGTCTACTTCTACTTTCAACATCACTGACAAACAGTGGTGTTTCATAAAGCATTGTAATGGTCAACTCGTGCTCAAAATTTCCCTTTTTAATTAATTTTTACCCCTGTAACTCAGAATGAAATATATAAAGAACTACTTACCAGCTCATTGTTTTGATATTTACCCATATCCCCTGATAAAGTTGTCAGACGAATGTGTGTTTCTCTGACAGGTTTCTATGCCCTGTCTCTTATGTTCTTACCAGGTTGTCGAGTGTCTCTCTCCTCTCCAGCGCTGCAGCCTGTTTATAAAGGGAGATGTGCTGCTAGACCTATGAGGATCTCTGTTCCGGGAGGCTGTCAGGGGGGGCCAGGGGGAGGAGAGACCTGGCTGCTGTCAGGGGGGCCAGGGGGAGGAGAGACCTGGCTGCTGTCAGGAGGGGCAGGGGGAGGAGAGACCTGGCTGCTGTCAGGGGGGGCCAGGGGGAGGAGAGACCTGGCTGCTGTCAGGGGGGGCCAGGGGGAGGAGAGACCTGGTTGCTGTCAGGGGGGCCAGGGGGAGGAGAGACCTGGCTGCTGTCAGGGGGGGCCAGGGGGAGGAGAGACCTGGCTGCTGTCAGGGGGGCCAGGGGGAGGAGAGACCTGGCTGCTGTCAGGGGGCCAGGGGGAGGAGAGACCTGGCTGCTGTCAGGGGGGGCAGGGGGAGGAGAGACCTGGCTGCTGTCAGGGGGGGCCAGGGGGAGGAGAGACCTGGCTGCTGTCAGGGGGGGCAGGGGGAGGAGAGACCTGGCTGCTGTCAGGGGGGGCCAGGGGGAGGAGAGACCTGGCTGCTGTCAGGGGGGGCAGGGGGAGGAGAGACCTGGCTGCTGTCAGGGGGGCCAGGGGGAGGAGAGACCTGGCTGCTTTGAGGAAAAGTAGTTTTGCTGTAACTCTTAAGTTGACATCATGCGGCTGTTTTACCGTGTAAAGGCTTAACAATTAGTCTTAGTCTTATATTTTTACAATTGTTTGTGTACAAAACTGTTTTAGTGATTTCTCTGACTCACTAGTGATGGCTAAATTTATAGGTATCAACCAATTTTGCACCAGTTTTTGAAACATAAGACATTTTCTCAGAGAATCTTGCCTTCCTCGTGCTCCAGGAACCCATTGATTTTTAATATGTATACTGTTCCAGCAATTTTCTTACCTCGAGGCGAATTGATGCTTGCAGTGATGGCCTTCTTGGCTTTCTCCTCAGCATTCCTGCACTCCTGCACAGCCTCCTCCACTTCATTCTGAAGCTGGGAAGTGTCAACCTCTAGCTTCTTCTTCTGGTTCAGCAGACTGGTGTTCTAGACATGTAACAGTACAGAATTACTATAGCTCAATCAACATATTTTCACCAATTATGTATTAATAATTGTGTTATGCATACCTTCCCAAACTCAGTTTCAACAGTGACTTTGTGCAGTATATCATAGGTTCATATAAATCAATCAAAATAACCTTGTCTTATTAGAGCACCCTGATGAAGACGTAGCACCACATAGAAATTGTTACTAGATGCAATCAAGTGTGCCTGAGCACTAGTGCAGTCTGTATGTTCTGCAGCACATACCTTATACTAGCCTTTTGAAACAGGAGCACTGGAGTGTGACAGGGGTGTGTCCCCACAGCAACACACCCAAACCTTCTTAACCATAACATTACACTTTCAAGGACATTAACATCTCTTTAGGCTACCAAATACTTTCATGATCAAATCAGTGTATTCAACGTGAATTAACTGACTAATATGCCTGAATCATGTCTCTAATCGTGTCCTTCAGACAGCATGGAGCTGAGGGAGCTGTCTTGTTAGGTTGTTGGTAAGGAAAGGATTGTCATTGGAGCCAAAGACCATTGGTCTTGTTTTTGTGAAGGTATCAGAGCTGTCAGTGTATTACTGTACACAAGTGTGAGGCTGTGTAGAAGGTGATGATGTGGTGGAAGTCGCTGCTGAAGAGTGATACCCTGTGTTAAGACTTCAAGTGGCAGAAATGACACCTCTTGACTTTCACAACGTCACACCTCGGTTTATTGCTGGAACCCTTGAGGTTCCTTGATTAACTTTTACAGCGTAAGATACCACACCATATTATGTTAACAATGTAAACATTGGTATGCTGTCAGTAGGCTGTACAGCCACTCAGGTGAAAAGGATTGCAAAACAAACAAGTTCATACTTCATAGTACTGGGAAATTGTATTTCTTGAATATAGTGTTACTAAGTGAACACTAGGGCTGTACAATATTTGTGAAATATCATTGGAAAATATGTGTTCTTTGTGTCTTGGGTCGACCTTGACCCCCCCCCCCCCCCCCCCCCCCCCCTATTGAAGCACCTTACTTAGTGTCAACATCTGAGCTGTCTATTCCAAGCACAACCTTTCTTTATACCCCTCATTCCCAGCTGTCCAGTCTCCACGTGTTAGCAGCGACATGGCACTGAACACAATGCAACTGGCATGTAAAGACTGTAAAACCACAGAGAAGTGGACTCCTCTTTGTCTTTGCCAATATCATTCTCCATCAAGGTCGGATGCTATATCTATGCATCTGTCCTCCACAAGCAGTGTTGATGTGTGAACTGAACTGGAATTTACAGTTCTGTCAATGTTTCTTTTTGACTAATACTTTTGACTAAATATTTTTTTCTTAACTCTAATAAATGTAGATGTTATATTTACTGTCCCTGCTGCAGCTGTCAGACGTCAAGTGAGAGAATATTTAGCACAAAGTGTCAGTGAGGTAAAAGGACCTTCTTGGACAACAAAGTCACTCATTCCTCTCCCATGTCTTGCAGATTATAATTCTGGAATGTGGAGACAGTGAATTCCTCTCTGTCAGGCTTAATGGTCACAGCCCATCAAAGTCCAAGTCAAGGTATGAGTTTTTCTTAGCTCTAATAACTTTTTGTCTCATATTTGAATATCTTGTATTTTTTGCATCTTTGTTGTAGCTTAAATGTTAATACAGTATCTTTATTGAATCAAACCTAATATAGATATATATTAGTTGTTTTCTTTATTAGATTATATATAATCTGTAACAATAATGCTACATGAAAAGATAACATTCAAATACTGTCCATAAATATGTTTTCACATTTATGTCTTAGTCATAGCTACATCTGGGAAACTTTTTGTTCTTACTGTTTCTTGAAATAATAGTATTATACCTTTCAATGGAATTGCTTGGTCAGACACAGAAGTCATTGGTGTCAGGGCGTGAGGTGGGCTAGGACCCAAGTGCAAGAGAGTCGGCAGGCGTTGTGAACACAAAGGGTTTAATGCTCAAACCGGGAACAGACTGGGTACACACAGGGACAAAGGGTAATGCTAAGACAAAGACTGGACACAACACAAACCTAATTACACAGAAACAAACAAGACACAGGTGGACACAATGAAACTAACGAGAACTGAACAAGACACAGGTGAAGACAATGAGACAGGGAACACTAGGGCAGGGAAAGAAACCGAGGGGGGGGGGCACGGCTGTGGCCATGACCATTGAATGGAGCCATGTGATACTCTGAACTACACTTGACTCTAATATCATTTTGATGATTTATATGATTTCTGTATATGTGAATGTCTAAGTGGATTGTTTTTCTGAATAACAATGTTTGAATCGTTTTCTGTATATGTGGACCAGTCCATGATTCTGTTCATTTATGTGCTCTTTTTATGTGTGTGTTTTATATGTAAGGGATAATGCCCGACGAGGTGTCCAATATCATCTGATAATGGACGATGCGGAGGCGTGAACCGTCCGACGCGCAGCGGAGGGATATTGGACACCTCGAAGGGCATTATCCCGCTTATACCATGGTCACTTGCCAACGTTTTTTTTTACTAACATTAATTTATGTTTTATGGCGTTTTGCAATAGAAATCTAACGTTTTTCAACGTTAGCCAACTCTGATATTTCTAGTCCGCTCAGCTCATAGAACCAACACCGGCTTTCCTTTGGCTGAGCTATTAGCCCAAAAGCTAACGTTATGCTAGCAGGATTCAAAGGCAATAACATTGTGTACGGTTGACAAACAGTAAATATAATTTTACAGTATGTTTGACAATAAGATTTGCTAGCTAATCAGCCATGTCACTGTCCCAAAATAAATATCAAGATTTTCACGAACAATATCGGCCATATACTAGTACTAGGCTGAAGTATGGCCGCAGCCTGTGGAGGGAATTGAATAGCAACTGGATGTGAGATGATCGCATGAAAGTTGACATTTTCTCCAAACAGTGATTATAATTTGACAGTATGTTTAACAACAAGACTAGCCAGCTATCGAGCCATGTAGTTGTCCCAAAATAAAATCAAGATTTTAAAGAAGAAAATAATCGGCCATGTGTAGAGTTGCTGCTACTGTCGTGTTGGCCGCAGCCTGTCTGAAGTAGATTGACTAGCCAGCTGAATAGTGAATGGAATGTGAGATGAGCGGTTACGTGACACTGACACACTACATTCAGAAAAGAAACATTTTTCAAATAGGTTAAAATAAATATTGAAGTCACTCATTGTTGTAAATACAAGTTAGCTTGTTAAAGTCTTTCACAATTGTAAATGGAGGCTTTGACTACGTCACTGTTGTTATGGTTACTTATTTAAGATATTTTGCACAGGCTCCTGTGTAGCCAGCGGAATAATTTAGAACGGTGAAAATACAGTTTTTCTGCAATGACGCAGTAGGTGTCCGTTATCACCCTATAATGTACATTCCTGCAGCCAATCAGAATTGAGTATTCACCCAGACCATAATACAGGATATTGTGTATTTTTTCTATGATGATCATTACTTTACTTATTGTTTTCAGAGTCTAAAGACAGTTTAGACCGAAGTCAGCTTTAGTAATTAACTTTTTATACCTTTTCTGTTTTACTCTTTAAAGATTGATCATAACATGAAATGTAAATGTACATGACTAAATGTAAATGTAAACATGGCTTGTAATAAAAATATCAAACCTTAATCTATGGATGGGATTTTATTGTTGTGACCGTGTGGCTTTGTTGTGAAATGTACAATAACTAACTAGGGATGAAGATTTGATAAGAACATTCTTCTTGATTAAACTACTAACATGTATCTTTCAGTGATCTCAGGATAGTCTTGTCTTCCCCAGGGGCCCTGTCTGCTACTTAGTGTTCATTTGTAACACCGATCAAGGTAGGAGTTTACATTGAACAATATTTCTGGAACTATAATAAATAAATACATATATTTATACAAGTCATGTTGTGAGGTGGAGCCTCCAGGGATCACACTTGTTTGTCCAGCACATCCCACAGATGCTCAGTGGGATGTAGATCTGGGGAAGTCAACACCTTGAACTGGTGTTCCTCAAACCATTCCTGAACAATTTTTGCTTTGTGGCAGGACACATTATCCTGCTGAAAGATGTGACTGCCATCATGGAATACCATATCCTTGAAAGGGTGTATGTGGTCTGCAGCAATGTTTAGGCAGGTGGTACGTGTCAAAGTAACATCCAAATGAATGTCAGGACCCAAGGTGTCCCAGCAGAACACTGCCCAAAGCATCACACTGCCTCTGCAGGTTTGCCTTCTTCCCATAGTGCATCCTGGTGCCATGTGTTTCCCAGGTAAGCAATGGCTCCCAGCCATCCACTTGATGTACAAGAAAACGTGATTCATCAGACCAGGCCTCCTTCTTCCAGTGTTCCATGGTCCAGTTCTGATGCTCGCGTGCCCATTATTAGAATATTTGAATTTAACTGACCGTTTCGATTGGCTGTACGATACATTAATAAAAAAAGACACTAGAAAACATGGCTAGGTGCCGGAATCTTTTTTGACACTGAAAATGTTGAACATCTCCCTCATATCTGGCCATGGGGGTCAGGGCAGCCGCCCGGGGCGCCACAAAGTTACGGGCAGGATTTTCCGCCGAGAGGGGCGGCAATTTGTGTGTTTGATGCCCTCTGCTGGTCAAAAGGTATTACGACTGTGTTCGTGCCACTCGTTTCGAGTAGTCTGTTGGGGCGGCTGGAGGAGGATCAGGAATGTCTCAATTCTTAGTCCTAATTTTCAGTATAAAAAAAAAATCTCTGATGCACACTTATTTTCTAACCTTTTTTCCTTTTTGTTTTACCTTTTTTAACCTTATTTTCCTCTGTATCTAGGGAAAGGTAACTTTTTTTTTTTTGAGAATCCGAGACATTCAGTGCATATATTATATATCTGCTACATTTCTGCAGAACACATGTGTACAGGGGAAAGCAGCACATGAAGGAGAAATTGCCATTGATACTCTTTATTCTGTACAGTTTCAGGTGCATGAAGAACAAAGGGAAGGCTAAATTACTACAACAGTTTCAAGATGTAAAGACATCCAGCTGAGAGCTTTACTCTTCATCATGTCCTTTCTGATGGAAAAGATACAGGAGATTAAAACAAAGTAAAATATTTTGTTAAAGTATAAACAAAAAACATATTATTTTTCCATAGGGCTAATTGGAGAGTTAGCTGCCTAATATATTCATAAGGAAACTATAATAAGAGTGTAATTTTATTTTAAGTAGCTAACAGTCCGAGAGAAACTAACCTTTGATCCAACGTCACGACTCTTGCTTCTCATCTTGTTGACCTGGGACTCAGCAATGTCAGCCCTTTCCTCTGCTTCATCCAGCTCATGCTGAATTTTACGGAACTTTCCCATATTAGAGTTGGACTGCTCCTCCTGAGAAAGACATTGACAATTATTTTAGTCCCTCAAGAAAACTGAAAACAGAAAGGCTTCTGAGAATATTTCTACTCACAGCCTCCTCTGCAGTTCTCTTGAAGGACTTGACCTTCAGCTGCAGTTTGTCCACCAGGTCTTGCAGACGGCTCAAGTTCTTACGGTCCTCCTCAGTCTGGACCATGACGAAAGGGAAACAGAATCATGTTCAATCTTGTTTTTCAATCTCTGCTCTGATGAAAGAACATTTTACAGATGACAGCAAGAACTACTATATACCTGGTAGGTGAGCTCCTTGATGCGTCTCTCATATTTACGGACTCCTTTCACTGAATCATTGCTCTTCCTCTGCTCCAACTCCACCTCTGTCTCCAGCTCCCTCACCTGGAGGAAAAGGATACCAAGTTGTTGACAGCTGTGAACCTATTTCATGATCTTAAATCCTTTGTTGGAAGGTTGGAATAAGGTACCATAAGGTACCAACCAGCCTCAGACACTCACCCGGGCCTCCAGCTTCTGGACCTGCTTCTTGCCACCCTTCATGGCGATTTGCTCAGCTTCATCCAGACGGTGCTGCAGGTCCTTGATGGTCTGCTCCATGTTCTTCTTCATGCGCTCCAGGTGAGAACTGGTGTCCTGCTCCTTCTTCAGCTCCTCTGCCATCATGGCAGCATCAGTGATGGCCTTCTTGGCTTTCTCCTCAGCATTCCTGCACTCCTGCACAGCCTCCTCCACTTCATTCTGAAGCTGGGAAGTGTCACCCTCTAGCTTCTTCTTCTGGTTCAGCAGGCTGGTGTTCTAGAAAAGAAAATGTGTTATGTTTTTTTATTTAGAAAGAATGCAATAACCTGTTTTAACTGGTGTACTCCATCAACATGTTACCTGAGAGTGTAGCAGCTGAACCCTCTCACTGACATCCAGCAGTTCCTGCTCAGCCAGTTTGCGGCCTCTCTCAGTCTGCTCCACCATGGACCTCAGCTCATCCAGTTCAGCCTGCAGCAGATTGCTACGTCTCTCCACAATGGCAATATTCTCCTTCAGATCATCATTGCTACGAAGAGCATCATCCAGCTGCAGTTGGGAGTCCTGTCGAAAAAATATTGGTTGTTTTCATGTAAACATGCACTTCATTATCTTTGTGGCTGTAACCACTATGTCAGTAAGCTGTCAGTAAGCATTGTGATGTTTAGAAAGAAAGGATACTTTAGGTCCAATGTTTTTACCTTCATATGTGCATGGAGGCCCTTGAGTTGCTTCTGGGCCTCTGCTGCCTGCCTGTTGGCCTGGCTGAGCTGGATCTCCATCTCATTGAGGTCTCCCTCCATCTTCTTCTTCAGCCTGAGAGCCTCGTTCCTGCTGCGAGTCTCAGACTCCAGGGAACTTTGCAGGGTATCCACCACCCTCTGCTGGTTTCTCTTGGCCATTTCCATCTCCTCATCTTTCTCCACCAGTTTGCGCTCGATGTCAGCTTTGACCTGGTTGAACTCCAGCTGAGCTCTGAGAATCTTGCCTTCCTCGTGCTCCAGGGAGCCCTACAAGAACACAGCCCATAATGTGTGTCCAGAAAATGCTTCTGGGAGTACTTTTTTCTCTTTAAATTTTTTTTTTGTCTCACCTCAGCTTCCTCCAGAGCAGTCTGGATCTCAGCCTTCTCCTGCTCCAGCTGTTTACGAATCTTCTCCAACTCATGGACAGTCTTTCCACCCTCACCAAGTTGCTCAGTCAGGTCAGAAATTTCCTCTGTTGACAGGAACCCATTCAGTTTATGATAATGTCCAATGTTGATTAACAATGTAAAGACTTATGCCAAGTTTGTTCATATTCAGACCTTGGAGGTTCTTGTTCTCCCTCTTCATGGTCTCCAGATGATCCAGAGACTCTTCATAGGAGTTCTTCAGTTTGAACAGCTCAGTGCTGAGGGATCTGGCCTCCTTCTGGGCGCTTTCCAGCTCAGTCTGGGACTCCTCATACTTCTGCTTCCACTCTGCCAGAACCTGGAGGAGACACAAGCAGCATTAATGAACGGTGCTCTGTATTTCTACCCAGATTCTCTTGAAGATCCACCACTGTACCTTGTCAAAGTTTCTTTGCTTCTTGTCCAGAACAGCAGCAGCAGCATTGGATCTCTCCACATCCACCATGAGATCTTCAATCTCATTCTGGAGTCTGTGTTTAGTTTTCTCCAGGGAGGAACATTTAGCATTGACAGCTTCCACAGCCTCTTCTGCATCTTGCAGACGCTGAGCCAGCTTCTTCCTGTTCGACAGAAAATAAACTTTGTATAATCATAGCACAATCATTATGAATGTATTGTGGTACATTGTCCTTTCTGAAGTGATGCACTGTTTGATTGTGAGCATCTCCTTACTTGGCCTCTTCCAGCTCCTCGGTCTTCTGGATGGCATCAGTTTCATACTTGGTTCTCCACTGAGCCACCTCAGAGTTAGCCTTGGACATGCTGCGCTGCAGCTCAGCCTTGGCCTCCTGCTCCTCCTCATACTGCTCCCTCAGCAGCTCTGAGTCATGGCGAGCAGACTGCACTGCATGGGCTAAAGCATTCTTTGCCTGGAAAAAGGTAAACATAATATCGAGGGTGGACCATGATTATTTTGCAATGATGATAATGTTGTTACTGTCCATACCTTGATTTCCTCCTCCAGTTGTCTTTTGAGATCCTCAATCTGCTGAACATTAGACTGTTTTCCTCTGGTAAGTTGGGAAACCAGGGAGTCCTTCTCCTCCAGTTGCCTAGCAAGTTCACCTGTTAAAAACAAAAGATTGGCCTATATTTCAATATTCTGCATTGCCTACTTTCGTGCAAGACCTTTAAGATTTAAACTGTTTCATCTCCTGAAAGAAAGGTAAGTAGCCATGGGATTTCCAGTGAGTTTTATTCTACTTGAGAGTTTTCTTACCATTTTCAGTTTGAAGCTTTGCTTTCTGCATGGTGAAATCATTGATGGATCGCTGTCCCTCCTCAGATTTAGTCCTGTATTCAGTCATCTGGTCTTCAAGGGTCCTGCACATTTTCTCAGAGTTTGTCTGTAAAAATACATTTTTAATTGTCCGTCACAAGATGAATGTGGCATTTTATGTGTAATCAGTTACTTAATCTTTAGTTGTTTAGTTACTAATTCCTGACTTCTCATATTCACCACTCACTTTGGATTTGACGATCTGCTCCATGTTGGAGACCACATCGTCCAGCTCCAGCCTGAGCTCACTCTTCTCCTTCTCCAGCTTCTGCTTCACTCTCTGAAGGTTGTCAATCTGCTCCCCCAGGTCGGCCACACTGTCTGCATTCTTCTTCCTCAGAGTGGCAGCTGTAGCCTCATGCTGCAGGGTAGCCTCTTCAAGGTCTCTGCGCACCTTCTGGAACTCTGCCTCCCTCTTCTTGTTCATCTCAATCTGGGCAGCAGTGGCTCCACCAGCCTCCTCCAGTCTCTCACTGATCTCCTCCAACTCTCGGGCCAAGTCTGCCCTCTGCTTCTCAACCTTGGCACGGGCAGCTCTCTCAGCCTCCAGCTCTTCCTCAAGCTCCTCAATACGGGCCTACAATGTAAGGATTTCTGATGAGATTAGAGATCAAACAGCTGGTATCCTACAAGGAAGCTTTAACCATACATTGCTATTGACTAACCTGCAGCTCCTTCAGTTTCTTCTGAAGCTGGGCACTCATGGCCTGCTCATCCTCAATCTTGCTGCTGAGTTGACTTATCTCAAAGTCCTTCCTGTGGAAATTATACACATTATAACCCTTTCTTTAAAAGTAAGCATTGTCGTGATACAGTCCTTTGGGTTATAATCTCACTTCTTCAGTTTCTCCTCCATCTGCTGTTTGTCGTTCTCCAGGTCCATTAGGCTCTCCTGGGTCAACTTCAGGTCTCCCTCCAACTTCCTCTTGGCTCTCTCAAGGTCCATTCTTACTTTCTTCTCTTGCTCCAGAGATCCTTCAAGCTGGTTGATCATACAAGTGGAATATCATGACGAAAATCATACACCTTTGTTGTACTTGTAACTTACAGTAACACTTGATGACTTGATACTCAGTTTGATACTCACATCATCAACCTGCTGTTCCAGCTTGGTTTTGGCCTTGGTCAGAGTGTTGACTTTGTCCTCCTCACTCTGAAGGTCGTCCAGTGTCTGCTGGTGAGCCTCCTGAAGAGCTTTCTTTTCCTTGGTCAGCTTGGCGATGATTTCATCCAGAGCTGCCATCTCCTCAGTCAGGTTTTTAACCTGAAGTCATATAGTGTAGGTATATTTTGTTCTCACTTTTACTTTGATCTCATTATCAAGTCATGTTGGTCTTTACCTTGTTCTCCGTGGCATGCTTCTCCTTCTCCACTTTGGCCAGAGTGAGTTCCAGATCATCAATGTCTTTCTTGAGTTCTGAACACTCATCCTCCAGCTTCCTCTTCTTAGCAGTAAGCTCTGCATTCATCTCCTCCTCATCCTCCAGTCTTTCAGTCAGCTCCTTGGATTTGGCCTCAAGCTGGATCTTGCTCTTGATCAATCCCTCACACCTCTCCTCAGCATCTCCCAGACTGTCTTGTTCCTGTGAAGGGATCAAATAGTTACAACTTACAGAAAAATGTGATTTATGTTATGTACATTATAATACTGTTCGGTTGTTGTAGCTGTCACTCACAGTTTGGACTGCGAGTTGAAGGTCGTTCTTCTCTTGGACAAGGGAGACCATCTTCTCTTCCAGCTCCTTCCTACGGGCTTCAGATTTAGCATAAGCTTCTTTAAGCTTCAGGAATTCTTCCTTCATGTTGGCCATCTCTTTCTCAGTCTCAGCTGAGACAAGCAGAGGCTTGATCTTGAAGAACATCTTCATCCAGGGCCAATTCTTGACCCCCATGAAGGCCCTGATGTTCCACTGGATCACAAGCAGGGCATCCCTGATCCCAAACAGAATGATCTTTTAGCTTACTTTCATTCACTTCAAACACATTTGTGTAGTAACTATAGAGAAAACTACCTGCGCTCTACAATTTTCTGGAACTCATTTCTTGCTAATACACCACGTGCTCTGGACTGGAGCCCTGTGATGATGAGAGAGAGACGGTCATCTCTCATCTCCTCTAGAACACCGAGCAGACCAGCCTTGAAGAACACCTGATAAAGAGACTCAAATTATACGTTTTCATGCTAGTCATTGAAACAGGGCTTTTATGCCAGCCTCTTATTTTCAGTATATTTACCTTGGTGTGTCCTAATCTATACTCCTCATGGTCAATGTCCAGACTACCCAGCAGTTTTTCTGCTGCCTTTTTGTTGTCCATAAACGCTCCCTCAGGGATAACATTTGGGTTTAGGATGCGGTATCTGAATTTAATTATACAAATATACAAATTTGATCAAATACAATGATCAAATATGATACTATGATATTGGATAGTTATTAAATATGTTCCACCTTTGTTTGAAGTCACCATACTGAATCCTGTTGGGGAATCCCTTTCTGCAGATTCTGATGCCTTCCAGCACACCGTTACAGCGCAGCTGGTGCATGACCAGAGGGTTCTCCATGGCCCCAGGAGTCTTGGTCTCATTGGGGATGAGGCAACGCACAAAGTGGGGGTGAGTAGACCTCAAGTTGGTCATGAGTTTGTTCAGGTTCTCCTGTGAATAGAAACATTTTGAACAATGGTGCTATTAGTGTTTTTGTATTAGATCACTTGAATCCAAGTGTTCTAATCTATAGTAAAAACAAATTCATCACTGTAACATCTTGAACATCCACACACAAACTCACCCTGTGCAAAGCAGACACTGTCTGGAAAGAGGAGCCTTTCTTCTTCTTTCCTCCTCCAGCATCAGCTGTCATGAAGTAGAAGATCAAATATAGTTTTATTTTCTCAATAGGTCTCTAAATATACAAGATGAGATATTGTTATTTTTTTATTTACCAGCAGTGTCAGCACCAGCATAGCCAGTAAAAAGCACAGCCAACATCTTAAGGCTTGATTTCTGGAAGAGTCCGACTACAGTCTCATTCAGGGGGTCCTTGTTCTTCACCAGCCAGTTACCAATGTTGTAGTCAACTGTGCCTGCATAGTGAACCAGGGAGAAATGGGCCTCTGGTCGACCTTTTACAATCCTCGGCTTTTGGAAGTTGGGGTTTTTGCCCAAGTGGTTGTCATACAGCTTGGCTTTGAATGTAGCATCACTGGCTTTAGGGAACATGCACTCCTCTTCAAGGATGGACATGATACCCATGGGCTGGTTGGCGGAACAAAAGACAAAATACAACCCTGTCAGCGCTTTTTATCCAAAAGTGGTTTAGATAAGCACCTCTTATACATAATAGAACTTTACAATAATAGAATTAAACTTGATACTAACCTTCTCGATAAGCTCAATGCAGGCTGCCAAGTCCATGCCGAAGTCAATGAACACCCAAATAATTCCTTCTTTCTTGTACTCTTCTTGCTCCAGCACAAACATGTGGTGGTTGAAGAACTGCTGCAGCTTCTCATTAGTGAAGTTGATGCACAGCTGTTCAAAGGTGTTGAACTGGAGAAGAGATTTACAGTTTCAGTGTTCTTGCTGACTGCAAATCTTACTAATGTATAAACGTCCGTAATGTGCACATGATCCATTTCCACCAAAAACTCACATCAAAAATCTCAAAGCCAGCAATGTCCAGCACACCAATGTAATGTTGGCGTGCATTTTTGGTGTCCAGGGTTTGGTTGATTTTCACCACCATCCACAGGAACAACCTCTCATACACTGACTTGGACAGAGCACCAATGGAGTAGTACACCTGTACAGGAGGGTACAATAAATTGCATTAAACATGGATCAATATGAACATTTGTAAAATGGACAGAGGGATTATTTTTATGGATGTTAATCCAACCTTTACAAAAAATACTTAATACATACATGTCTTAAAGGTCACAAGATATGAGACACATTATTGCTAGGCTTCTGTTGAAACTTCTCTCTAACAAAGTAACTGTGATTACGATTATCTTGAGACTAACCTGCTGGACACTTTGACCTTTGGTGACCCACTCGTTTCCTACTTTGACCCTTGGGTGGCAGAGACCCTTGATCAGGTCAGCAGAGTTCAAGGCCATCAGGTATGCGACTTTGTCGGTATCTGAATATGCAGAGGCAGAGAGAAACGGGTTGAAGCTGATTGGATAAAGCTCTGTGTTTTCTCAAAGCTAAGAGTTTGTAGATTAGGGATTTGTTTTGTTAAACCCAACAAAATGGTGCCAAAAACAGAATTCCCATTTGAAATCTTTCTCTGTGCTTCAAGACCTTGCCAAACACAAAGGGAACACATGACATTTTGATCATAAAGAGTTACCCTCAGTGCCATCTGGCTCTGCCTGCTCTTCCCTCTGCTTGTTCTTGAACTTCATGTTGCCCATGTGCATGATAGCACCAATCATCTTGTAAATGCCGTTCTTTTCCTCTTGGGTGAACCCCAGCACATCAAAGGCTTCCTATTATAAAGTTGAACATTTTAATCTTTGTAAAATGTTTACATATAGTAGTACAGCAAGAATTGTTTGATATAGATATACTTCACTTACATCAGTAGCAACCAGCTCATCAGAATCAATAATGGATGTTACAGTAATCTCTCCTTGGGAGATGAAGGCGTAATCATAGGGGTTGGTGGTGATGAGCAGCATATCTGTAAATACAATTATAGCGCTATTTTGATGGTCAATCTGTGTTAGACAGAATTGTAGTGAATCATTTCTTGACTACTGACCCAGCAATTCAGGCTTCTGTTGAGACAGGATCTGGTAGAAGATGTGGTAGTCTCTCTCAGCCTTGAGCTGGAAAGTGACACGTGACTTCTCCAGGAGATCTATCAAGAAGAGAAAATACATTTGAATTTACTTGGATCAAACAGGATTCATGAGCAGGAAGTCAAGGGTATTGATGGTTTCATCAGACTAGTTGTATCATATTGAATACTGTATTATTTTGGAGACATTAGTCGTAAACTACTCACAAGTTTCAATGTCTGCGGATGCAAGCTTCCCGCTCACTCCAAAATGAATTCTGATGAATTTTCCCTGTAAGTGAAGAAATTATACACTAACTGTCAACTGGGTGAGATAATCATGTTGAATATAATGCATGTAAAACATGACTGAAGAAATCTTACGAATCTGGAGGAGTTGTCATTTCTGATGGTTTTGGCATTACCAAAAGCCTCCAGGGCAGGGTTACACTGGATGATTTGATCCTCCAGGGTGCCCTAGAATCCAACAACCCAACATTGATTAAAATGTTAAAAACTTATAGGTCACTATACAGTATAGTTCAGTTCTAACAAAATAAGACCACTTTAACATCAAACAGGCCTACCTTTTTCTCCTGTGCGGCATCCTTCTTTCCACCAACAGCTGCAATGCTGGCCAAGTACTGGATGACTCTCTTGGTGTTCACAGTCTTCCCTGCACCGGATTCTCCACTGGAGATGAAAATGTAATATTTGTAGGCTTAACATTCTGTTCGGTCAGTGATAATCTGCAGCAATTTATAATATGTTATTGCATATTCAACCTAATGCTTGAAGGTTAAATGTGTTGTACTAGTGCATGGATTTACGCACTCCCATCAGTGAACCTAAGTAAATGAAATATGTGAAAAGTCCAGATAAATATTCAATGTACTTACGTGATCAGTACAGATTGATTTTCCCTGTCTGTTAAAAGAAAATAAATCCACATTCATTTCGCTTCAAATTGTGAAAAGTCACGTTTGAAAAAATCAAGTTGGGTTTTACCTGACAGCATGTACTGGTAGGCATTGTCAGAGATGGAGAAGATGTGAGGAGGAGCTTCACTCCTCTTCTTGCCTCTGTAAGCATTGACAACTGACTGATCGTACACTGGCAGCCACTTGTAGGGGTTGACAGTCACACAGAACAGTCCTGAGTAGGTCTGTGTGGGAGGAGAGTATTTTTACTTCTTTAATGATCATATTCTACTCAGTAGGAACCTATTTGTACGTTGTGGTTGTTACTCACGTAGATCATCCAGGCTGCATAACGCTCTTTGAGGTTAAACAGCACAGCAGGCTCGTGCAGGAAGGTGAACATCGCCATGTCCTCAATTTTATCAAACTTTGGCGGGTTCTGGGGATGGATGTCATCCTCCTTATGTGTTGTTGTCTGGAAATTAATAGAGTGCAGACTGTAAATTACTTTACTGTTTGTGACCTTTTGGATTATTAGAAAATACCATAGATTTGATTTATTGTTTCCCATATATTTTGGAAGAATATAACAGTTTTAGAATCAGCAATTTTTCTTTATTAATAATTGTGCTGTGCATACCTTCCCATACTCAGTTTCAACGGTGACTTTGTCCCCATCTCTACTGCTGATTAGTGCCCTGACGTACTCAACCTCTGGGTCAGGCACAAAGCAGTTCTTCTTCATGTCAAAATAACGAGTCTGGGCCTCCAGACGTTCCTTGTCTGACTTCCTCAGAAAAGGAGCTGCTGCCCCAAACTCTGCCATCAAGGCGTCCCCCATCCTGAGATCTGTGGCATGAGAAAGTAATACAATCTATTTTTTTAACTGTTTCGATAGTCCTACCAAAGATTACAGAATGATATTGGCAATTATTTCACAGTAAAGGAAATTCATAGCTAGGAAATTCAGGCTATAGTAAAGACTGTAAAAATTGTAAGTCTTGCAGAAGTCTGCATTAGACTTTAAGCTGCCAATTTATGTTTATTTTGAAAAACCTAAATCAATTTTAAAATTAACTTTGTGGCATTTAGCTTTCACGATAATACAATAATACACAAAAACTAAAGTGACACATTCTTTCTAAGCCAATTATCAACACAGTACATTGTTCAGACCACACTTCATAGTAAAATGCTGCAGGTGTTTTTTTGTGTTGCATCAGTTTTAGAAATGTACAGCACTTTTTACAAGTGCAGTCTCTGATTGTATTTTCAACCATTTAAACATTTATTATCTTGGCCAATTCATACCATCAAATAAACCTGTTATAATAAATGATACATTAAATTTCAGCTCTAAATCATTGTCTTGCGTCCAGACTGTATCTAAACACATGTATCTATAACTTTCATGGAAGCTGTTCCTACCTGATGGTGGTTACTTAGACAGAATCTCCTGAAAGTGAAATAGATCTGTAGAGCAATCAAACTATTGATGAGCTCGTAGTTTGCAGAAATAAACACTCTTAAATTCAGTCAAAGACAAACGTTGGTATGTTCTCTGCTCTGTCTTCCTCAGGTTGCCTAGTGTCCTTCTTCTCTCTAACCCCCCGTGTCTGTTTATAAAGGGTACTGATCCGCCCTACATGGACAGGAATCAACAGCAAGATTAAATTTGTTGTATGTTTCTTTATTTGGGGTAGAGGGGTGCTCCCATAGACCGATGAGGCTCATTGTTCCAAGAGGCTATCAGGGGTGCCAGGGGGAGGAGTGACCTGAGGGCTTTGAGAGCATCATCCTTTGCAGTAACTCCTAATAGAGAGTTTTACATCATAAGGCAGCTTCATGGTGATAATGCCAACATGTTTTATGCCAAAGAGCCTGTTGCTTCTAATCTTTGCTTTATAGTTTTGTTTTGCAGTTACTGCACAATTGCTGTGCATTACTTTGCACATTGAGGTGAATAACTGTAGCTGTCCTTCTTCAATAAGGCCAAGGTCAGCCAACTCAATATCCTTCCATTGCCTTACTCCATCTGGTTACCCTGGCATCATCTCCTTTGCTTTTTCCTTGAGGACAAATATAACATGTACAGTTGTTATATGATTCCTTCTCTTGTCCATAGGTCATTTTAACATACCTGAAAGCCCCATGTTCACCCCCTGTAAACAGGCAGCAGCTGCCATAACTAATTAATCAGAAGAGAGAACATCTCATGTCATATTAAGAAATATCTTTTTGCTGCACATCGGCAGGCACATGTCAACCCACTCAAGTAACCTGGGATACTAATGATTATTGGATCCTTGGTAAATACAGAAATTAACAAGGTTTTATTTTTGATGGTGTTAAAATCAAGATAACTGAATAAATGATCAATTATTTAATAATATGTTTGAAATATTTGCAGGAGAAAGTGTTACCTCTCTCAAGACCTTTGCATGACAAACAGAAGCCTTCTTAAGTCTCATAAATCTACACCTCAGGCTTCACCTCTGACTGTGAGGCTCCGTAATTAGCCTCCTGAACTGAATACCACCCTCTCTGTTGAGGGGATCATTCTCAGCTGTCTGGTACTTTTAATGCCAGTGACAATGGAAGTACAGTCATGTATGAATGGACAGTACTTGAACATGCAGCTCTGGAAAAACTCTTTCTCTCAGCGGTCTCTCAAAGTTTTCCAGAGCTGTTTCTACTGACCTGAACCCATCCTACCAGCATAATGAACACATACCCTACACAATGCAAAGGAGTGAAACATTTACAAAAATTCTGACTTGTAATCATTAAGGTTTTTGAATGCGTTTCAACAAATGTAAAACATTGCAAAGTGGTTTGCCGGATGTTTCCACTGTTAAGCCTACCAATAATAAACAAATAAAACAATTTTCAATAAATACAGTATATTGAGACAATATGAACGGCCAAGTGACTGATTTGTATATCAGTGATGTACCAGAATAGAAATGATGATGAACCCTTTTCACACCATTGCTCACATGACTCAGCAGCAGGAATCTTAGAGGGTTATCTTTACACTCAAGGACGAACAGAATATGTGCTGCTGACATGTCACATGGACTTATCTGGCCATCTGTGGAATCAGAACCTTTCTTCAGGTACAGTTAGGACAAGTGCATGCGTTTTGATGGCGCAATTTGAGGTTGCATTTACATTACATTTAGTCATTTAGCAGACGCTCTTATCCAGAGCGACTTACAGTAAGTACAGGGACATTCTCCCCGTCGCAAGTAGGGTGAAATGACTTGCCCAAGGACACAATGTAATTTGGCACGGCCGGGAATCTAACCAACAACCTTCTGATTCATAGCCCAACTCCCTAACCACTCAATCTGATCTTCGGTTACAACTGCTATGGCAAAGATGCTGGTCAAGGCAACAATATTTTGACATAATTTCAAAGACAGAGTATTTATTGGCCTTTAACCTTAATCTGAGACATTAATAATACTCTTGCATGGATAGATGAATTAATCAATTGTGCTGTCCACTGGTTAGCTGGGCCAGACAGAAAAAAACAGAACTGCTGTGCCTATCCAAACACATTTTAATTAATATTAAAAATCTTAAATTGTTAATTTTTTTACATTTATCGATACCTGTGCAGTGCCCATGATACCTGTGCCCGTGATGCAGCAAATAACAATTGTTGAAAAAAAACTTCAAAAATAAAAGAAATGTCATACAAAAGTTTAGAAAGTTTTAAAAGTACTTTCAAAAGTTTTTGTGTGTGGAAAGAAAGTTTTGGTTCTTTTTTTTCGAAAGGAATGATTTTTTACGTTGTACGTTATGGATGAGACAGAGGGAGTTGGCGATGTCGACCTGACTGAGAGTAGAGACATTCCTGATCACCCATGGCCATAATGAGGGAGATGTTCGAAATTGTTGATGTCAAAAAGGATTCCTGGCGAATGTGCATGTCTATTGTGTATTTTTGTATTAATGTATTAATATGAGTTAATATGAATATAGTGTGAGGTCCAATTACCTGCGATAATATGATATGAGGTCCAACAGCTGGTAGTAATGGCAACTTTTGACGTCAGTATATGTCAGGGCCCACACTTCTTTACTTTACCTTGAGTGGAAAAGTGTAGTCAGCACTTCAACTTTTACCAGTCTTTTTAAACATGAGTATCTGTACTTCATCCTTAAGTGAAGGATATGTACTTTTGCCATCTCTATTGTTTTGCTGTTAGTTAGCTAGCCAGCATTTCACCTAAAACTAGACTGTTTCAAACTATTGGGCCAGCGTCCTACTTTCTACTATACAAATGGATAAAGTTGGAGTTGATTGTGCACCTCCTCCCTTCAAATACTGTGATAAAACGAATTGACGACTGATTCAGGTGGCATATTGGTGGAAAAGGGCCGCAAAAAATGCTGACAGCTCATCCAAACAATGTCATCCATTGCCATTCTTGTGATAATGATTCCCATGTACTTTTAAAGGGTGGTAGAGCTGCTCTCATCTGCATTGGGTTTAATCACTATGTGTTGTGTTGTACATACCTTCCCAAACTCAGTTTCAGCTGTAACTTTGTCCCCATCAGTACTGCTTATTAGTGCCTTGACGTACTCAACCTCTGGGTCAGGCACAAAGCAGTTCTTCTTCATGTCAAAATAACGAGTCTGGGCCTCCAGACGTTCCTTGTCTGACTTCCTCAGAAAAGGAGCTGCTGTCCCAAACTCTGCCATCAAGGCGTCCCCCATCCTGAGATCTGCATCTTGATCAGAACGAGAAAGAAATATATTTTGTTTCATAAAACCTTTTGACAGATATACAAATTAACACAGTATGATATTGGCATGAGATGCTCGTAAGGAAAAGTCACTGAAGATAGAATTAAGACTATATTCAGGTTAGAATCCGGCCTAACCCTATGCTGCATGTCTTTCCCTCTCACTCTCTGCCTTTCCTGTCACACTGCACCTAAAAACTGCCATTAAAGCAAAACAATTGACTAAAAACATCTCAAATGTTTTAACATTCTTGAAAAAGTCAAAGTTAGACTCTAAACTGCCTCTTTATGTACCTCGTTAATCCTATAGTAATAATAACATGTACATTAAATAGCATTTTGTTTATATAGTAATAAAAAGCTTTTATTAAAAAATTATTGATGAACATTGTTCATGCAGCCCCTTATTGTAAAGAAATGCAGATTAATTGTTTATTGTGTATCAATTTGAGAATTTTGGAAATGTACAGTCTACTTCTACTTTTAACATCACTGACAAACAGTGGTGTTTCATAAAGCATTGTAATGGTCAACTCGTGCTCAAAATTTCCCTTTTTAATTAATTTTTACCCCTGTAACTCAGAATGAAATATATAAAGAACTACTTACCAGCTCATTGTTTTGATATTTACCCATATCCCCTGATAAAGTTGTCAGACGAATGTGTGTTTCTCTGACAGGTTTCTATGCCCTGTCTCTTATGTTCTTACCAGGTTGTCGAGTGTCTCTCTCCTCTCCAGCGCTGCAGCCTGTTTATAAAGGGAGATGTGCTGCTAGACCTATGAGGATCTCTGTTCCGGGAGGCTGTCAGGGGGGGCCAGGGGGAGGAGAGACCTGGCTGCTGTCAGGAGGGCAGGGGGAGGAGAGACCTGGCTGCTGTCAGGGGGGCCAGGGGGAGGAGAGACCTGGCTGCTGTCAGGGGGGGCCAGGGGGAGGAGAGACCTGGCTGCTGTCAGGGGGGGCAGGGGGGAGGAGAGACCTGGCTGCTGTCAGGAGGGGCCAGGGGGAGGAGAGACCTGGCTGCTGTCAGGAGGGGCCAGGGGGAGGAGAGACCTGGCTGCTGTCAGGGGGGCCAGGGGGAGGAGAGACCTGGCTGCTGTCAGGAGGGGCCAGGGGGGAGGAGAGACCTGGCTGCTGTCAGAAGGGGCCAGGGGGGAGGAGAGACCTGGCTGCTGTCAGGGGGGGCAGGGGGAGGAGAGACCTGGCTGCTGTCAGGAGGGCAGGGGGAGGAGAGACCTGGCTGCTGTCAGGAGGGCAGGGGGAGGAGAGACCTGGCTGCTGTCAGGGGGGGCAGGGGGAGGAGAGACCTGGCTGCTGTCAGGAGGGGCCAGGGGGAGGAGAGACCTGGCTGCTGTCAGGGGGGGCAGGGGGGAGGAGAGACCTGGCTGCTGTCAGGGGGGGGCAGGGGGAGGAGAGACCTGGCTGCTTTGAGGAAAAGTAGTTTTGCTGTAACTCTTAAGTTGACATCATGCGGCTGTTTTACCGTGTAAAGGCTTAACAATTAGTCTTAGTCTTATATTTTTACAATTGTTTGTGTACAAAAGTGTTTTAGTGATTTCTCTGACTCACTAGTGATGACTAACCAATTTTGCACGTAGTTTTTGAAACATAATAATTTTTTTCGAAGAATCTTGCCTTTCTTGTGCTCCAGGAACCCATAGATTTTTAATATGTATACTGTTCCAGCAATTTTCTTACCTCGAGACGAATTGATGCTTGATGTTAACTTTTGTTTGAATATTTTTGCATATTTTCATTTTATGAAGGGAGTGTCTATTATCATGCTTGACTTGGCTCAGTTTTCTTTACTTTATCACTGACACAAAGCCATGGCATGTAGAATTGCTTGTCCATGATTTATTATAACATGAAAGCCCAATCTTCACCCTATGATTTTCTAACAGATTAATTGTGACAGCTGTTGCATGTTTACAAAGGTCTCACTGCTCATGAAGAAATACATTTTAGATCCACATGGACAAACACATGTCAACCCTCTCAAATAACCTGTGGGCAGAGATGGCAAATGTACACATCCTTTACTCGAGTAGAAGTGCAGATACTCATGTTTAAAAAGACTGGTAAAAGTTGAAGTGCTGACTAATCTTTTTCACTCAATTCCCCATTCCCCAGGAATCCTTTTTGACACAGACCATGGGTGATCAGGAATGTCAACATCGCTAACTCTGTCTCATCCATTACGTACTTTTTTTTTTTTTTTTTTACCTTTAAAACTTGTTTTCACAGTGAAAGGAGAAGAGTGGGGAGGGAAAGGGAACAGATAGAGCCTAAAGCCTTCTCGTCTCGTCTTCCCCAGGGACCCTGTCGACTTCTAGTCAGGGATACTTCTTACTGATCATTTTACACATGGATCAGGGTAAAAGTTTACAATGTACATTATTTCTCTAACCTCTGGGGGGAAAAGTAGGCCCAAAAAGGTAACAGACATTACACAGAGGTGAGATTTCAACTGACTTTATTCTCAATGTTGCCAAGTTACATTGATTATAGTGAAAAGAATAAGGCTCTGCTATCAACACATTTTAAAAGGTCTTTCTGCAAGCTTCATTCTTCATCATGTCCTTTCTGTAATAGAAAATTCATAAAAAAAGAATTAAACACTGAACTACATTTTGTGTATACTGATATAGTCATATTTGTTTAATTTGGTATATATGCAAATTTTCATATTTTCATGACCACCCTTTCAGACCGTTGGATGCCCAATCTAGATCCTTTGATTCAACAACTACCTGCATCTGACAGCAAAAGGCCATCGAAATTAGGCCAAATTACAGATTTGGTCTTTAGCAGATTCCATATCAAGTGGGAGGTGCATCAATCAAATCAATATCTCAATATCAACATCTATCTTAACTAATGTATAGGTATCCTATTATAGATGTCCTAAATCTGATAGTATGTAATACTGTATGTAAGGGGGTAATATTTAGAAAACATTTAAATCAACAAGTCTGACCTTGGCTCCGCTGTCACGACTCTTGGCTCTCAACTTGTTGACTTGAGTCTCAGCAATGTCAGCCCTCTCTTCTGCCTCGTCCAGCTCATGCTGAATCTTACGGAACTTGCCAAGATTGGAGTTGGCCTGCTCCTCCTATTAGAAAACCAATAAACAAAATGATTGTCCGTCAATTAAAATAATATAAAATGTAAATTCAGTGTGTTAGGTTGTTGGTTTGTACTTACAGCCTCCTCTGCAGTTCTCTTGTAGGACTTGACCTTCAGCTGCAGTTTGTCCACCAGGTCTTGCAGACGGCTCAAGTTCTTACGGTCCTCCTCAGTCTGTTTTACAGGGAAGTACATTTAGCATAATTATGTGTCTTTGACAAGCACACTTCCTTGCAACAACAGCAAATCAGTATACCTGGTAGGTGAGCTCCTTGATGCGTCTCTCATATTTACGGACTCCTTTCACTGAATCATTGCTCTTCCTCTGCTCCAACTCCACCTCTGTCTCCAGCTCCCTCACCTAGAGGAAAAGGATACCAAGTTGTTGACAGCAGTCAACCTGTTTTCCTTCAGGATCACGTTTCATAATCTTAAATCCTTTGTTGGAAGGGTGGAATAAGGTACCATAAGTTACCAACCAGCCTCAGACACTCACCCTGGCCTCCAGCTTCTGGACCTGCTTCTTGCCACCCTTCATGGCGATTTGCTCAGCTTCATCCAGACGGTGCTGCAGGTCCTTGATGGTCTGCTCCATGTTCTTCTTCATGCGCTCCAGGTGAGAACTGGTGTCCTGCTCCTTCTTCAGCTCCTCTGCCATCATGGCAGCATCAGTGATGGCCTTCTTGGCTTTCTCCTCAGCATTCCTGCACTCCTGCACAGCCTCCTCCACTTCATTCTGAAGCTGGGAAGTGTCACCCTCTAGCTTCTTCTTCTGGTTCAGCAGGCTGGTGTTCTAGAAAAGAAAATGTGTTATGTTTTTTTATTTAGAAAGAATGCAATGACTTGTTTTAAATGGTGTACTCCATCAACATGTTACCTGAGAGTGTAGCAGCTGAACCCTCTCACTGACATCCAGCAGTTCCTGCTCAGCCAGTTTGCGGCCTCTCTCAGTCTGCTCCACCATGGACCTCAGCTCATCCAGTTCAGCCTGCAGCAGATTGTTACGTCTCTCCACAATGGCAATGTTCTCCTTCAGATCATCATTGCCGCGAAGAGCATCATCCAGCTGCAGTTGGGAGTCCTGTCGAAAAAATATTGGTTGTTATCATGTAAACTTGCAATTGAACTGGTTCATTCTTGTTCTGGCTGTAACCACTATGTCGGTAAGAATTGAAAGAAAGGATACTTTAGGTCCAATGTTTTTACCTTCATATGTGCATGGAGGCCCTTGAGTTGCTTCTGGGCCTCTGCTGCCTGCCTGTTGGCCTGGCTGAGCTGGATCTCCATCTCATTGAGGTCTCCCTCCATCTTCTTCTTCAGCCTGAGAGCCTCGTTCCTGCTGCGAGTCTCAGACTCCAGGGAACTTTGCAGGGTATCCACCACTCTCTGCTGGTTTCTCTTGGCCATTTCCATCTCCTCATCTTTCTCCACCAGTTTGCGCTCAATGTCAGCTTTGACCTGGTTGAACTCCAGCTGAGCTCTGAGAATCTTGCCTTCCTCATGCTCCAGGGAGCCCTGTTTAATGGTTTCAAAATAATTTGTAAAAATGGTTACGAAAAATTCCAAATGATGAATAAAATTGTAGCTGAATATCATATATGTGCTTGAAAACTGACAGAAAAGGTATAGTGACCTGAAATTTCAACTTAATGGAAACTTGTATTGAATATTGTATTGTAATGTTGTATTGAGTTTTTATGTCTCACCTCAGCTTCCTCCAGAGCAGTCTGGATCTCAGCCTTCTCCTGCTCCAGCTGTTTACGAATCTTCTCCAACTCATGGATGCTCTTTCCACCCTCACCAAGTTGCTCAGTCAGGTCAGAAATTTCCTCTGTTGACAGGAACCCAATCAGTTTAAAAGAATGTCCAATGTTGATTAACAATGTAAAGACTTATGCCAAGTTTGTTCATATCCAGACCTTGGAGGTTCTTGTTCTCCCTCTTTATGGTCTCCAGATGATCCAGAGACTCTTCATAGGAGTTCTTCAGTTTGAACAGCTCAGTGCTGAGGGATCTGGCCTCCTTCTGGGCGCTTTCCAGCTCAGTCTGGGACTCCTCATACTTCTGCTTCCACTCTGCCAGGACCTGGAGGAGACACAAGCAGCATTAATGAATGGTGCTCTGTATTTCTACCCAGATTTTCTTGAAGATCCGTCGCTGTACCTTGTCAAAGTTTCTTTGCTTCTTGTCCAGAACAGCAGCAGCAGCATTGGATCTCTCCACATCCACCATGAGATCTTCAATCTCATTCTGGAGTCTGTGTTTAGTTTTCTCCAGGGAGGAACATTTAGCATTGACAGCTTCCACAGCCTCTTCTGCATCTTGCAGACGCTGAGCCAGCTTCTTCCTGTTCGACAGAAAATAAACTTTGTATAATCCTAGCACAATCATTATGAATGTATTGTGGTACATTGTCCTTTCTGAAGTGAAGCACTGTGAGGATCTCCTTACTTGGCCTCTTCCAGCTCCTCGGTCCTCTGGATGGCATCAGTTTCATACTTGGTTCTCCACTGAGCCACCTCAGAGTTAGCCTTGGACATGCTGCGCTGCAGCTCAGCCTTGGCCTCCTGCTCCTCCTCATACTGCTCCCTCAGCAGCTCTGAGTCATGGCGAGCAGACTGCACTGCATGAGCTAGAGCATTCTTTGCCTGGAAAAGGGTAGACATAATATTGATGCTGGACCATGATTATTTCTGGAAAAAGGATAATGTTGTTACTGTCCATACCTTGACTTCCTCCTCCAGTTGTCTTTTGAGATCCTCAATCTGCTGAACATTAGACTGTTTTCCTCTGGTAAGTTGGGAAACCAGTGAGTCCTTCTCCTCCAGTTGCCTAGCAAGTTCACCTGAAAAAAAAGGAAGAAGAACAAAAAATCATATTTTCACCCGGGAAAGTAAAGAAAGTAGCAGTGGTATTTCCGTTGAAATGTAATTCCAGTCTACAGTTTTCTTACCATTTTCAGTTTGCAGCTTTGCTTTCTGCATGGTGAAATCATTGATGGATCGCTGTCCCTCCTCAGATTTAGTCCTGTACTCAGTCATCTGGTCTTCAAGGGTTCTGCACATTTTCTCCAAGTTTGTCTGTTTAAAGAGGTATTCAATTAGCTATCAGTATATGCAGTAGGCTACTTACATACACCTGTTAGTAATTCCTAACTTCTCATATTCACCACTCACTTTGGACTTGACGATCTGCTCCATGTTGGAGACCACATCGTCCAGCTCCAGCCTGAGCTCACTCTTCTCCTTCTCCAGCTTCTGCTTCACTCTCTGAAGGTTGTCAATCTGCTCCCCCAGGTCGGCCACACTGTCTGCATTCTTCTTCCTCAGAGTGGCAGCTGTAGCCTCATGCTGCAGGGTAGCCTCTTCAAGGTCTCTGCGCACCTTCTGGAACTCTGCCTCCCTCTTCTTGTTCATCTCAATCTGGGCAGCAGTGGCTCCACCAGCCTCCTCCAGCCTCTCACTGATCTCCTCCAACTCTCGGGCCAAGTCTGCCCTCTGCTTCTCAACCTTGGCACGGGCAGCTCTCTCAGCCTCCAGCTCTTCCTCAAGCTCCTCAATACGGGCCTACAATGTAGGGATTTCTGATGAGATCACAGATCAAACAGCTGGTATCCTACAAGGCAGCTTTAACCATACAGTGCTATTGACTAACCTGCAGCTCTTTCAGTTTCTTCTGAAGCTGGGCACCCATAGCCTGCTCATCCTCAATCTTGCTGCTGAGTTGACTTATCTCAAAGTCCTTCCTGTGGAAATGATACACATTATAACCCTTTTTCAAAAAGTAAGCATTTTCATGTCCTGTTAGTTTATAATCTTACTTCTTCAGTCTCTCCTCCATCTGCTGTTTGTCATTCTCCAGGTCCATTAGGCTCTCCTGGGTCAACTTCAGGTCTCCCTCCAACTTCCTCTTGGCTCTCTCAAGGTCCATTCTTACTTTCTTCTCTTGCTCCAGAGATCCTTCAAGCTGGTTGATCATACAAGTGGAATATCATGACGAAAATCATACACCTTTGTTGTACTTGTAACTTACAGTAACACTTGATGACTTGATACTCAGTTTGATACTCACATCATCAACCTGCTGTTCCAGCTTGGTTTTGGCCTTGGTCAGAGTGTTGACTTTGTCCTCCTCACTCTGAAGGTCGTCCAGTGTCTGCTGGTGAGCCTCCTGAAGAGCTTTCTTCTCCTTGGTCAGCTTGGCGATGATTTCATCCAGAGCTGCCATCTCCTCAGTCAGGTTTTTAACCTGAAGAAATAGAGTGTAGGAATATTTAGTTCTCACTTTAACTTTGAACTCATTATCAAGTCATGTTGGTCTTTACCTTGTTCTCCGTGGCATGCTTCTCCTTCTCCACTTTGGCCAGAGTGAGTTCCAGATCATCAATGTCTTTCTTGAGTTCTGAACACTCATCCTCCAGCTTCCTCTTCTTAGCAGTAAGCTCTGCATTCATCTCCTCCTCATCCTCCAGTCTTTCAGTCAGCTCCTTGGATTTGGCCTCAAGCTGGATCTTGCTCTTGATCAATCCCTCACACCTCTCCTCAGCATCTCCCAGACTGTCTTGTTCCTGTGAAGGGATCAAATAGCTACAACTTACAGAAAAATGTGATTTATGTTATGTACATTATAATACTGTTCGGTTGTTGTAGCTGTCACTCACAGTTTGGACTGCGAGTTGAAGGTCGTTCTTCTCTTGGACAAGTGAGACCATTTTCTCTTCCAGCTCCTTCCTACGGGCTTCAGATTTAGCATAAGCTTCTTTAAGCTTCAGGAATTCTTCCTTCATGTTGGCCATCTCTTTCTCAGTCTCAGCTGAGACAAGCAGAGGCTTGATCTTGAAGTACATCTTCATCCAGGGCCAATTCTTGACCCCCATGAAGGCCCTGATGTTCCACTGGATCACAAGCAGCGCATCCCTGATCCCAAACAGAATGATCTTTTAGCTTACTTTCACTCACCTCAAACACATTTGTGTAGTAACTATAGAGAAAACTACCTGCGTTCAACTATTTTCTGGAACTCAATTCTGGCAAGCAGACCACGTGCTCTGGACTGGAGCCCTGTGATGATGAGAGAGAGACGGTCGTCTCTCATCTCCTCTAGAACACCCAGCAGACCAGCCTTGAAGAACACCTGATAAAGATACTCAAATTATACGTTTTCATGCTGCTCATTGAAACGGGGTGTTTATGCCAGCCTCTCATTTTCAGTATATTTACCTTGGTGTGTCCTAATCTATACTCCTCGTGGTCTATGTCCAGACTACCCAGAAGTTTTTCTGCTGCCTTCTTGTTGTCCATAAATGCTCCCTCAGGGATAACATTTGGGTTTAAGATGCGGTATCTGAATTTAATTATAAAAGTATACAAATATGATCAAATACAATGATCAAACATGATACTCATAATAAAGTAATTTAATGTTTTTTCCACCTTTGTTTGAAGTCACCATACTGAATCCTGTTGGGGAATCCCTTTCTGCAGATTCTGATGCCTTCCAGCACACCGTTACAGCGCAGCTGGTGCATGACCAGAGGGTTCTCCATGGCCCCAGGAGTCTTGGTCTCATTGGGGATGAGGCAACGTACAAAGTGGGGGTGAGTAGACCTCAAGTTGGTCATGAGTTTGTTCAGGTTCTCCTGTGAATAGAATTATTTTAAACAATCATGTTTTCAAAGTAAGTTTTTGTATTCGAAAACTTGAATTACAGTGTTCTTATTTATTGTAAAGACTAATCATCATCATCATCTTCTTGGAACATCCACACACAAACTCACCCTGTGCAAAGCAGACACTGTCTGGAAAGAGGAGCCTTTCTTCTTCTTTCCACCTCCAGCATCAGCTGTCATGAATTAGAAGATCAAATATAGTTTTATTTTCTCAATAGTTCTCTAAATATACAAGATGAGATATTGTTATTTTTATATTTACCAGCAGAGTCAGCACCAGCATAGCCAGTAAAAAGCACAGACAACATCTTAAGGCTTGATTTCTGGAAGAGTCCGACCACAGTCTCATTCAGAGGGTCCTTGTTCTTCACCAGCCAGTTACCAATGTTGTAGTCAACTGTGCCTGCATAGTGAACCAGGGAGAAATGGGCCTCTGGTCGACCTTTTACAATCCTTGGCTTTTGGAAGTTGGGGTTTTTGCCCAAGTGGTTGTCATACAGCTTGGCTTTGAATGTAGCATCACTGGCTTTAGGGAACATGCACTCCTCTTCAAGGATGGACATGATACCCATGGGCTGGTTGGCGGAACAAAAGACAAAATGTTCCAAGTCAAATTTGGGAAATAACAGTGTTGATTATAAGTTCAGGTCCTGCCACCTCACTTAAGTAACCCTGTCAGCTCTTTTTATCCAAAAGTGGTTTAGATAAGCACCTCTTATACAAAATATAACTTAATTAAACTTGATACTAACCTTCTCGATAAGCTCAATGCAGGCTGCCAAGTCCATGCCAAAGTCAATGAACACCCAAACAATTCCTTCTTTCTTGTACTCTTCTTGCTCCAGCACAAACATGTGGTGGTTGAAAAACTGCTGCAACTTCTCATTAGTGAAGTTGATGCACAGCTGTTCAAAGGTGTTGAACTGGAAAATAAGTAAATTTAATGTTATTCTACCATAAAATGGTTCAAATACCACCCCTCGTAAAAAAAAAAAAATGCTTTTGGGGGCTTCTTCAAACGCTCCATTTGATACATAAAACACAACCCATTATCATTTTTAATACAAAATCTCTCCCTGGAAATTGTCAGAGTACCTCAAAAAGGTACTTTTGGCAAATATTCGGTTGCATGAGGTTCAGGGCTGATTAATTTATCAATGCATGAGTATAAACCAACAGGGTTTAGTTATCTAAGAATTATCTTTTTTGCGCCCCTGTGGCTCAGGGTTGGATTCTAGCCTGGGCAGTTTCCATTTTTTCCCCCTTCTTTCCTGTCTTCCTAAAAAATAAAAAGGCAACCAAAAATATTTCGTTATATTCCACAGTTCTAAAACCAAAATGACTTACATCAAAGATCTCAAAGCCTGCAATGTCCAGCACACCAATGTAATGCTGGCGAGCATTCTTGGTGTCCAGGGATTGGTTGATTCTCACCACCATCCACAGGAACATCTTCTCATACAATGACTTGGACAGAGCACCAATGGAGTAGTACACCTGCAGACAGAGACCATGTTACATTTTGTAAGCTAAGCATTGTGTTAAGTTGATTGCCAGTCAAAACTGTTATTGTAACAGTAATATAACTATTTAAAAAATCCCTTATAAATAATTTGTTTAGAAACTCCAAATTGAATCAGTAAGCAGGCTATGTGAGTTTAATGAAGCTCCTACAGATGTAAACAATAGGATATTTGAATCTCACCTGCTGGACACTTTGACCTTTGGTGACCCACTCATTTCCTACTTTGACCCTTGGGTGGCAGAGACCCTTGATCAGGTCAGCAGAGTTCAAGGCCATCAGGTATGCCACTTTGTCGGTATCTGAAAATGCAGAGGCAGAGAGAAACAGGTTGAAGCTGATTGGATAAAGCTCTGTGTTTTCTCAAAGCTAAGAGTTTGTAGATTATGGATTTGTTTTGTTAAACCCAACAAAAGGGTGCCAAAAAACTATTTCCCATTTGAGCACAGAAAAAGATTTCACTGTGCTTCAAGACCATGCCAAACACAAAGGGAACACATGACATTTTGATCATAAAGAGTTACCCTCAGTGCCATCTGGCTCTGCCTGCTCCTCCCTCTGCTTGTTCTTGAACTTCATGTTGCCCATGTGCATGATGGCACCAGTCATCTTGTAAATGCCGTTCTTTTCCTCTTGGGTGAACCCCAGCACATCAAAGGCTTCCTATTATAAAGTTGAACATTTTAATCTGTGTTATTACACGGCTCTTCATAATGCTGTAGAATGCTCCATTCACTTGAATGGGGCTTCCAAACGTTCTGTGGTCAACTATTTTTCCATATTTGACCGTTGCTATGCATAATTGACCGCTGTCAAGGGAAGTGGCCTTTCTGCCTCGGATTCACGTCTTTCGTAGCAAGTAGTCCGGTAATTTATCAACCCCAGTGTATTCCGTTGCTTAGCGACATCAGCTGATCTGATTTGCCACGTCTTTGGGGAACTATTTTTCTGCTGATCAACACTACGAATGGTAATAAATAAATTGTAAAAAGACAAGTAAAGTTATTTTTTGTTGCTGTTCGCCCGGAAGGGGCTTATTTTTCCGATAATGACCGCCGTTCTATACATTATCCCTAACTTAAATGTTTAGATTTAGTAGTACAGCAAGAATTGTTTGATATAGATATACTTCACTTACATCAGTAGCCACCAGCTCATCAGAATCATCAATAGATGTTACAGAAATCTCTCCTTGGGAAATGAAGGCGTAATCATAGGGGTTGCTGGTGATGAGCAGCATCTCTGTAAATAAGTATTTAAACTTCAATTATTTGATTGGGTTGGTTAGATCCACAGTGATCAATGCATGAGCATTTTTACTACAGGTCATATACTGCTGTTTATATACTGACCCAGCAGTTCTGGTTTCTTTTGAGACAGGATCTGGTAGAAGATGTGGTAGTCTCTCTCAGCCTTGAGCTGGAAAGTGACACGTGACTTCTCCAGGAGATCTATCAAGAAGAGAAAATACATTTGAATTTACTTGGATCAAACAGGATTCATGAGCAGGAAGTCAAGGGTATTGATGGTTTCACCAGACTAGTTGTATCATATTGAATACTGTATCATTTTGGAGACATTAGTCGTAAACTACTCACAAGTTTCAATGTCTGCGGATGAAAGCTTCCCACTCACTCCAAAATGAATTCTGATGAATTTTCCCTGTAAGTGAAGAAATTGTACACTCACTGTCAACTGGGTGAGATAATCATGTTGAATATAATGCATGTAAAACATGATTGAAGAAACTTACAAATCTGGAGGAGTTGTCATTTCTGATGGTCTTGGCATTACCAAAAGCCTCCAGGGCAGGGTTACACTGGATGATTTGATCCTCCAGGGTACCCTAGAATCCAACAACCCAACATTGATTAAAATGTTAAAAACCTATAGGTCACTATACAGTATAGTTCAGTACTAACAAAATAAGACCACTTTAACATCAAACAGGCCTACCTTTTTCTCCTGTGCGGCATCCTTCTTTCCAGTAACAGCTGCAATGCTGGCCAAGTACTGGATTACTCTCTTGGTGTTCACAGTCTTCCCTGCACCGGATTCTCCACTGGAGTTGAAAATGTAATATTTAGAGGTTTGACATTCTGTTCAGCCAGTGATAATCTGCAGCAATTTATAATATGTTATTGCCTTTTCAAGTCAATGCGTGAAGGTTAAATGTGTTGTACTAGTGCATGGATTTAGGCACTCCCATCAGTGAACCTAAGTAAATGAAATGTGTGAAAAGTCCAGATAAATATTCAATGTACTTACGTGATCAGTACAGATTGATTTTCCCTGTCTGTTAAAAGAAAATAAATCCACATTCATTTCGCTTCAAATTGTGAAAAGTCACGTTTGAAAAAATCAAGTTGGGTTTTACCTGACAGCATGTACTGGTAGGCATTGTCAGAGATGGAGAAGATGTGAGGAGGAGCTTCACTCCTCTTCTTGCCTCTGTAAGCAACGACAACTGACTGATCGTACACTGGCAGCCACTTGTAGGGGTTGACAGTCACACAGAACAGTCCTGAGTAGGTCTGTGTGGGAGGAGAGTATTTTTACTTCTTTAATTATCTTATTCTACTCAGTAGGAACCTATTTGTACGTTGTGGTTGTTACTCACATAGATCATCCAGGCTGCATAACGCTCTTTGAGGTTAAACAGCACAGCAGGCTCGTGCAGGAAGGTGAACATCGCCATGTCCTCAATTTTATCAAACTTTGGCGGGTTCTGGGGATGGACGTCATCCTCCTTATGAGTTGTTGTCTGGGGAAAAAGTTAATGAGTTATTTTTAGGTAAATATATTTTGTAAAAGGTCAGAGGTATTGATTGAAACCATCTGTTAAATATTTTAACCCATATTTACCTTTCCAAACTCAGTTTCAACAGTGACTTTGTCCCCATCTCTACTGCTTATTAGTGCCTTGACGTACTCAACCTCTGGGTCAGGCACAAAGCAGTTCTTCTTCATGTCAAAATAACGAGTCTGGGCCTCCAGACGTTCCTTGTCTGACTTCCTCAGAAAAGGAGCTGCTGCCCCAAACTCTGCCATCAAGGCGTCCCCCATCCTGAGATCTGCGTTGTTTGAAAGAAGATTTTCCACTACTGTCGAACAAATCACTCCCCAAGTCCTTCAGAATATCCCAAATGGCTTAATAGATGTGACTTTCCACACCAGCATAGATATATGTTGGGCCAGAATCAAAGTGATGAATTCACAATAAGAATAGCCACTATGTTAGTATATCATTTATTATAACATTATTTAAATGATTGTACAATGTCATTTCAGATTTTCATTCTGTGCTTCACAGTTTCAAACTGGATTTTGTTTCATATCGGTCAGACAATAATGGACCTCGTGCTGTAACTACTGAAACTATTCAACCAAACCCAGAATTATGAATTACCCTCTTAGAAATTTAACTCATTGCATACTTTTGCAACTATGACTGTAATTTAAATCACAATGTTTACAGAAGCACCATTTCTTTCAAAGTTTAAAATCCTCAGAGTCTTACCTTAGTGTGCAGCTGGCGTGTAGGATCTTGATGGGACACTACTCTTACTATTGAGAATGAAACAAATACAAATGTATGAATGAGTTAGGAGCATCACCATTAGTAGATTCTTCATTTGAACCCTTTAATGTTGGTCCAGAGAGTTCTGGTTTATCCAATTAAGTTTCTGCTAGCCTGTTCTATGCTCCTGTCGTGTTCTTACCTCAGGTGGCCCAGTGTTGTCTTTCACCAGGCATCCATCCCTCTTTATAAAGGATGCTGCAGAGCCTTGTATGGAGATGGACCAATGGGACACTTTATTCTAATAGTTTAAAACATCTAAATGGAGGAACAGAGGTGTGTACCAGCTCCCTATAGGCCTCGTGTGGACAGATGACAGGAGGAGAGAGAAGCATTGGCTGGATCCTATAGCCCCGGATCCTAATATGGAGTTCCTGTTTTTAGGATGGCTGTAGGTTGAAACAATGGGCAATTTCAAAGACATTTCTTTGTCCCCCCACACCCCCCCCCTACACACACACACACACACACACATATCTTTCTCATGACTGTTCTTGGATCCATTGGCATCTTAGAAATGTCATTGGTATGTGTTAAAGCTATCCAATTAAAACTATCTTTACATTTATATCTTGAAAAATTTTACATTTGCTCTGGATCTAAACTGTGAGAAAGGGTTTCTCTATGGCATGGAGAACATATGATGGCACTTGAATGGTTGATTGTCATTGTACTTAAAGCCATTGTGTATTCGGATTGGAATTGTAGAGAGATGTGGCCTGCAAGATGGATGCCCCTGTTGTCCATCTTTGTTCACCAAAGGAAAGTCACTTTTGCCTATTGTCACCAAGACCAGCAGCTATTGTAAGAATAACCCTACTCTTCAGCTTGTTGACACTGCATTGTTTCCTTGCCTTTATCCTTGAGGACAAAGATAAACCTGTGAAATAGTTCTTGGAGTCCTCTTACAGCCTGTTAGGCCCTTTGGCGTATGTTAAGGTTGAGACCTTACCCTTCTCCAGAGGGTTGGCTGTGGCAGCTGCTGTCTGTCTGCAGCACATGGAGGACCACCAGCCACCTTCTCATTAAGACCATGGTAGACATGTACTTAATAGTTTATAGATAGGAGACGTACTTGTTTATGCATGAAAGGTTGAATAGTCATGACGAGTTAAGGATTTTTAAATGTTGTGATGTTTAGACTAAAGAGGTTTGGTGCTATAAATGATTTATTATCTTAAGGGAAATCCTTATGAACAATTACTTAATTACATAGCAAAGTATTATGGTAGGTTTTGCTCTTGAGGTTTTCAAATAGCCAAGTCATTCTTGAACGTGTTGAGCTAAAGGCTACATGGTGCTATTCTAGAGTGTGTCACACTATTCAAGGTTAAGACAGCTGTCACAGAAGCAATATGCAGCCAGGGACGTGTCAAACTACTAGGGGTCAGTACTGGAGGTTGTCACCATTGGTCCTGTGAGGGTGCAAGAGAGCTAGATTAGTGGACCATATTGACACCCTGTTAAAAAGTCTCCCAAAACTGTTTGCCTGTACATCAACCCCAAGTGGTGCAATGGTGCCACTGTCCGCGATCGGATTTGTTTACCGGACATCGAGCTGTTGTCTGTGTCTGTTAGACCATTCTACCTGCCTAGGGAATTCCCCCAAATATTTCTAACAGTAGTGTACATCCACCCGAAAGCGGACTCCAAAACCGCTTCTGACGTCATCTTCTCAGTTGCTCAAAGACTTCAATCTATTTCTCCCGATGCCCCTTGCTTCTTCTTTGGTGATTTTAATCATGTCAACTGTAAAAAGACGCTGAACAGTTTCAACCAGTACGTCAGCTGCCCCACTCGGGGTAACAGAACATTGGATCTCTGCTATGGTTCTATCAAGGGAGCCTATAAGTCTGTGGTAGGTCCCCCTATTGGTTTTTCTGACCACAACGTGGTGCACCTACTCCCCACATACAGACCTGTGCTGCAGAGAGTCAAAATGCAGACATGTGTGGTCCAGGTGTGGAATGAGGAGAGCACTGTGGCCCTACAGGGCTGCTTTGACTGTACCGACTGGTCCGCCCTTCAGGATTCATGCGGCAGCATTGATGAACTGACAGATGTTGTATGCAGCTACATCTCTTTCTGTGTGGACAGTGTAATCCCAACTAAGACAATTGTTTCTTACCCCAATAATAAGCCTTGGATATCTACGGAACTGAAAAATCTATTGAGGGAAAAGAGGACTATTTTTAATAGTGGTGACAAGATTGTATATGCTGAAATCAGGAAGGTTGTGCGGGCTGAAATTGTAAAGGTTAAACTTAGTATAAGAGTAAAATCGAGTCTAAATTTAGGGAGTCGGACCTCAGATCTGTGTGGAACGGCATGAAATTGATGACAGGCCTACATAAAGGCAGTAACTCTCTCTCCTTAAATGATTTTAATTCAGACGAGCAGCTAGCAAATGAATTAAACTGTTTTTATATGAGATTTTCTAATTGTGATTTTAGTGAGAGAATTAGTCACATGCGTAATATTGATGTCTCTAAGGTTGAAATATTATTTAAACAAATTAAGGTTAGGAAAAGTCCTGGCCCTGATAACATCAGTGGTCGTGTGCTTAAGTCCTGTGCTGGTCAGTTAAGTGAGATTTTCAAAGTGATTTTTACTCAATCCTTCCAGACGCAAACAGTGCCAAGAATCTGGAAACATTCTATCATCATTCCTGTGGCTAAGTGTAACAATCCCAAAATCTTGAATGACTTTCGACCTGTAGCTCTTACCACATTGGAGATGAAAACCTTTGAGAAGTTGGTTAAGCAGGTGTTATTGGAGCAGGTGGAGAAACAGTTAGATCCACTACAGTTTGCTTATAGGGCTAGCAGAGGTGTTGAGGATGCAAAACTTGCCTTGTTAAATTCTCTGTATAAACATCTGGAGGCCCCAAAAACTCATGCTAGGCTCCTTTTTATCGATGTTTCATCAGCATTCAACACTATTCAGCCTGACTGGTTGGCTGAGAAACTCCAGGCTCTTTTTAACATGAATTTTACCCTAATTGGCTGGTTACTGGACTTTCTGACAGATAGGTCACAGTGTGTGAGGGTTAATGGTGCCTTATCCTCTAAAGTCCTTTGTTCCACAGGCTCTCCTCAGGGCTGTGTCCTTTCACCATTGCTTTTTATTTTATATACTAATGACTGTAGGAGTAGGTATGAGAATAGGCAATGTGTGAAGTTTGCAGATGACACAGTTATAGTGAGCCTTTTAAACAATGAGGAGGAGGGGCATGGTCCTGTTGTTGATGATTTCATTGTTTGGTGTGATAACTTTTGTTTGTCTATCAATGTTTCTAAGACCAAGGATGTGATTTTTGATTTCCGGAAGTCACAGCATAATGTTACGCACACTGTTATTCATAACAAGAATGTTGACATTGTAGCTGAATATAAATATTTAGGAACCATCATTGACAACAAACTATCTTTTGAGAGCAATACTGAGGCTGTTTGTAAAAAGTCCCAACAGAGACTTCTTAGGAAGATGAAATCATTCAGGGTGTGCACGACTTTGATGACTTTGTTTTTCCAGTGTTTTATTGAATCTGTCTTGACATTTGGCATTGTGGTGTGGTACAGTGGTCTTCCAATGATCAGCAAGCGTAAGCTTACAAAGCTGGTTAATGTAGCATCTAAGGTGGTTGGGGTACAGTTAGCCCAGTTGCAAGATATATATGATAAACGAGTTATGGGTAAGGCTAAACACATTTTAAACTGCCCTGACCACCCACTTTTCGGAGAGTTTGATTTGCTCCCTTCTGGTTGTCGTTTTAGGCTACCTAGGTTAAGAACTGGTCGTGCCAGAGATTATTTCATTCCTGTGGCTATTAGGAACCTAAATTCACTTGACCGACCTCATGATGTTTTTTAAAATTTAGTTATTTATTTATTTCCTGCCAATGGCCATTACTGTCCCAATTGGACCATGCCATGGGGTTTGGGGGAAGGTGTGTCTGTATTGTGTGTTCTGTGTGGTGTAATGTTGTTGGCATTTGGCGCTGTTCTGTGTTTGTGCATGTGTTTCTAACCCCTGCTGCACACTAATTTCCTTTTGAAGGATAAATAAAGTTGAAAGTTAAAAAAAGTTAAAAGTTAAAATTAAGACAATGCTTATTCTGTTCAAATCAATCCGTATAGGACATGGAAAGGACATTAATCTGGTTCGTAATGTCACATTTGATTGTTGTTTTAAAACTTGTTTTATAACATGCCTTTGTTTTAATAGTTGGGATAAATGTACTGTTTCCTACAATCACACAGTCCTGTATGTTATTATTCTGTTTTGAGAGAAGACTGCACTGAATATGCATATATGGGGCTTGTGATCCAAAGCCTTTTTCTGAAGACGTAACACGTTACACTGTCCAGGCATCTTGTCAGTGGAAACACCAATTGTTTGTCCACAGATCCTCAAATTACACATAAATGGCAGACTATATGAAGTAGAACGTTTTTTATAAAATAAAATAAATATTTATAATTATGATAATTGTATTTATAATGTTCTTCATATTTAAGTGCTACAGGTTAAAAACAAGAAAAGATGCAAAAAATCATGTAAAACAAAAAAAGAAAACAGGACAGAATAAAAGAGTTAATCAGCCAATGGTTTATGTTAAAAAGAATTTATAAAAAATAGTACATCAAAAGTATGATAAACAAATATTTAAGTAACTTGAATAACAATAAAATATTCTAACTATATACAGTACCAGTCAAAAGTTTGGACACATTTGGGAAAATGACTGGACTGGTACTGTACGTATAATTACACATAACTATATTGTATGTATTAGCTAAATTTCTTTTGAAACGTACTTCCTAATATGATAGTTAAACTAATACTGCTGCTGCATCAGAAGCAGAATAATCAGCTGCACTCTGACCTCACATTGTCTTCTGCCTCCTGTCCTTGAGTACAAAGATAACACCTCACATTGTCTTCTGCCTCCTGTCCTTGAGTACAAAGATAACACCTCACATTGTCTTCTGCCTCCTGTCCTTGAGTACAAAGATAACGCGTCACATTCCTGTTGAGTGCCTGTCTCTGACAGGACAGCTTGTGGAGCATGGTGGTGTCTAGTTTTATGGAGGCAGATGGCTCAAGGTCTGAACCCAGAGCTGTGTCGAATTGTTTTCATAGACTTCTCCTTAAACGTAACTCTCCAAAAGCATGCCTGGACATGAGTCCCTCCCCCCTTCATGCTCCCCCCCCCCCTGCAGCCTGTCCGTCCCCCCCCACACACCCCCCGCTGAAGAGCACGTCTCGTATAGCAATACTCAGGAAGGGACTGTTTAGTTTAATACTATAGTTAGACTCAACACATGAACACAGCAGGGACTTACTTTTAGTTTTATTAACAGTTTATTTTCAATTAAATCAGGTTATAAGGTTATTATCATTATTACATCAATGTTATTACTTAATTGATAATCTTCATTCAAGCAATCAGTCGTGTCAAACTTATTAATGTAGTCAAGTTATTCGTATTTATTATACTTTTGAGTTGTTGAGTGCACTGTATAGACACAACCCAAGACTTACAAGGTTTTCTAGTGAGGCTGGTGACTCCACAATCTAGTAATAGGATTTGTTTTATACAGTTTGTCAGCAATGTCACCTGCCTTCAGAGGGCAAAATGGAAGAGACTACTAAACGGTACCCCGTCCCTCCTGGGCCCCCTCCAGTCGGCCGTACCCAGTCCCTCCCACACCAGCATTACTCTCTAACACAGTTCTGAAAAAGATTCTTATTATCTGCTAGAGAGACATAACATAGACATCCACTTGACATATCATGTAACAGCTAACTCCTGTACGCTTACATTACATATTACTAACTCCTGTACACTTACATTACATACCAACAAGGATTCTTGTAATGCTGACTGTCATTACAAAACAAGGTTCTATACACAGAGTCCCAGTCTAATCTTAAATAGCTTAAGACTGATCTTCTAGAGGTATGTTGTAGCTAAGGTTCTGGGGTAGGTTCAGCAGGTCTGTGACTCATCCAAGCGCTTCAGCTTGACTAAAAGCAAAAGCATCTACTCAGCATCACTCAGAGAGGAGAGAGAGGAGGCTGTTCCATACCGAGCAGTCCTACATGCAGGCTTCCACCCAGCCCCCCAAGCTGAGAGACATCATGTCTTCAGCTGTGAACACAACAGCCTGGATGTTGAGGCTGCTTCAGTGCCTTCAGCTCAGCAGCTGAAAACTCAAGACCATGAAGCTGATGATAATACATAGGCACCAGGCCATTAGCATTCTCTCACGAACACCTAACCAAATTTGAGGTTTTCGTTAGCTTCTGCTTTAATGTACCATTAGTTTAGGAAAAGGGTGCAATTTAAATAAGAATATATTACTAAATAATTTAGATAAATTAACTGTTCCCTACAGCTTCACTCCAGACACAAACCAATCAAAACCCTTCATGCAGTCAGTACAGATTCCCCCCCTTCATTAGAGGTGCCACAACAGCTGTGTTTTGGGGTCCTGATACCGAACCCTTCTACACTAGTCAAGCTTCAAGTTAATCTGCATGAGTTCCTACAGGGGGTGTCATTTCTCCACAGCAACAAGTTCAGCACTAAAGGCTAGTCTTGCTTACTACCCTTTTAGAATACGCTTTCAGTCCCCGACCAGGCTTTATCCCTGCCCACCAGTCTACTGTTTCCTAACAGCAGATGTCAGACACTGTCCCAGTCCTGCTTCAGCTTTGTGGAATGTAGGGACGGTTCACAGCTGACAGCTAATCAGTGTGATGGAGCTGGCTTCTATCTCTGGCACGGCCAGGGGGCAGGGGTGGGGGGGCCAGGGGGAGCCAGGGGCCAGGGGGAGCCAGGGGCCAGAGGGAGCCAGGGGCCAGGGGGAGCCAGGGGCCAGGGGGGGTCAGGGGGAGCCAGGAGCCAGGGGCCAGGGGGAGCCAGGGGCTTGGGATGGGGTGCAGCGGTGTGTGCTGGTGTACTACAGGTCTCCAGAGAAAGAGCCGCCTCAAGGGAACAACTCACACACTCATACACACACTCTCATACTCACATACACACTCTCATTCTCATGCACACCGCAATGAGAGAGTAGATGGACACAGATGACATTCCTATAATCTATATTAGAAATGACTAAAAAACAATATGTTAGGAAGAGCAGAGTGTTGTTTAGTAGAGCTCTTTCAATTTGACTCAATGACTATCATTCTATCCGCTCTGCTACATCAGTAATAGCACTCAGGTTTTCCTCTGTGCAGTGAGTGAGCAGGGAGGTGTGTGAGGCCAGGGCCTAGGTTTCTGGGTTGGGCGTGGCCAGCAGAGGCACATTGTCCCTCCTCCTCCGGCCCAGCGGGGGGCGCCGGTACTGCTCCCCGTCGGCCAGTGTCTGGGGCAGGGGCTTCCTCTTGCTCTCAGGCAGCAGCAGGATGGAGAGCACGGCCAGCAGGGCCAGAGACGAGTACACCACGTGGTGCAGGAAGTAGCCGTAGTGGTTCCTCAGGTCCATGAGGGGGGAGCTGAGACGGCCCACACAGCCCAGCGCCAGAACCACGCCCACACCACTGCCCCTGGAGGGAGGGAGGGAGGTTACACAGGTCATCCTTTAAATCTCATGGAATAACAGCTTGAAGCTTAGATTCGGTGGGATTTTTTTGTCGTTTAATTTTGTATCTACTTAACTTGTGGTCAACTGTCTCAGGCTTCTGAAGCAGCTGTTTCAAACCCCCAGTGCCCCTTACCTGATGATGGTGGGCATGATCTCAGCAGTGAAGAGGATGCAGAGAGACGCCGTGGCCTGGGAGGAGAAGAGCCCCAGAACTGAGAACACTGTGATGGCCGCCTCGCTCAGATCTTAGGGGAGGAACAATGGTTAGTCTGCGTCCCCCTGTCCTCAATACCCTACTGACCTCATTAGCCCACTGTCCTCATTAGCCTACTGTCCTCATTAGCATACTGCCCTCATTAGCCTACTGCCCTCATTAGGCTACTGCCCTCATTAGCATACTGTCCTCATTAGCCCACTGTCCTCATTAGCCTACTGTCCTCATTAGCATACTGTCTTCAAAACCCTACTGTCCTCATTAGCATAGTGTCCTCATTAGCCTACTGCCCTCATTAGCCTACTGTCCTCATTAGCATACTGTCCTCATTAGCCTACTGTCCTCATTAGCATACTGTCCTCAATAGCCTAATGTCCTAATTAGCATACAGTTCTCATTAGCATACCGTCCTCATTAGCATACTGTCCACTCTTTAGGGTCAATACTCCCTCCTTGCCTTGACTGTCCTAGCACCGCAGTGTTCTACATAAGGTATGTCATACCACGGTCCCGCCACAAGGGGGTGATACTCCCATGCAGGAAAGACACTGTCCGTTCTCAAGATGTTGCCAAAACAAACGATCATGTGATGTACTCTATTCTAATGTATCCATTACATATCAAACAAAGGCATTACAGGCCGATGTCTGTTTAGCCTGAAAACTGCCAAACTGCTTGAACTGCTGGATTTACATGAAAGGAAATACATATATTTAGAAGTGAAAGTTGGTGAGATACATTCATATGATCTAAAAAGCACACAAAAACATATTTGCAGCTTTAAACTAAGAATAAGTGTTCTACAGTATAAGTGGAACATCCCTTCATAGACCTGAGAATGTTTTGAGTGGACCGCCCCTTTAAAGCCATCACAAAAGGCAACATTACAAAATCAATTCAGATATGAGAGTGAGAGGGCAGAGCGGTGGTCCTACACTCCATCAGCCCCAGGAGGATCAGTGATGCCAGCCCCGTCATCGTCATGCCAAGCAGCAGGATGCCACGGCGACCGCATCTGTCCACGGTTGCCCACAGCAACAGCCAGGCCCCGCCCCCTGCGCAGACAGACAACAGGTAGGTCCAATAGAAGCTGGGGGCAGTGCCTCTGACATCACCGCGGAACGAGCTGTAGCAGTGACTGATGCCGTGGGAGATGAACCTGGCGAGGGGAGAGAGGGATGTGGAAAAATAGGAGAGAAGGGAATAAAAGGGTAAAAATAACCGTAGAACGATGTAATTACAGTGTCATTAAGCAAACTAAACCACAGCCTCCTCCGGGCCCAACACAGTCAGAACACTTAGATCCCCATTTGTTTCAAGTGTAACTATGGTAACAAGTTTTAATCACATCCAGGAACGTCCAACCCACATCAGAACATCACCTCTGTGCTACCTGCTACTGTAACACGCGGCTGGTAACAATAACATGTGCCTTTAGCAGAGGTTTACACCCAAAGCAATGTATGGGGGGATTCAAACCCAGGCTGTGACTAACGTAATCCAGGAGGGAGGACTTACGAGGTAAAGCCGAGAACGCAGATGTTTTTCCAGATGTTCCTGCTGTGGAAGAGCTCGGGGAAAGAGAGGCGTGGGCGCGTGGCGGAGGGCGAGTCTGGACCCAGCTCTGCAGCAACACAGACACACAAGCTTATATCCCCCCCAAAAAACCTGATAGTACAGGAGGGATTTGAACCTTTGTCCTTGAGATCTGCAGTCAAATGCCCGAGCTGTATCCACAGATGGTTTGAGAGCACAGGCACTGCAGGCCTGAGAGAAAGCTCAGCCTAACCTTCCTTTGTGACGAGTATTTATTCTGTGTTTTAAGCTGCACAGCCTGTGTTTGAATAATGACTTCAGTTTTTTGGGCGGCAATATACTTTACCCTTCCCTGAGGGTTAAGGATGGTTTATGTGCATATGTGAAGCCCTCTGTGACATTGCCTGTACAGTACAAAGGGCTACACACATTTGATTTGATCATCTTATATCTTGCTGTTAAGTCAGTTTCTTTACCTCTTTACCTTACCCTGGTAGAAGGCAGCATATTGCTGTGGGGATTCCCTGACGGCTTGGTGTAAACACTACTGTTTACAATAACATCACTGTATCCACCATCCTACAAGCTGCTTTAAGGACTTTGCCAGCTTCAAGTTATGCTTAACACAGTCCTTTCACAGACACAACCTTGTCCTGGACTAAAGCTTACGTGAACATGCGTTTTCAGTCTGAGGCCAGGTCAATGACCCCTGCATGACTAGAGACCCTTCTCTGAATTCCCACACCTACCTGTGAAGCTCTCGTCATCCCTGTCTCTGTTCCTCCTGTCGCTGAAGGAGTTGAGGTCAGCTGATGGTTCTGACAGGAGGAGCCAGCGGGGAGATTCTGGAAACACCCCTGGAACACTACGGGGAGGAGTTACAGGGAGTTACACTGCTGCTACAGGAGTTAGAAGGAGTTACAGAGAGTTACACTGCTGCTACAGGAGTTAGGAAGAGTTGCAGGGAGTTACACTGCTGCTACAGGAGTTAGGAGGAGTTACAGGGAGTTACACTGCTGCTACAGGAGTTAGGAGGAGTTACACTGCTGCTACAGGAGTTAGGAGGAGTTACAGGGAGTTACACTGCTGCTACAGGAGTTAGGAGGAGTTACAGGGAGTTACACTGCTGCTACAGGAGTTAGGAGGAGTTACAGGGAGTTACACTGCTGCTACAGGAGTTAGGAGGGGTTACAGGGAGTTACACTGCTGCTACTGGAGGAGTTAGATACAACAGGGGCCAGAAGATAGAGTCTGATTTCAATGGTTCTGTTCTGCATTTGGCATTTGTTAAATAAGACTGAGCCAAAGACCTCAGATAGACACTTTCCAGAGAGGCGGTGATGCCGTCTGCCCTGGGCTTGGGGCTGGACGTGACAGGCTCAGATCAATACGAGCTGTCAGAATGTCAGTTTGCATCAAAGTCTTTAATCAGACGATCAGCTTCCTCTCTTCTGCTATTCATGCTGTTTCCTTCCTTCACACACACACACATTTTCACACACACTCATACATGCTGTCATCCACACACACACTCATCCAGTACACACTCATCCACACACACTCGCTCACCCATAGCTGAGGAAGAGAGAGAGTGGAGCCGCCCCCGTCCCCAGTAGGCCCCTCCAGGACTGGCATCCCAGAGCCACGCCAAGCAGGAGCAGCTCCCCGGCAACCGTCACCAGGCCTGCCGCCATGGTGACCAGCAGTCGTAACGAGGGCTCACACAGTTCAACACCTGGTAATCGACCAGAAAACACACGATGAACAAATGATGATCAACGAATACGTAGAAAACGAATGACAATGCGTTTTTTTTGTTAATTCGTAGGCTACTCTAGTCCTTCTGTTCTTATGTCTGTTCTGACGTTTGACCTGGTGAGGGCTTGCAGGTGTAGAACCCTTCTATACTGACTTGCTTCCAGTCAGCAGGACATTCCCAACAATGTTCATGGTGTGTTCAGTGTAAACGCAGTTCAGTGCGTCTTTCGTGTTTCGTATGATGTAGAGAGTGTTACTGAAGCGTGACTCACGTATGATGTAGAGAGTGTTACTGAAGCGTGACTCACGTATGATGTAGAGTGTTACTGTAGCGTGACTCACGTATGATGTAGAGAGTGAGGTAACCGCCAGCGCTGAAGGCAGCCAGACAGAAACGCATGACGATAAAGATGGAGGGGGAGGGAGAGACGCAGACCAGCACCCCAAACACCACAGACAGGGTCAGGGAGACCAGCAGGGTCTTAGACCTGCCCACTCTGGAGGAGAAACACACCATCAAAATCATTAAAGGTTTAGGCGACATTTACATTAAGGTTACATTATCTATCTGCCACCTGAACTACATAGAAATACCTGCAGTAACATTGTAGGTCCATAGGAATGATAATATAATCTAAAGTGTCTAAAGTGTTGCTGTAAGCCAGGTCCTGATGTATGGAGCATCCAGGTGTGTCTCCAGCCTCACCTGTCAGCAGTGTAGCCCAGACCCAGAAAGCCGGCCAGGACACCCAGGATGAAGCAGACCTCCTCCAGGGGCACCAGCCAGTACTGACCACACACCAGGTCCCACTGGCCACACACACACAGGGCACAGGGCATATGTCAGACACCACACACCAGGTCCCACTGGCCACACACAGGGCACCACACACAGAACAGGGCATATGTCAGACACAGTGGCGTGTTCAGGGAGTGGCCTAGGGTGGCACGGGCCACCCCTGAAATCTGATTGGCCACCCCAATATCTTAAAATATGATTGGCTATATGCCCAGTCAGAGGCGGGCCACCCCTTGTGCCACCCCTATCAAAAATGTCTGGACACGCCCCTGGTCAAACACCACAAACACAGAATAGTACAGTTAATGTGTGGTGGTTTAACCACTAGGCTATAACTATCTCCACATAAAGAATGATCTGTTGCATTTACACAACTGTTCTACTATCAAGTTCCGATGTTTTACTGTATTTAGAGAAACATTCTCTTGACTGTTGTGTCTGATAGAGTGCCTGAAATCTCTCTCGCGAGTTTAAAAAATGTCCTTTACATTGATTTGTCCTAACAGCAGAGCTTTGTTAATGCAGTTATCTGGTTGGTGTTGAGACCTGAGTGATAGTAATGATCTGGAGAGATAGCATGGCTCTCTGGCCTCCGCAGAGAGGCTGCTGCCATCTGCCACGGTGTAACTGGAGGCCAAACGTGGACCAATAGGATCCCATCCCTCATGCTGGGGTTTTACCCTAGCTCACAGCTGCCAGCGGCATCCTCATCAACTATGTGATTCACACAATAGAGATCATGTCAAACTTGTGGACAAGCAAGTTTACCAACTCCCCTAACAGGTTTTGTGAACGTTTGAAGAAAAGAAAAAATAAGTAAAACAATGTCCTTTTGTGGAAATCAGTCCTCTTCTGTCGGGTCGAACATTGACTAGGAACATCTCCAGACGAGTGTTTAGGCACCAAATCCAGTTTGGCAGGTTGATGTATACCGTATAAGAGAGTTTCTCAAGTAGATATAGAGAATGTGACAGTTTATCAGATGTTCAGATCAGTACTGAGTGACTCCTTGTTGATTAGCAGTTACAACTGGTCTGTGTTTTTCCTGCTTCTGTACCTGCTGCCTCAGCAGAGTGGACAGTGGGGGATCATGACATGAAGTTGGAGATGCACATGTGATGCTCAGTGCACTGCTGTTCTCTGTACAGAAGCTGCTTCGAGTGCTGAGCAAACACACAGCATGTGTGAACATGTGAATGCAGTTTCAGTCTGCCTCCTCACCTCCCGTGCTTGTTCAGCTGAACAGCTGGCTTGAGGAGTCAACATGAAACCAAGCATGAATCTGAGTGAGAGGGTGGGGCACCTGTGTCACTGGCCTGCCCAGGTACAGAGGAACCCAGCCCTGTGGCAGCACAAGACTGGCTTGGGAAATTAGGTGTGGTGTACGTGACGTCAAAGCATGAGGAGATTATAGACTGAAGACTGACACGGAGAGTTTGACCTGCATAAATAGAGTAGGAGATAAGGTTTGACTTTGGCCAAGCTAACTAGCGGGCTGGAGGTTTTTGTGGACTCCAAATATGGTCATGATAAGTTAATCTACGGAGTGAAGGCTGACGTTGCTGTGGAAACAACCGTTCCTGCTCTGTTATGGTTTGAAGTTGTGCTTCTATCAACAGCTCTCGAGTGTTTCGAATGTGAGGTGTAGAGAGCAGAACAGAAAACACACTGATGCAACTAACAGCAGAGACGACAAAAGGCTCACAATGTAAACAAACAAACACCAACAACAACAAGCCATCGAGTGACTCTGCGTTTCTTCCTTCACTCACCTCAGTGACAAGGTTGTTCCTCAGTCCCTCCGTGACGTTGTAGTCCCAGCCCGCCTCGCAATCCACCACCGCCGACCCCGTCCCGTTCACAAACTGTTTACACTGGGACGGTGCGCCCCCCGCCCGGACCCCCCTGTCCCAGGGCAGGGAGGCGTTGAGGAACTGGGGGGAGGGCGAGGGCCCGGGCAGCCGGCAGTGGTGGGGCGAAGACAGGGTGAGCAGGGGGTCGGAGGAGAGCAGGAAGGCCAGGAAGAGGTTGGGTAGCATGGAGAGGGTGAGGAGCACCCTCTGCTTCTTCCTCCCCAGAGCCAGGACCATCACCTCCCCTGTGGGGGGGAGGGAGGGAGGCAGCGGGAGGGAGGAGGAGGTGGAGGGGGCCGGAGAGGAGGGGGTGGGGGAGGAGGGGAGGGAGGGGGGAGGAGGTGGGCAGGAGGGAGGGGAGGTGAGGGGGGAGGAGTCCGGGGAGGTCATCACCTCGGGCTGAGAAGGATGAGGTCACTCCCCAGATGGATTGTGGGAAATGTCTGGAAAGAGAAAACACAGGAACATGAAAGGACTTGACGCTCTGAGTTGACAGGATCATGTCTCACCTGCCTAGGAACTCCCCTCTCCACTTGCTTTTTACAGTGACACTGAAAAAGTGAATTTCTTATTGTTATTACTCTGTAGGTGTTTGCTAGAGACCTGTTAACATTGGAGAAATATCCTGTTATGTACACCTGGAACTGCCAGGACTGTTAATCAAGATCAAGATAGCGTTGTGGACAAGCGGTGCTGTAACGCTGATCAGGCGTGCACATGGCCCCGTATGGCGCCAATGGTGATGTGTGTTTGCTGGGCCTGGAAGCAGCCAGGGCTGCTGTCTGAATTGTTTGGGTTATATAAGAGCGTCCACACTGGGGAAAGTACTGCGTGGAATGGAAAAAAGGTGACCGCAATCCAACGAAACTAAAAAACGGAAGAGCACGCAGATTAAGAGATGCCCCAAATGGGGTGTCCCATTTGTGCACTGACACATACACGCACCCACCTGCCCCGACAGCATAATGAGAAAGATACTATACTGTTTTATAGTAACAACACTATTCGAGATGCGTTGCAAAGCTATATGTGTAAGCTATATGTGGTAGAATGACTTACCCTTTCACAAGAAGATAATACGCGTCCGAAAATCCCTTATTGCCCGTTGTCACTTTCTAAAATCCAAAACATCGCAAAGGATAGAGGAAGCAGCGGTCCGAATTTAGTTGGATTTTAACGCACTCCTTACTCTCCCCCTGCGTGTGACATCCTGGAAGCTTTCTTTTTTATTCCATCCTCAAGTGACATTCTGTCCAGAAGAAGTGTAGCATGGAACACAGGATACTGGTTTTCACGACAGCAAGGACACGGTTTCCACCTCGTCCAGGCTAGAGACGCGGATTTGATCTATCGGCAAAAGGTTGACGCTAAGACTTCTACCGTTGCTGGTATTCTAACGTTGTTGCTCGACCCAAGTTTATGTCTGCCGACATTAGACAAAATAATTAATACATTATTATGTCCGACACCATCATCTTAAAGGGGAAGGCCACAGCAATTGGCAATCCAGTCCCACCTCTTTGGGACAAAGAGAGGGTGGAAAACTGCATTGGGATAGCTTCGATATAAGCAGCAGGCAGATTCGTAAAACATCGGACTGAATCGTTCAGGAGACGTCCCCCTTTTGCACTGCACTTTAAACCTTCTGCCGCATGATGGGGACATAAATGATAGATAATAAAATGAACAAAAAATAATAATAATCGAGAGAGAGCTACAGGAGACGAAAAAGAAGAATTTTAAAAAATCAAATAAAAGATGGAATGCCCGAACGACTTTTGCCCTTTTGCCAGTTATTAATTAATTAGTTGTACGCCATTAGTAGGCCTGATATATTTAAAGCTCATCCGTGTGTAATTAATGAATCATTTAGAAAATAATATATCAATGAATAAATTATCTTAAAGTAAGCACCAAGACCTTTTAAGATAATTATTCTCTCTAACACCTGTAATAGCTGCAAGAGCGGCTTTCACCAAGTAGTAACTCCAAACGTTTTACTTAAGGCTATTGTCAAAACATAGCCTAGCCTAATCATAGACATTTCGATTATATGCATTCTTGAATAATAATCCTAATTGAATTGCAAACTCTGAGGTAGGCTGCTAAAGTTACAAACAGGACATCATTTTAAGGAGAGTCACGGTGTTTGTAGGTACTTTACTGATGTTGAGAAATGTGGAACTGTGTTCCTCATTCGGTGGTTTGCAGTCCTGGGACCACAGATTGCCCCACACAACGAAGCGGCCCGTTTCAACACCACGCGCATTTAGCCATTTTACAGACAGATGGAGGCTACTGAAATCTTTCTCTGACAGTACATGATAAACCATGCCCATAAATACCAATCTGTAATGGGGATTGAGTCTTAAATTACACCCAGACAGTTGTATATTGGAGCAACACATTGTGAGATCTGAGATTTCCTTAGGGTGTCAGAAAATCTTTTTATTTTTAAGGACAATTAGGACAAATACCAACTAACTGTGAAGAGAGTGGGAAGTTATTAATTCTGAAATCCCCAGTAGCAGTTGCTCAGCTACCTCCATCAAGGGGCCTTGTGTAAGGTTGGTCATGCTACACAAATTCATAAAACCTTTCGAGGTTTCTGAAAACCGTTTTCCTATGTATACTATCCCTTGGAAGCCAACACAGGAAATTTATGAGAACTGATGTTATCTTTTGGTTCCGGATCTTACTGTGTTGAAATCATGTCTGCCCTGCTCATGCCATGCTTCCCCAAAATAAAATAATACGTTTTCACCAGAAAACAATGCAAATTTAACCCCCCAAACTGTTGTACAATGTTTATGTCTTATGTAGAGAGAGCGATATTCTAAGATAAACAAAATATACTTTATTGATGAAATTCCAATTGATAATTTTATAGAAGAATGCTGAATACCTCAAAATGACATGAAAATCATACTTTTGAGCAATCTTAGGCCTACCAATACACAAGTTACTACATGATGGTAAGTTACTGACCATTGACCATAGGATCTCGCATCTGATTGACAAACAAATCTTACATCAAGATTTCATGGGAAACACCAGGTAGACTAAGAACCAGGATCAAAGAGAGCCCAGGGGAAAAGGCAGCATCTAGAAACACACTTGTGCCAAAGTGTTCGATTGCACAACTTCCATCAAAAGAATACCAAACATCTGCATCCACAGCAGCAGCCTCTCTCAGCTGCCCCCCCTGCCCAGCCTGTCCCCCATAGGGCGGCTAGGGAGGTGTGACAGGGAGCGCCTGAGGTTCTCCAGTTCTTGCGTGAGCTGACCGATCAGCCCCTGCAGCCTGCGGTTCTCGTCCTCCAGCTGCAGGGCCCGGTGCTGCGTGAGCTGGATGCGCCTGCGGGCCTTGTCCCGGCTCTTCCTCACCGCAATGTTGTTCCTCTCACGCCTCAGACGGTACTCCACACTGTCCTTGCTGAAACCTCTCTTCTGTGTGGAGCCTCGAGCGGGGCCGGGAGGGGAGGGCAGAAGGAAGGGAGAGAACTCCTGGAGGAGGAAGGGTGGGGGAGGGGGGGGGTGGGGGAGGGGGGGGGGTGGGGGAGGGGGGGATGGAGGGAGAGGAGGAGGAACAGGGGGATGAAGGGGGGATCAGATTGGCAGATTATTTTTGTAAAGTATTATTTTATACTAAATTCTTACATGCGGTCCCCTGGCCTTCACCTAAATACTGTCAACTAAGTATTGCCTCATTACTTTGTTCATTACATCGTTGAACAGTTAATAGATTAGACCACAGCAGGGCTGTAGTTCTTCTATTCAGCATAAGCATCCCAAGTGATGAAGTAGGTCAGTACCTGCTGCATGAGGCTGCTCTGGTGGCTTGATGTCACCGTGTTCGAAGGGTTGAGACAAGGTGTGTAGGACAAGTACGACAGTCCCATCAAATGCTCAGCCACTCGGTCATTCCCTGTCCTGGCCAATCCCGAGCTGCCCTCGGACTGGCCGCATGGCATCCCTTCCATCTGAGGCAGGTGATTGGCCAGGTACGTGGCGGTGGAGGGGTTAGGGGTGAAAGCCAGGCTGGAGGGGTTAGAGGTGAGACTGCAGGAGGAGAAAGAGGCCGGAAGTAGGTGCATGTAATCAGGGTTCACCGAAGACTGCTTTGATTCCGACATCTGCAGAATTCAGAAACAAGTCACAGACGTGAGGAATATTTCAATTATGTTGCAAGTTCCATCTTTTTTAGCTCGGAGCAAGACATTCTGCAACATCACAAACTACAGTTCTTAAATTAACCTGTTTAATGTTCTAGAATACCAAGTCAATGTAATTTTTCTCTCTCTCTCTTCAATTCACATGAACTCATAATACTTCATATTCCTACTACTTCACCTCAGGACCCTGACTTACCTCTGGATCACTGTGGTGCTTATCAGCTCCTCCAGTCGCTGCTCTCTACTCCTCTGAGGTTATGTGTCTAAAATGGTCTCAACAGGTTCATTTGATCAGCACACCATCACTTCCTCTAAAACTCCTCTGCCTCTCTCTTTTACTCCCTCTTTCTCTCTTCACACACACAGACACACACACACACCAGCTGTCGGTTACTTGTATTTACGTTAAAAATACATCATGATTGACAGTATTTCGGAACAGAAATGTTCTTTATTAGAAACATTTTGAGCGGAAAATATGCCCATGGACCATCGATTTTAACGTGGTTAAGATGATAATTTTCATTAAAACAAAATTTACATTTGTCCAAATATCGATGCATCTGTGTCCATGAAAAAACAAGCAACGTAGTACATCCCAGTACCTACTCCAAACTGACCACTTTCCAGAAGGCTTTCCAGAAGGCATGTGCGATCGAAATTTACCTTCATAGAAATGTCCCTCGACGTACCCTGTAGCCCTTCTTAAAATGGCTGCTTCCAAGGACAACGTGAGTAAAATGAAAATAAAATATTAACTAACCAATTTATACGTTAGTCGTGTACTATAGTTTACCAATGTTAGATACTGATAAAGGTATGGATTACTCTGAAAGTGTAGGTTTTAATGTTCTGGGTTGTCTATATCACAGTTTTTTCTGATAGTAGATAAGCAGGACAGCAAGGCCGCTAGCCGCATTTCTGTGGTCGTTACTTAGGCTACTTTCATGTGTTTTGTCACTGTTACTTCAGTGCGTTATTATTTCATGCCATGTCACATACATATGTCAATGTTTGTATACATAACTGTATTTGTATTGGTTTGCCTCGCAGGATTTAATTGACAGTGATGTACCAAAAGCAGTGTGTCTCCTGAACAATCTCACAGAGCAGGTTTGGACCAGTCTGTCTCCTACCGCAAACCGACTATATATATGATTATATTACTATATAATATTATAGATCTAGTAATTCAGCTTTATATGCAAAACTGTCTCTAAGTGTGGCGTGAATTCTGTGTTAGGTGGCTGCAGTGACCAGTCATATCAGAGACTTGCTGAAGAAAACACAAGATGGAGTTTACCAAACAGCGAAGGTAAAAACTGCCCGGATATAAAGATGCATGGATGTGACGATAGAAAACCCAACATTCTCAGGAAATCAGTTTTGAGTGTATCTATGATACCACATACTGCTGTTCCCAGGGCTTGTCGTTCCTGGACCTGAGATACCAGCTCCTACTTTTCTACCTGCAAGACGTCACCCACCTAATTAGCATCAAGTCTCAGGGGGGCAGCATGGGAGAGAGCAGTGCCCTTCAAAGGCTCATCACCGTCAGAACAGTAAGAGGATGATTCCAAACTCTTTACAGGAGGAAAAGGCTGTAACCTGGTGACTAGCTTGTGTGGCTGTGTTTCTGAGCGGTATACAGAGGCTGTAAACGTGAAACCTTCTGACAGGTTCTGGAGAAGATGCGACCTCTGGACCAGAAGCTGAGGTACCAGATAGACAAGCTGGTGCGCACGGCTGTGACTGGTGGCCTAGGTAACAATATACATACAAATATCATGTATTTGAACTTCAAAAGTTCTTCAGCATAAAGCAGTGACTGTTAGCTGACTTTATTATACAGCAGAGTAATGCATTAATTTGAGGATTTTGATTGGTTAACACTTTCTTATCTTTTAGCGGAAAATGATCCCCTTCATTTTCGCCCAAATCCGGAGAATCTCATCAGCAAAGTAAGAAGTATAGTCTCACTAAGTAAACATTATAAAGCTTTTTCATGAAACTGAATCCTTGTTATTCGTCTTAGTCGTGAAGTACTACGTCGCAGTCTTTTGTGTTTGAATCCTGATGGTCGTTCCTACTTCTCTATCTTATCTGTAGCTCAGTGAATCTGAAGACTCTGGTGACGATACTGGGACAAAAACCGACGAGTTTGGGAAGAAGGCGCCCTCTAGTGACAGGAAATATGTGCCTCCCAAGATTGCCCCCATGCACTATGGTAAGGTCAGATGTCATTGATCCAGTGAAACAGTCCATTTACCAGACCCTGTTACTGCCTGAGTTATGGGATGAGTACAGCTGTATGTTTTACTGCCGATCAAACAGTCGGAGTGTCAAATCACCCTCAGTTTACGTTTCTTGGGATAAAAGCTTTTGCAAGATAAAAGCACCATCTCATTATGACACTACGCCCTCCCGACCCCTAGAGGGCGACTTGACGGAGGCGGACAGGAAGAAGGAGCAGGCGGACAGGCAGCGTAGGGCCGCGCTGCGCAGCTCAGTCATCCAGGAGCTCCGGCAGCAGTACAGCGACGCTCCGGAGGAGATCAGGGAACGCCGAGACTTCCAGACGGAACGTCAGGGCCGCGACGAGCAGCACAGGTGAGGAGGGGGTCAGGGGTGAGGAGCAGCACAGGTGAGGAGGGGGTCAGGGGTGAGGAGCAGCACAGGTGAGGAGGGGGTCAGGGGTGAGGAGCAGCACAGGTGAGGAGGGGGTCAGGGGTGAGGAGCAGCACAGGTGAGGAGGGGGTCAGGGGTGAGGAGCAGCACAGGTGAGGAGGGGGTCAGGGGCAGCACAGGTGAGGAGGGGGTCAGGGGTGAGGAGCAGCACAGGTGAGGAGGGGGTCAGGGGCAGCACAGGTGAGGAGGGGGTCGGGGTGAGGAGCAGCACAGGTGAGGAGGGGGTCAGGGGCAGCACAGGTGAGGAGGGGGTCAGGGGCAGCACAGGTGAGGAGGGGGTGAGGAGCAGCACAGGTGAGGAGGGGGTCAGGGGTAGCACAGGTGAGGGGGTGAGGAGCAGCACAGGTGAGGAGGGGGTCAGGGGCAGCACAGGTGAGGAGGGGGTCGGGGTGAGGAGCAGCACAGGTGAGGAGGGGGTCAGGGGCAGCACAGGTGAGGAGGGGGTGAGGAGCAGCACAGGTGAGGAGGGGGTCAGGGGTAGCACAGGTGAGGGGGTGAGGAGCAGCACAGGTGAGGAGGGGGTCAGGGGTGAGGAGCAGCACAGGTGAGGAGGGGGTCAGGGGTGAGGAGCAGCACAGGTGAGGAGGGGGTCAGGGGCAGCACAGGTGAGGAGGGGGTCAGGGGGGGGTCAGGGGCAGCAGGTCAGGGGTCAGATGTCTAGATCATCATCCAAAGTACTGGCTGATGTTGCAGTTAGACAGTGAGGGACAGTGAGACGGTATGGGCTGTAGCTTAGTCGGTAGAGTATTTGTCTGTAAATCGATCAACAGGTATTAGGTTCAAATCCTTCTCTCTAGTGAATAAATATCATTTAAATGCATTCCTCATGGGTTTTTGATGGGTACACTTATCTACTCACATACATGTACACAATATAAGACAGACTGGCCTCATCATTCTCCAGTGGTCTCCATGAGTCCTCTCTGAGCTGCTGTTTTCTCCTCTTCAGGAAGAACTTTGAGGAGGCCATGATGGTGCGTCTGGCCGTGCCCAAACGAGACCGGGCTGTGCGGAAGAGAGGCATGCTGGGAATGTCCGGACAGCTGAGCGGAATCACACGCTTCAGTGACATCACCGCTCTGACGGGGGGGGAAGGCCAGGTGAGGGCCTGCAGCCAACACCTTGCTTCATATGTCAAAACATTCATGTTTAAATATGAAGCGACATGTTCATATCACTTTTATCCACCAAGCCACACGGCATGGAACCATCAGACCAATCAACAGGTTTAGGATATAACGAGCTGCCTTGTCATTGGTGCTGACATCTTGTTTTCTCCAGGATGTAGACAACCCCCGACCCAAGAAGAAGAAGAAACTAATGAAGAAGAAAACCAAGAGGAAGGGTGAGTGATGATGAGCTTCCTGGGGGTGGAGTCACGAGGACTGTTTGTACCTGATGAGGATGGTGGGATTTAAGTGTTCAGTTTTATATTTTGGATTAATCAATTATAAACTTTTTTGAAATGGCTCGATAACTGTCAAGTGGGTAGACAGTGTATATATATAATACAGCTCAATTAAAATGTACGTTCTCCCCTCAACAGCTTTCAAGAAACACAGATAGTTGGAGAAAGTTCCAGGACCCCATGATGCATATCCTGTTCAGATCACCGACCTCACAATCACCCACCATACCATGTGTTGCATTTGCCTTTACTTTGAAAATCCATTACATTCTTATCTTTGAATAATAAAATCTCATGAGATGAAATTTTGCTTCAGATGCATGTTTAACTTTAGTATAACAATTGAAAGTCTACTTAAACTACACAAATCGATTTTTTATCGAATCCTGTGAGGTACCAAAAGATTCCCGCCCCTAATAGACCCATCTCAATTAAGGAAGCTGATACTGTCTCGACATTTAAAACTAGATTAAAAACGTTCTTGTTTAGTCAATTCTATGATTGTTAAAGGGAAGTATGTGTGTACTTTCTATGTAAACCTGGGATGTGTGCTTGCCTATGTGTGTATCACATGTAACTTGTGTTCACATTGCCCAGCTAGATGTTACAAATAAAGTAAACCTGTTACTGTATATTGTTAGTATTATTATTATTATAGTTCCGTTGCTGTATATTGTTACTGTTATAGTTTTTATTACTAGTTGGAGACAACGGGGGACTGGCTGTTTTCATCCTTATTCGTATAAGTATAACCTACTTTAGAGTTCTTTCCCCTGGAACAGATTTCATGTTCCAACTGTGGGGGCTGTCGTTGTTTTGGTGTGTGGGGCTGCATCAAATACCCTTTTTGCTCTGTTAAATTGCTGCACTAGTCCACACTTGACCGGTGGGGATCTCATTCTATTTTGACTGTAACTGTTAGCTGCTCCTGGCATTCTCTAATCCCTGCTCTCCTCTCTGTCCCCCCCCCACACATTCCCTGTGGTGTGGGGGGTTTGAGCTGTCAGGACCTGCTTGGTCGTCGGTCTGCCAACGCTGAACCAGGTCGTCACCCGGAATCCAGTCTCCATGACGGCCAACAGCGAGTTTCCCGGTCCCATCCAACGTCTATAAAGCCGAACAATGGATTTTGGTGTTTCAAAACCCATTGACACTGTATGACTATGTTTAGCTTGTGTTCTGCTCCTCTCTCTTACCAACCGTCTCTGGAGGAGGGGATCCCTCTCTGAATTGCTCCTCCCAAGGTTTCTTCCATTTTTTCTCCCGGTGGGAGTTTTTCTGGGAGTTTTTCCTTGTCTTCCTTGAGGGTTTAGGTTGGTTGAGGGGCAGTTCTATGGGCGCATGTGAAGCCCTCTGTGACATGCTTGCGTGTAAAAAGGGCTATACAAATAAATTTGATTTTGATTTTTTGATTTTGATAGACAGTAAGAAATAAGTATTCAAGAAAAGTCTACTTATCGTCACTATTTTGTGAACGAGTTCTTAGAAATCCTTCAGCTAACTTTCACTTGTTTTGTAAGTATGATTAGAAGCAGTATTCTCTTTTATAACTTGGCATTAGCAGAAACAAAACGTATGTTGTCCTTTGGCATTTAGAAGTGTCAATACTGTCTTGTAGGAAGTAACTTTGCAGCAACCCTGTGGCTCAGTGGGTAAGTGTTTACCATCAAGTCTACTGCCAAACGCGGTAACCCTGGTCCAAATCTCGGCTCAAACCAATTGTTAATTCATTTAACTGATATGAATTATGTAATATGTTATTTCCAAGTGTATAGAAGGTGGACTCCGTGGTGTAATGGGTTGAGAACAGGGGCCTAAAACACGACAACCTGGGTTTAAAAACAGCAGTGTAGTGCCTAACATCCGTGGGCCCTGTAACCGCAGCGCACTAAGGCTCAACCAAAAGTCTAAAAAGAAATAACCTTTTATCAGTTTTATTTATAAGTTGAAGAGCTGCAAGATCCTTCTGCCAGATTTGAACACAAGACCCCAAGCCCATATCCTTAACCACTTAACTATCAGGGATCATAATCTACACTAGTTGTTAATCAAAGTTAGCATGTGTGTTTTGGGGTAAATGACCAAAGATTCAACTCCTATTTCAAAACAATGACAAGTTTCATTTTTACACAATGGTCTTTATTTTTTAGTTCTGTCTAATTACAGACTCATGGGTTAAAAATAAAAAAAGCAAAACATTTTTTTCTTTTTTTTTTCTCCCTCAAACCCAATCCCCCCTCCCCGTTTCAAAACACCAAACCTCTCCACACAACCCCCCGGCCTCTGAAAGAAAAGTTTGATGCCCTCAGTTATTAAATTAATTGTTGCCTTTAGCCCCGTGGTGGTCCTGAAGACAAGCTGTGACTGCCCTGACCTCAGAGACATGAAGCTACAACAGGCCTCTCCCTCCCCCCCCCCCGGGTCCTGCCACGCTCACCACTCTGCTATCTGTCTTCAGCTCTCTCTACATATAAATATGTGTACTGGGTAGGTTGTCTGAAGTGTGTGTGTGTGTGTCTGGGTCTAGTGTGGTATGTGTGTGTTTGCGTGCCTGCGTGCCTGCGAGTGAGTTAAAGGAAGCCTCAACGCTTGTTGTTGTAGTAAATGCCCCCTGCGGTGGGTCTGTGGTCGCCCTGCCCCCCGCCCCCACCCCCCCACACAGACAGGATGGGGTGAGTGTGCATAGCGGGGGCAGAGAGAGAGAGAGACGCCGCTGAGACTGTAGGGGGCGCTGCCACGGGAGGAGGGGTGGACAGCCTCCACTGGTCCTGAAACCTGCAACGACAAGAAGTGGTCTAATATACAGAGAGAGGGAGAGAGGGGGGAGGTGAGGGGGAAATGGGGGGCGGGGGGTTTACAGCACAAAGGGAGAGGCAGGCACAGATGAAGAGGGTTTACGCAGACAAAAAAAGGGGATTTGCAGAAGTCTGGCCATGCCTTCGTGGTTGCAGGTGGTACAATAAAGGAACAGACAAAAAAAAAAAAAAACAAGTGTGTCCCACTGAACACTGAACGCCAGTCACCATCAGAATGACCGAGAGAAGTGTGGGGCACTGAACACAGCATGAGATGGAGTCAGAGGTGGGCGGCAGTAACCGTAGTGATGAAGAGTTAGAGGGGAGGGGGGGTTGGGGTGAGTGGTAGCTGGTCAGACAACACAAGAGAATATGATACTCCAATACCACAAACTAAAATAAAAATAAAAGAAAAAAACATTTGCTATTGGAAGTTTCACATGTGAGGTACATTTAAAATAAGAACAAACATCACATTCTCCTCTCTGGTCACCGTTTCCGATTGCAAGCATGTTTAGGGACGAGGGGGGGGCTGGAGGTCACGCTGCAGGTCACAGCCAGAAAGAGACACGTCTGCAGCCTGAGATTACATCATCTTCTCAAAAACAAAACTGAAATGCCACCAAATCTCCCCCCTCCTCCCGCCCCTTCCCCCTCCATGGCCATCACATATCTTACCCGGATGGTGGCCCAACCTCCACTGCACACGCACACACACAAACGCACACAGCGGCCAGTCTGTCTGTCCAGGAGATGTTTTTTTTTTTTTTTTTTTTATGTCTTTTTTTTTTTTTTTTTTTCTTCTGGGGGTTCCTTCCTTTATTGGGGGTATTTTCATTCTTTTTTGTATGGGGACATGGGGGTGATAGTAAGGGGAGGGGTGTATTAGTAAGGGGAATACCACGATGTTGTTCGCCCTCGGCCCCTGGAAAAGAGAGAGAAAAAGAGGGTGAGTTTTTTTTGTTTGGCTTAAGAAGACGGACACCAATTGTTTAGGTGTGGAGTATACTTCTGAATATAGTGAGAGTGTGTGTGTGTGTGTGTGTGGGGGGGGGGGTAGAGGGGGGGCCTGGGGAGATCTCAAGCCTTAAAAGTACACTGAGGAAAAATATTGTTTAGGTTTACATAGATCCAGTGACATTCATACCATTTTAACGGTATTGTGCCATTGGTTTCATGAGTTCACTGGTTCTCCCACCAGTGAACGTGTGTATAAGATAGTGACCCAGTGAACTGTAGGGCTGACACCAGCCAACAGTGGAATATGTGTACGTAGATTCTTAGAGCAGATGTTGAGAGTCTAGTGTGTGTGGGAGGGGGGGGTTGTGAAGGCAATCTCTCCCTCTTTCTCTCTCTCTCTCTCTCTCTCTCTCGCGCTCTGTGAGAGCCGTTTCTGAGGTCACTGTTGGGAGAGACCCTGAGGACAAACACCACCCCCAGTACCCCCAGCAAGACACAGAGCTCACACACACACACGACTGACCTAGCAATCTGAGGGACTGGACTGCACCATTCACTCTCCATTACTCAGTCACACAGAGCCAGGCTGAATCACAGCGTCACATCCTCCTTCCCCTCTAAGCAGGAACCAGTAGCCATGCCAGCGCTCTGACCGCGTAACTAGATGCTGAGGTGAAAATCAGGCTGCAGGGATGAAGCCTCCGTTCTGGGAGTGAAGGCCGACCAACAGGTTCAGCGCCCCCCCCCCTCCCCCCCCCCCCCCCCTGAGTACCAGTGGAGGTCTGGGTGACACCAGGAGAGCAATGGAGGTTCTTCCTGTTCTAGGTGAACAGGTTCCTCACATTGCTGGAACCCATCTCACACCTTCCAGACCTCCACAGGGACAGGCAGAGGTCTGTTTGGCCTGGGTGTCAGAGGAAGTCCAATTCAACTGGCTATTTAACGGGTGTGTTCACAGACAAGGCCCGCCGACCCCTGACCTCCCTTGTCAGGGTGCCTTGTTCTGGTTGGACCGGGCCCCCAGAGGGACCTGTGTTTGGGGGGGGGGGGGGGGTGTTGGGGGGTCTGGTGTTTGCGTTAGAACGCGACGAGTGCTGAGAGATTCTGATCCATTAGGACGCCCGTATTCTAACCACACAACAGCTGGAGCACACTGTCAGAACAGACACTTCTTGAATGAAGCAAGAAAGATTGACGACTCCACTGGAACTGTCGCAGAACAGACAGCAGGATTGACGGACTGTTCTAATGGTCAGAATCTGTGACGCTCGTCGTGTATGAGCGCACTGAGGGTGTTCTCGCTCTGACCCTCCCTTTCAGTCTCTCTCACAACAACACTGATAAAACATGACAAGGGCCCAACACAGAGCTCTACAGTGGGGCCCATACCCGAGAGCTCCACAGTGAGGCCCACAGTGAGCCCCAGCGCAGAGCTCCGCGGCGAAGCCCACTGTGAGTCCCAGCGCGGAGCTCCGCGGCGAGGCCCACTGTGAGCGGTCTACTGACTCATCATGGGGACCCCCCTCCCTCTCACCTCACACTGAGAGACACAGCAGGACACACACTCCAGGGAGGGCCACCTGACTCCCAGTGCACAGCACTCTGGTCCACGCCGGGTTTTACATACATAGGGGGCAGGCTTTTGCACAGATTGAAAGCAGATACAGATACACACCAGAGGATGGGGCTGCCCTTTGAAAAGGTTGCAGGCCTTTGAGACATGGCTAACGCCTTGACATGAAAACAACAGCCACGACCACGAGGAACACGGTGACGCAGGCACCTGCCATGAGCCAGCAGACCAGCGTGAGGACACTTCCACCTGTGTTCTCTGATCAGACCGGTCAACTTCCAACCAGGCGCTGGGGGCTGACTTCACCAGACAAGCCACCAGAGCTTCTTTTGAGTTGAGACGCACACACACCATATGTGCGTGTGTGTAGACACATGTAACGCTCCAACTCATACAAAGAGCCTGCCCCTCATGCATGTACAGCCAGGGAGGAACACACTGCAGGGCACCAGGAGTCCAGCTGCCTCTGCTACCGTGGCAACACCCCCACATAGCCCCCCCCACGTACCCACCTCTACCTACCTTAGCTCACCAGGCCATAGCCACCTAGCCATACTCACCTACCCTATTTCACCCATTCCCCGCCTACACCACCGACCTCACCTCAGGTCTTACCCACCCACCCAGCCAGCCCCCAGGAAGTGGGGGATGCCAGAATCCAAACAGGACCTAAATCTAGCCTGAAGGATTTCCCTGAATCTGTTAGGCTGGGAGCTGACGTCACCACACTGCCCCAGACAGGTTTACCCAGCCAACCCTCTCAGCTGTCCTCACATCGACCCCCCCAGAGCTGTCCTCACATCAACCCTCTGAGCTGTCCTCACGTCAACCCCCCCCAGAGCTGTCCTCACATCAATCCCCCCAGAGCTGTCCTCACATCAATCCCCCCAGAGCTGTCCTCACATCAATCCCCCCAGAGCTGTGCTCACATCAATCCCCCCAGAGCTGTCCTCACATCAACCCTCCCAGAGCTGTCCTCACAGCAATCCTCATTAACCTAACACGCATCCTTGCCCTTCCACCTGTCATATGCTTTCAATGAGTCAGTATCCATGGGTCAAAGTGCATTGATCCATGCTGGGGAAAAGGTGGAAGTCAGAATGGAGACAGAATTTCTGAAGTTCTACTAAACCACCGTTCCTTCCCTCCCTCTCCATTTCCAGTGAGGGTGGAGAACCTAAAGGAACCATTACTATGGCTCTTCTAAACTACTGTTCCTCCTCCCCTCAACCCATCCCTTTAAACCCCGGCCCCCTCCTGTCCTAGACCCCAGCCCCCCGGCCCCCTCCTGTCCTAGACCCCGGCCCCCTCCTGTCCTAGACCCCGGCCCCCTCCTGTCCTGGACCCCGGCCCCCTCCTGTCCTAGACCCCGGCCCCCTCCTGTCCTAGACCCCGGCCCCCTCCTGTCCTAGACCCCGGCCCCCTGCTGTCTCTAAGCCTCAGGGTGTGGGTGTCCCTGCAGGCTCACCTGAACGCCCGTCCTCTGCCTCTGGGCGGTGTGTAACCGCTGTAGTAGCGTGCGCGCGACGATGAGAAGTTTCCCCCTCGTGAGCGGAAGCGGGCCCGTGGGAACCCTCGGTCTGTGGTGCTGATGCCGGGCCGGTTCGTCCTCTTGGCGCCCACCTGGAAGGACACAGATCTGGTTACACTGGAGTTGATACTAGTGCTGATTCTGGGAAAACACTACTAGTTACACTGGGCTCTCACTACAGTATCGACATACACGTCTGCACAGGGATTGCTTTGTTTCTTTATATTTTCATTCATATCTGCCTTTTTTATTCGAGAGATGGGAAATGTAGGGAGACAGGATGACATGTAAAGGATGACATGTAAAGAATGACCCGGGCCGGATTCGAAACTGGTGGCTGTGATTAGCCCTTAGCCTTAGGTGAGTTCTCCACACGTTTGTGCCGCATACCGACAGACGTTGAGGATGTTTGAAATATCTGTGCTCCAAACCCTACACCCTCCATATCTGTGCTCCACACCCTCCATATCTGTGCTCCAAACCCTACACCCTCCATATCTGTGCTCCAAACCCTACTCCCTCCATATCTGTGCTCCACACCCTACACCCTCCATATCTGTGCTCCACACCCTCCATATCTGTGCTCCAAACCCTCCATATCTGTGCTCCACACCCTACACCCTCCATATCTGTGCTCCAAACCCTACACCCTCCATATCTGTGCTCCACACCCTACACCCTCCATATCTGTGCTCCACACCCTCCATATCTGTGCTCCAAACCCTACACCCTCCATATCTGTGCTCCAAACCCTACACCCTCCATATCTGTGCTCCACACCCTACACCCTCCATATCTGTGCTCCACACCCTCCATATCTGTGCTCCACACCCTCCATATCTGTGCTCCACACCCTACACCCTCCATATCTGTGCTCCAAACCCTACACCCTCCATATCTGTGCTCCACACCCTACACCCTCAAGAGTTGTGCTTTTCTCAGCCGTGGCCATTTTGAAACAGCCGTGTCAAACGTACTTCTCCAGTACCAGGGTGTCTAAAGGTATAAACAAGTTAAATTTAAGACTTTTTAATACCACTTCTAAATGAAATTTAAGACCAAACTTACAATGGAAATACAGATCAAAAGTGGAAATTTACAGTCATCTTTCCACATAAACACACTGATGTCTGTTCAAAATTAACACCAACCTTAACCACAAATACTAGTTCTTTTCAAGCCATTTGTTATTGAACTTGCATTTCCCCATGTTTCTAAGTTGAGTGGCTATCAACCTGTATTATCTGTATTGCCGATGCTTAACGTCATCAAAAGCTGCGCAGTTGGCTACGCTCTGACCTAACCATAGACAACGCAGCGCATAGCCTACCGGAAAAAAATATTTGACCTGGCAGAACAGATTGTCTGCATTTTTGCAGTGACATTCCCCCCGAGGCAAGTAGGGTGAAGTGCCTTGCCCAAGGACACAACGTCATTTGGCACGGCCGGGGAATCGATCTGGCAACCTGAGTACATAGGACCCTGGTCCTACACACCAGTGGTCTGCTACCCTCCTGATCTCAACATGGACAAAATCATATTTGAAGTGTTCATGACATTAGAAATGTAATATCATGTAAACAATGATATTACATCTCATGTGGATTCTCTCCTCACCTTTATCTGTCTTCCTCGAAACAGAGACTCGTCCAAGGCCATGGCTGTCCTTACAGACTCCTTGTCTGCAAACTCTATATACGCAAACCTGCAACAGATGCACAAACAGCTCATGTTATAACCCAGAGTGTGGCTGGGGTGCAGGCATCCAGCCACTCCCCACCGAGGGGAGAGAAAACAGAGAGCAAGACAGGAGACAGTGAGGAGAGAGACAGCACCAGAGAGGAGACAGTGAGGAGAGAGACAGCACCAGGGAGGAGACAGTGAGGAGAGACACAGCACCAGAGAGGAGACAGTGAGGAGAGACAGCACCAGAGAGGAGACAGTGTGGAGAGAGACAGCACCAGAGAGGAGACAGTGAGGAGAGAGACAGCACCAGAGAGGAGACAGTGAGGAGAGAGACAGCACCAGAGAGGAGACAGTGAGGAGAGAGACAGCACCAGAGAGGAGACAGTGAGGAGAGAGACAGCACCAGAGAGGAGACAATAAGGAGAGACAGCACCAGAGAGGAGACAGGAGAGAGTGAGAGTAGAAGCCGATCAGAAGAGAAAGGAGAGAGTAGAGAGAGCAATGAGAGAAAGAGAGAAGGCGGGAGAGAGCAGAGGCAGAAAGAGAGCAAGGAGAACTCGAGGAAGCAGCGAAAGGAGAGAGCGAACAGAGGAGAGCCAGGAGTGAGCGTGTACTGACCCTTTGGGATGCCCTGTGAACTTGTCACACAGGATGGTGACTCTGTTGACAGAGCCGCAGCCATGGAAGTGAGCCTCCAGTTCCTCTGCTGTGGCCCCATAGTCCACCTACACACACACACACACACACTTAACAACTGCACACACTCTCTATACATGTAGGATGGTAGGCCTCATCAGGGCCATGGTAATTTAACAGCTAAACATGCAAGACTCGGATCGTAACAGAAGATTAGGCTGGATACGGATGTTGTCTACAAGAGAAAATGTCTTACGTTTCCTACGTAGATCGAGCGCCCATCAGCTTCCATCTTCTCCTCTATGGACATTATGACAGGACCAGCTGGAGAAAACCATTTAGAGCCGTTACTAAAAATACATTTATTTTTACAAGTTGATGCTAATCCACCACGACAACTCAACCTAAAGGTGCAGGAGGGAACTTTCAAAAATCAGTTCAAATACGAGAAACGGCACCCATAATTCTTGGCATAGATCATTGGATCATCACAGCCGAGTGCTTGGTGGTCCAACGAATGCAGGTAAAAAGTTAGACGGACATATGAACCGCGGAAAGGGGGATGAAGGGTAAGAAGGCACTAGCCAGCTACGATGTTTTCGCAACAAGGTTTTGTCAACACCTACACAGCCACAGCCACACGCAAAAGCATTCAGTCCCACATTTGCTACTGAGAAAGTTGCAAACTTTAATTCCTGTCTGTATCACAGCGAGCTAGCGTAGCGAGCTAGGCGTAGCGTTCCTCCCTGAAGGCGTGTCATCTCTGGGATTGGGAGGGGCAGAAGCTCAGGGCTGTTATGGTGTCTGGGCCGTCTTGCAGAATGTAGAGGCACCAACTTGATTAACAACCAACCATTCAGTTTGTGATGCGTACAGTACCGGACAGTTAGTGATGCGTACAGTACCGGACAGTTAGTGATGCGTACAGTACCGGACAGTTAGTGATGCGTACAGTACCGAACGATTGATCCGAACATGTGCCGTTACACCCATGTGACCTAGGCTAAACGGGTACGAAATTATACTGACTGCCCTATTACCTCTGCTACACAAGTTACACACACGCACCCCTACAGGTTACATATACACACACACACACAGGTTACATATACACACACAGGTTACATATACACACACACGTTACATACCAGGTGGGGGGCTGAGGTTCATCTGTTTCTCCACCTCGTTCTGTAACTCCTTCAGCTTCTCAGCTTCCTCCTCCATCTCTCGCACCCGGGCTTTGATTGCCTCCAGCTCCTGTAGAGGTCAACACGCAGTCTGTCAGCCAAATATCGCACACACAGTCCGTCAGCGCACACACACACAGACTACCACGGTCACCATTCCAGGGACGGTGACCTCAAAAAGAAAACGGAAGCATGCAAGGTCCTGAACGCACGTGTCTGGCTCGCCCAGGACAATTGAATCCTGCGGCTGAGCCCAACCAGGCCAGCCTGAGCCCAACCAGGCCAACCCGAGCCCAACCAGGCCAGCCCGAGCCCAACCAGGCCAGCCCGAGCCCAACCAGGCCAGCCCGAGCCCAACCAGGCCAGCCCGAGCCCAAGCAGGCCAGCCCGAGCCCAACCAGGCCAGCCTGAGCCCAACCAGGCCAGCCTGAGCAGAGCAGCCCCATCTGCTCATGACGTGATGAGCTGGCTAGTGGGGAGGACGGGGGGGCTTTGTAACCATTCATTTCAAAATGCCACCTCAGCAAGATCCTCCCTTGGCCCAGCCCTGGACAATAAGACGGCAGCCACAGCATGTTGGGCCGCCTGGCTGGGTGCATGCCCTCAGTCCCTGATGCCTCGCGGCTCATTCACAGTGCTGCATTGCAGCGCAGCTGCTCAAGCTTCCTCCTGGACTGACGCCGCTGGCACGCGCTGGCCTCGCCGTTGTTGCACGGCAGATTCTGTCTCTCACCGCGTCTGATGGATATCGTTGTCACAGATACGCTGCCGTAAAAACTGACAAATATATATAATAATCGCAACAACAACAAAAACACTACGATATGGTATACATTCAAGAGGAGATCAACTTGAAATTCATGGCAGGGTCTGGGTGTCAATGAGGCTTGGTGTACGGGTAAACAGGGCAATACTTGTACACTGTCGTGTTTTGTCGCATATTTAGTGTGTTGGCCCAACTCCCACAGCCACCCTCTCGTGCGGACATGAGGGCTACATACCGGCCCGAGATTACCGCAAACCACTTATATCATTTTTTACTTAACGCGTAAGATACAGTAACGAGTTAGCTTCATGGCGAGAAACAGTCACAGCTAGCTAGCTTAACATCGAGCACTATGCGCCTGTTCTAATACACAATGTGCAACTAGCCAAGTCAAGTGCATTCGTCACCTCCATCCTAATATTTAGCCTGCCTTCTTTCCAATGAAGATGGACAACGTAGCTAAAGCCGTGTCAGGCTGGCAGTTAGTAATACATAATTTAGCAATCAAAATACCTGTATATTTTATACAAAACTCAGAAATTCCACCACATACAACTCTGGCTGTACCACATTACAAGCTGGCTAACTAAAGAGAGCTTCGGTTTTCGAGCTGACAATTCACAATAATGTTCTGTATGCCCCATGCGTCGCACCGCCACCCGCGTTCTAGCAATGATGTTCCATAAAAAGAGGCGTGTTTACCGTGAGCTGTCGCCTTCTTTGAGGATATACTCGCACTGCGCCGGCTAATGGCGGCCCGTCCTACCCTCGCCCCTGTCTCCTACATCTCCGTCTCGCATTTTTGCGACGAGTATTTTTCCCCCCACCAGGTCGACAGATCTGGCGCAGAGAAACTAGCACCGCTGCTGCGCCAACATGGCCGCCAAAACCACGCATGTCACCACCCATTTCTACTGCACTGCGTGAGCCACAATGGCGGTAATATCGACCAGGCAACAATACACTAATATTCAAATAAACAGAGTACAATAATATAACTTTCAGACCAAATACAACTTGTATACAGCCAACATTAAATATCCAGTGAAACACGTGCATTCTCTGGAGCTTTAAGTATATTTACGGGCACGAACTGTGCCCTTCACTTACCGGGTCCTCGATAGCGGCCTCTCCCTCTTCTAACCCCGGCTCCTCGTCGCCAACTCCTGTGTCTTCCAACTCTGGGTGACCAGGATCAGAGTCCAAAAGGGATTCCTCCGCCAGTCCGTTCCCGAACTCCGCCATAGCCCAATTCTGGCTGTACCGACGCGCCTCGTGGCTAAACCAACGTTACAGGCCCCTACTCACACAAGGGGGAGAGTGAGTGGGGCGAAACGAAAGAAAAAAAACGGCGGAAAACGCCGCTTAAGGAAAGTTAAAACGGGAAATAAAAGGCCAGCTTCGGTTAAAGCCACTATTCAAACTGGAATCCAAGCCGAGAAAGTAGTACAATTTAAAACGCTCTCGGGTATCTGTTGCTAATTTACACCAACAGAACCTACTTTATTTACATGAGAAAATGTGTGTAAATGCGAGGATCTTCTACGCGAGCGCGGTGTCCCTCAGTTCAGAAATGGAAGCCAGGGGCGGGGTGATTGTCTCACTGCAGGCGTAAACTCGCAATCTCATTTGTCCGTTGACGTCTCGAGACATACCCTCTCTTCCATCCCGTAGCTTCCATTGGCTAACTGGGTTTCAGCTTTTGCCTCGTTTGACTACCTATTACTCGATAACATGTCTGTCAATCCCCACCCCCTAACCGCCGTTCGTCACAAACTGAATTTATGGTACAGACTGTAGTCTGCGTGACACATTTTGCTCACCTAATCCAACCCTGATGACCTTAGTTTGTGAACCAGATGTATTTTGACCCAACACAAATCCAGCTTGACCGGTGTAAAACTAGATTTACGATTAAATCGCGCGTATCGCGTTTAACAGAGGCCAATGGAAATGTTGCAGGAAAAGCAGTGAGTAAAGGCATTAATCATGCATCGAGCCGTTACCATGGGTGTGGCTTTAATCTGTTCTCAATTATCTTGCAGATTGAGTGCCCAATTCACTAACGTAAAAGAACCGATACTGTGCAATAACAATAGAAACAGTCAAGTTTCGCAATATTGGTTTCCAAAACAAAGTAGCCTAATACTTCAATATCAATTCAAATGTTTTTATTTATTTTCTGTATACCAAAAGGAAAACAGAATGGAGATCCAACACATAAGGCAGGTACAAGTGAGGAGGAAAAAAAGAAAAAAGCTTAATCAAAATTCTAACATTTAATAACAACACTGCCACCATCATTATTTAATATTCATACCAATAACATCTCTTTATGAGCAAAGAGATGTGATTAAAACCATTATCAATAATAATCAAAACAGTGATGAGAGTAATGATAATAACAGGAGTAGTACAGCTATAACAATTGTGAGATAATCAAGTGACAATGAAAAAATGATTAGAATAACAAGCAGATCTCCGTAAAACTATCTAGCTTGGACAGTGCAATACCGTGTCACCCAGTCTGCAGGCACTGCTCTGACACCCAGTCCTTGGTTCAGACACAAGCTACAGCTTGGCACCATTGAAATGATTAGTTCATCATAAAGGACATTTTTAAAACCAATTATTAACCAAGTCTTTGAACATCAAGTGCCCTGTGTTGTGATAGAAGAAATGCATTATTCTGTAGCTCGTGTTGAAATCGTGGACTGGCTCGAGTGTTAAAGCCCAGGGATATCCTTTTACAGTTTGCATTAAGAACATCTCTCCTGCTCTCTGTCAACCTCAAGATTGCTTTTTGGTTATCAAATGACAGAAAAGCAAAGGAAGAACAACTTTGGAATATCAGTTTTTCTTAATATATTTCTTTTAAAAAAAGTTCTTTTTTTAGTTTTGCATTTCTTTTTGTTAAAACTATTAATAGTAACATTATTAATAACAATAATATACAACTTAAACTGAAGGAAAACTTCTTTAGTATTTCTTGTCACGTGTCCTTCAAACAGCACCATCTTCTCTATTCATTCACAACTTTACATTTTTCCAAATTGCTTACTCAAGTTTCCTGTCACCTTGACAACTGAAACGTTTTTTGAACATCCACCCTCTTTTCGGGATTTCTTGCATGATCTTTAACCAGCAAACACATAACCAGTAATACCAACCACATTTCAAGACAAAAAGAAAAATGGGAGGGGAAAATAAAAAGTTAAAATATAGAAAAAGCTCATTTAAAACCCCTAAATTGAAACCGTGTTCTCTTAATCTGTTTGGTCAACATTGTTCTGACCTAAGAAAGTTGTGTTGAAGTTATATTTTTGTTTGTAATCATACGTTTGCACACTGATGAAACTGGGTAATATGAAGAAACTCTCTCCACTTACGTATTTACGTCTTTTTACACAGAATTCATCAAATAGAAATGAATCTACAGTTATCAGGATTAAGACTTTCCTTGCACAGCAGTGAGGTCTGATCCATGTTTAGTTTGGCATTTAGTGAGCCCTATGCAGGTCTTTCTGACCAAGTCTGCTCTTAGCAACAAAGAAAAAGGAGAAACCACCCATTGAGTTCAAGTGAATTACGAGAAGACATCCAACATGCATCACATGTCATTATTCATAAGCTAAGAGACACACAGCATTAGAATTCAAGAAAAATATTACAATTTAAAATCCAAAGTGCTGTATGCCAAGAATCTGCATTTTCAGCATCTCCCATGTTATTTTCCCTGTGTGTTGAGGATTGTCGTGAATAAAAGGTAAATGTGATACAGGTGGGTGGTGGGGGAAACTACAACCAGATATATAAAGTATCTTCAAGTCCAAAGTGAACTGATGCACTTTCCTTCTCCCGTGGACCACCTCACCTACAGAGTTATTTGGCACCAGGGCCAAAGACAGTTCATGTTCCGCCCACCGGTTCACTCTGGAGAAGCAGTCTGAAGAATCTCAACACAGTCAGACGAATGGCCGTATTATTGATGCATTTCCACAGTCTTGAGTGGATGGTGCGATCGATAACTGAAAACTGGACCAGACCACTGACCAAAGACAAGAAGAATGCAAGGAAGGTTATAACCACAGGCCAAGATTAGACCAAACTGGAGAAGCTGAGCCAACCAGAGAATATAGTTTAATGAGCGTATGGCAAGTATACTCCAAGTAAACTCTACATAAAATGTCCAACTGATGTCCAATGAGAGAGAACAGGGCCATCGGGTGCAACAGCCTTTTTCAAACCTCAAACAAAAGAATATTAGCTTTTGATAATTTGAGCCCAATAATGTGTTAATTAGGTCTAGAGGACCCAGTGGGTCCAGAGTCTTGTACCAGACCAGAACCGATCTGTACCTTAGCTGGTGCTGCTGGCTTGAGGTGAAGAGGACTCAACAGTCTCTCCACCAGAACCAGTGACAGAACTGGATCCAGCAGCAGACCCATTGTTGTTGACAACAGCACCCGTCGCAGGCTGGCCAAAGTTAGTGGTTCTCAGAGTGGCTAGATGTCGGGGGGAGAAGACGTGGGCTCTGGCAGCGGCCCTGGACTGGAAGGCCACACTGCAGGCCTCACACCTGCCCCTCAGACTCTCCCGAGCCGCGGGCTGGCCGGCCGGCGGTGGGCTGGACGGCTCTACCACGCTGAGCTGGACTGGCTTGGGCAGGATAGGGCGGTTGGCCCTCAGAGCGTTGTAATGCAGGTAGCTTCCAGAGCTAGTGTCTACCTTCTTCGCGGGGTCCGATGATGGAGACTACACGAGGATGAGGTTGAAATAGAAAAAGGGACATGGGGAAAGGTTAATATCAGTATCAAAGGCTTGTGTCTACAATTAAATCACATACACAGTTAGGGAGGAGGCAATGAAGTGGAATTCTTAAATCAGATTGAAATGAATCCAGTGGAATCCTGGTGCTTACCAGCTTTTCCTGCTGCAGGCGCCATCGCTTCTCCTTAGCCCGTGTGTTCTGGAACCAGATCTGAACGACCTTGAGAGGAAGGCCTAGCTCGGTGCCAATGGCCTCGCACTCCAGCGCGTTAGGGTGAGCACACGTTTCGTAGCAGGACTGCAGGATGGACAGCTGTAAGCAGGACAGGTGTGTGCGTGGCCTGCGACTAGTGGAGTGGTGAAGGAAACTGGACTCCGTAGATTTGGGGACACTGGGGGAGCTGGTGGTGGCGTCTGTGCCCGAGCGCCCTGTGGAGGAGGTGGTGGTTGTGGAGGAGGTGGTTGTGGTGGGGGATGTGGTGGTGGGGGATGTGGTCATGGAGGGGGCAGGAGCAGGAGTGATGGTACGGGGCTTAGAGACCGACAAACCCAACTGTTCCCTTGAGAGCGTGTTGATCTTGAAGGCTCCTTTAGGAGACCAATAGCTCAGCCCATTCTGCTTCTGAGCAGCAGAGGGTGGTTTGTTGATTGGTGTGGACGTCAGTTTGGGTACCATGCGGCTGGAGACTGCAGGACCAACCTTTTCCTCACTTCCATCATACTCCTCGTCTGTTCTCTCTTCGTCCGCGCTTTCCTCTTTCATCTTGCGTTTCTGCGGTGAGCGAGTTGGGACGGGGAGCGTCTCCTTAGGAGCTGCAGGAAGAATTGGAGGTGTGATTTTCGGTGCAATTTTGACCATGGTGATGTTGCTAGTCGTCTCCAGCTTGGTCTTTGGCACTGCAGACACACTGCTGCTCACAGACGAGACCGTGGAGAGGGCAGCATCCTTCGGCTTGAAGGGAACCGGATTGGAAGATTTCACAGCCACCTTCTCTTTCGCGGGCTCTTTGTCAGGCTTCAGGAGTGTCCGAACAGGCGTGGCTGCAGTCGAGCCACTGCTGTTGAAACTGGCGTTTGACTTGGGAAGGGTGGAGAAGATGGGTTTTGAAAGGGGCCAGGTGAACTTGATGAGCGGTTTGCCCACTGCCGCCAGAGTGCCGTCACTAACGAAGCGAACCTCCCCCTTACGCTCTCGGGCTCTCATGTTCTGGAACCAGATCTGCACCACTTTTTTGGGGAGGTGGACCCACTCCGATATCTGCTCAAACTCGTTCTTTCCAGGATTGGGGTCTTTGAAATAACAGCCGTACAGCACATCCAGCTGCTCCGCCTGGATGATGGTTCTGGAACGCCTCATGTCCCTGTATCGCTTTCCTTTGGACTTCCTCTGCTCCTTATCCTTCTCTTTCTCTTTCTCCTGCTCCTGCACCTTAGCCCTTTCCCGCTCTCTCTCCACGAGGGTGGCGTTCATTCTCTCGGCCGCCCTCATGTAAACAGTGCTGGGTTTGGACATGTTATTGCTATTGATAAACCCCCCACTGTTGGAAGTGGACGTGTTGCCAGCAGGGTCAGGTTTTACCTGGACCACTATCAGCCCTTTGGCTGTGGGCCTCAGGCCGAGGCCGTCCAGCAAACGTCCTTTCTGTACTGAGGTCTTGTCGACCATGGAGGACAAGGAGGAGGAAGCCTGCGTTGTGCTGTGGCTCTTCCCCATGCTGAGGTCCAGGGCAGCCTCGCTGTCTTCGCCGTTGGGAAGGTACGGAGAAGCCTGACGGTACGACGAGAGGGACGGTGTGAGGAGAGGGTCGGAGAATCTTGTGACGTTGGGCGGGCTTGGAAAGGCAGGCGCTTTACCGCCATCCCCTTCTGCCACGCCCACCCCGACCACAGAGGAGGGAAGGGAGAGGACATAGGGGCTGAGGAACTGGGTGGAAAACGGAGCGAGGGAGAGGGACAGAGGCAGGGACTGCAGGAGGCTGCTGGGAAGTCCGGGATGGTCCATGGCGACTTGAAGAGGGTTGGGAGGGTCAGCCTGGGCTTCCAGCTCCAGATCCACATCAGGGTCCAGCCTCTCCCTCTTGATTTCCACCTCCTCACGTTCCAACTCCCTCCTCCTCTTCCTCCTCTTGGCCTTCTGCGCTACGGCTTCCTCATCATCATCCTCGTCTTCGGCGTCTGAGAGAAACACGGTGGTGGAGCGCAGTACCTTCCCTCCGCCCAAGCCCTTGTCTCCCGCTGGGTCGCTCCTGAGCTCCTCCCTGACAGGGCTGTCAGGCTGCTCCCTCATGAACGCACTCTGACTGTCCTCATCTGACACGATGACTGAGGTGTAGACCTCTTCGTTGTCCGAGTCAGAGGTCAGACAAGAACCCGCTGGAGTGTCCGTCCTCCTGCCTCCACTGCTGGAGAGATCCATGGCCTGACTGCTGGACGCCTCGCTCTCTACCATCGCAAGAACGCGGTCCTTCTCATTGTTTCCCGTGCCCCGGTCGCGCCTGGCGTACCTTGCCATGCTGCGTCTGTTTTGTGTCGCCAGGGCTTTTTGCCTTTCTTTGGCGTTCCGTGCATCGCAAAGCCACTTCCGCACCTCCACCTCCGAGAGGCCAACCTCCTTCCCCAGAGCTTCACAGTCCTCGTGGGGCGGGCTGACAGCGTCGGCCTCACTACGCGACTCCAGGAAAGCCAGGAGGACCTGTGACTGGAACTCTGACAGCGTGGGCAGGCCTGGAGAGATGTGCCAACCTCTTGGATTGCGCAGGTGGCGAGTTTGGTCTGGGAAAGTTAAGGTGCATCGAAAGGGGCTGGATTTCGGGGTGCTGACCGAAGTGCATGGGCTTGTGCCGGCTTGAGATTTTTGAGGGGTGGAATCTGGGCTAAGCGTGAGGTTTAAATTCACCGGGCTGTAACTGGAGTTGCTGGGAACAGACACAGAGGGCGAACGGTTGTCGTTGAGGAAAGTTTTGTCTGTAGACATTGGGGACAGCGTTAGATTTGGTTTAGCCAATTTGCCACCGCACTTGTCAATGTCTCCACTTTCATCTGGACCAGAGATTCTCCCATCTGTTGTGCTATCTCTATCCGCCATTTCATTGTCTCCCTCTTTTATACAGGCCTCAAATCTGTTCTTTCTGCCATCTTTCAGTTGATGTGCAAACTTTTTGTCCTCTTCCTCCCCCATCTCTTGCCCTCTTTCCATCGTCAAATTATCTTCCTCCTCAACCTTAACGTTTGGTGACTCTCTTTCAGAAGCACATTTACCCTCTTCCTTCGCCGTCTCCTTTTCACTCTTGACATCCTCCTTTCGGTCGTCTGAGCTTGTCGGCAGGGTCGTTGGGATTCCCAGCGTGGGCCATTGGGTGTGCAAGGTGCTGAGTCTTTGGGCTAGGAGGGCTTGCTGGGCTGCATTGAGACCCAGTAAGGGCATGGACTGGGTGAGGTGCTGGGCATCTGACCCCAGGCCCTGACTCTGTGCCAGGCCGTTCAGGATCATAGGCATCAGCATCTGAGGCTGTGGGATCAGCTGGGTTGTGGCCGCGCCAGGTCCCGCACCAGCCGCAAACAGGGAGGGGAGGAGGGAATGCGGGAGGGAGCCGGGGCTGGACGTGAGGAGGGTGAGAAAGGCAGAGACAGCCTGGGACGAGGCCACAGGGGAGGAGAGCAGAGAGGAAGCTGACACGGTCTGAATCTGATCTCCATCTTTGGCTGTGGTCACCGCTGCCGTCAGGTTTCCTGGGGCAATGCAGTTGCCGCTGGTGGCTGGGACCATCTGGGAGGCTCCTCCCCCGGAGGTAACGACCAAGCTAGGAGCTTTGTTGTTGTTGCCGCCGGTACTTCCAGCGTTTCCAGCTGCACTGCTTGCTGCGTTTCCAGCATTTCTGCTGCGGGTCTGATGTAAAACAGATTTCATATGACTCTCCAGAGTTATGGCATGGTTATAAGAGACTCGACACACGGCACACTGGTAGGGCTTGGTTGATATAAAGGGCCGAGAGAGAGAAGGGAGCAGGGGAGAAGGGTTGTCATTTTCTCCACACTGATTTGAGGACCCCGTTCTCATCCTTTGGATATGGGAGGTGGAGTTGTAGTGGACACTCAATGCAGTCTTGGTAGGAAAAGCCTCCAAACAGGCACTACATCTGAACGGTCGACTGTCGCCGCTTTCCGCCACAACACCGTTTTTACCAGCTGATCTGTCGTTGTCTGGAAACTCTGTTCTTGCGAGTTCCTCCGTTTGTTCCTTTTCTGGATGTGACTCCAGGTTAACGTCATCCCTTTCCGGTTCCCCCATCCTTTCTAGCTCTGCATCAACCTCAGGGTACTTTTCTGGTTCAGAAGTCTCATCGGGTTGACATGATTCTGTGGGGGAATTTGAGGCATGCTTCAGATGTGATGATTCGGTATCTGATTTGAAAACAAAAATGGTAGTTATTAGTTTAAAACATTTTCAAACCTACTTTATCAACTTTGACAACACCTGCATGTCCTCTACCTGATGGCAGGTTTGATACCGGTCTGATACCGTTCGCTGTGATGCATTTAATAAACACTGTGGGAAAGTGAGTAACTTCTGCCCCGCTGAAGAGAAGCTCACCTGTGGCGTTCTGAGAACCTGGATCCTCCACTCCACTCACACTCTGTTTGGGGGCAGCCTGTGGAGAAGACATTTGTCAGGTTATTTTGTTTAACGTAAAATAAAAAGGAACTTTAAAATATTCCACTCTGATCTGCAGGACACAACAGCTTAGCATCAATGGGACATCGGTTTAGTACCAGTGAGGGTGACACATTCAAGGCATTGTTGCCCATTTAAAACAACTAAAAGGCCTACTTTACTTCCTCATGCAAATTAGATTAGTATAATTGCATAGACATCAGCCACCACAATGTACAGTCCGATATCTGTGTAAATGTCTCCACCCATTGACTCTGTAGTAATAAATAGCACAACACAGATAATGGTTGTCATTCATCCAGTCTTGCAGGCTGATCAGTGGAGTGCAATGACATTTCTTTGAGGCCTCCAGACTCTGCATCATCCTCCATATACAAGAATAACATTGACCCGAGTGCTGACTGAATACATGATAGATTAGTTTCCCAACCAGGACTTGGTTCAGACTTAATGAAAGCGTAGCCTCAAGCTGTATTCACATGACAAGCAACTCGTTGCTGGGGCAGACCGAGCAGCATCATCATCATGTCAAGATTTGACATGAACACCCTCATTCAACAATGACTGTTCCAACACTTGCTTCCCAGTTGCATGGAATGGCCACTTAGGCTAATGCTAATGTGCCGAGGACAGTCTCCTTCCAATCTAAAATAATCTAGATAACGTTTTGGGGACCCATTTGTGTCAAATAACTCCCCCAGTGGCAAATCTTCCACACAGCATGTATATAATACTTACTATGTCCAGCAGTTTGTCCACACAGGTAGGAAGAACACTGTGTCTGTCAGTCAAATGCTGAGAGAGGGAGCCCCGGTCTAGTTGCTCTTGTTGACACAAAGGACACAGCCACTTTGCCACCCCGTTGCTGTCACTGCACACTGTCTCTCCAGACTCCTCCTGGCAGACAAAGATGCGTTTTAAAATGTTACAAAACGTACAGACATCTTTTAAAACATTAGCCTCATTTCTAAACAACACTGCACAGCCACGTTATGATGAATAACTTAAACCTGCAGAAATGGCCTGATTATTGACCTTGATAAGAAATTTGCACCAGAATCAAACAATATGAAGACTGCACACCTTCATTACAATGCACGAATCATGATCCATTAGCTAAAACATTTCCCCACACACCACCAAAATACCAACGACCGACATAATCCACCGTCAACAACTCAATGCAGTGCTGTTTTCAAGTAAGAAAGAAAATACTCGACACGCATTGAGTGATTAGTTACCATATCTGGCAGATACCATTTTAAATAATACCAACATAATCTACAACTACAATGCACCGTCTTGCAGAGTAGAAACTTACCGATGTGAACCCGTTTTCCCCAAAGAAAGATACCAACACAGCGCTTTTGCCCACTTGCGTCCTTAACCTCATGCCAATTACCAAGCCGTGCCCAGAAAATATCGTTTTAGCAGCAAGCCGACTTAAGAACGCTGGGCTGCATATCAATGTGTAATCATATATTTGTGGAAAAAATCACAAGTCTTCATTGTTTAGAATTCGCTCTAATTAATGAGCAGCCTAATTAGCTGTGCCGACCAGTGATGAATCAATTACCTAGCACAGGCTAGTTAGCTTGCTAATAAGACACAACGTCGTAGTTATGTTGCTAGCTGGAATGCTATGAATTCATTAAAAAGGAGGACCGCAAGATCGCTGCTATGCAAATCAAGCAAAGTACGGCTGAAAATAGTAACATACACATCTAGCTACTGCTTTGTCTGGTATAATAAGAGATACCGTTAGCTAGCAATAAATGTAATAAACAAAAGGGCTAAAGTCGTGGCACTAAGCCTGCTCCTTACCTTCCTCCCACTAGACTCGACAGAAAAAAAACTTATCTTACCTAACAAACCCAGGTGTACATGGCTTGGTACTTGGCTACCCATCTCGAGGCATATGTGGTCGGCTTCAGATACCAAATAGATTAAGTAGGCTTTTAGGCGTCTCATCCAAAACCTCGGCCTCGAGTTGTTTCCTTACCCCACTGATTGTGGACTGCCAATGGGGCATCTAGTATTACACCACCCGCCGCCTGCTCAACAGCGCAAATTGAGGCCTACACGGACTAAGCTATTTAATTAATGAATATGGGTTCCCTTTACAGATGTGTAAAAAACCTCGCGCCCCCTCCTCCCTCTCCATTCCACAGAACCCATGAACGCATTTTAATAGTCAACTTCATTATTCTACATACTTTCGCTCGATTCATGGCCATTTCAACTAGCTTTTACATCGTTTCAAGTCGTAATTGACGATAGAATTAAATGCTAGGCTACTTGAAACACACTAGCTACGTGCACACAGAGAACGGCGAAGGGGTGGCGGAGAGAGGGAGAAAAGACGGAGGTTGAAAAGTTTGGAATTTAATGTTCGAAATCTGTTTATGGAACTGCATGACTTTCAACATAATCATTCACTCGAAACTATGAATTGCACACCACCCTTCCAAATACAGCAACACTAATTCGATGTCGGCTATCTTGTTTAATTAACTTCAGAGCAATTAGCTAATGCATTTACCTGCATGGTCGCCGCTCCAGCGCACGCTTCCCCTTGCTCTTCAAAACTGAAAAGTTTTCTCTAGCTCGCCCTCCCTCGCTCGCTCTCTCGCCCTCCCTCATTCGCATTCACCCTATCCGTCTCGCTACGTCCCTTCTTCCCTCTAGTAAACACACGACAGCTCCCCCCAAGGCTGATTGCTGGCATTCAGGGACACATCCGTCGAAAACACATTTAGTATTTGTATATTTGAATTATCCGTCTACACAATCACGTCTGCAACTGTATGTTCAATACAAATCTTGAAAGAGGTCGAGGAAAGTCTAGAAATGTGTGCTCTCAACAAGTTTAAAATTGTGATTTCGGCCAAAACGTGCTCGTGAGTAGATGAGTAGGCTGTCATGATAAAGTGATTAAATAACTAATGTGATTTTGCAAACATTTATTTTCGACAGTTTATCGTTTTATTGTATTTCCATCACTCTTATTGCAGACACAGCTGAAGCCATCAAATGTTAAGGACACTTCATCACACCCTAATCAGAGTAAAAAACACTTTACCAACGATTCAATTCATTAAAAGTGCATTACCAAATGTGCGCCTGCGTTGGTGTGACGGCACTTTGACGCTCACGAATGGACATCAAGGTGCCCATACTGTGCCAGTGTAAAACAATTTACTTATGACAGGGATATAGCTAACCGAGTTAAAATCACACGCGATTGCTGTTTTATTCTACTACGTGATTCGGTTGTTTTGTTTGTTAACTGTAAGGTGAGAGAGACTGTAGATTTGATTGATGGTTTGGCTGTGTCTTTCATGCATAAACTCCGCATTTAGACTGCAATATCTGTCGACTGTTTAGCTTTACAGCATAAATTAGCTTCTGTTTGAAATGCAAACTGATTAATGTGGCATTAATCTGTATTTTGTGTTCGTTTGGACAGCAATGAGCGTGGAGGTGGAGAGGAAATTTGTGTGTGATGCTGACATTCAGAAAAGACTGGAGGAGGTAGGAGGTGTGTTCATACTTCATACTATTCTGTATTCAGGACTGTACACCAATATCCAGTAGAGAGGGGATACGATTTGTTGAACATCAAGTTGTCTACTATGGGAACATTTGATTTTCATTTATGCATGTAGACTTATTATCGTTGCACTTAATCAGTCAAAACAAGAAACCCATTCAAATTGTTCTCTCTCTCCCTTTTCCTTCAACCCCTCACAAGCCGTGTGCATTGGCCAGTGTGAGTTTCAAGACCGCTACTATGACTCTGCAGACTTCCACCTCACCTTGAGAAATGTCTGGCTCCGCTGTCGCCAGGGCAGCTGGGAGCTGAAGTACCCCACTGTTACAGAGCTAGAGGACAGAGGGGGGGCTTCGCTGTGTTCCCGATATGTAGAGGTGACAAATCTACCTCAGATTCAACTGAAAGTCAGAGAAATGATGAGTGAGAGTGATAATGAGCCAGAAGTGAAGGAGGGAGGTTGTGCCAGCAACACACACCCAGTCCACGGAGACAGAGCCTGCACAGGAGCCAATGAGAGCAGCCCTGCAGACCACGCGTGGCTGGCTGAACTAAAACTGGTTTGCTTTGCAAATTATACAACTGTGCGACGTTCGTTCGGTTTTAAAGAGGAAGGAGTTCGCGTGGACTTGGATCAGGCAGACTTTGGATACTGTGTTGGAGAAATCGAGGTGATTGTGCCTGAAGGAGAAGACACTCAGCCTGCTTTGAAGACAATTAGAAATACTGCTCAGAAGCTGGGTGAGTTTAGGAAATGTGTACCTAATGGGAGAATACTTTTTTTTGTCTGTATATTTAATGTATAATTGTTTTTCTTCCATTCAGGCCTGTCTGGTGATCAAAGAGTTCAGGGGAAAATGGATGTCTACCTGCAAACCTACTGCCCAGAGCACTACACTAAATTACTGAATGCACATATATTGTAAGAAATAGGATAACTTGTAGCAATGCATTTTTCATCTATTAATATCCTTTCACATTTCCATACCCCCACTTGCATATTTGATTGCTTATCTAAACTGTCAGTCTCACATTATTCTAACAAAGTAATTCCTATGTAATTCAAAACGAGCAAAGATTTTGTCATATCATAAAGTAAAGATTGTTGTGGCTGCCATTTGATCCCGTTTTGAATTCATGTGATTTCTGAGGTAATCGACTTTAATCTGGGACCCTCTTTAGAAACATGTAGTGCCTGTTACTATTGACAGTGAAGTTTTCTTTGAGTGCCACTCTTTTGAAAGACACAATAAAATGGCCTATTCTTGAAAAGTTATGACCATGGGAGTATTATTGACGTTTTAAAAATTAAGAGCTTGTAAAACGGCCATTTGCTAAACGGTGGGTCTACGGAATGTGGTAATGCGTGCAGACATGTGGCCCTCAAACACCTATTTTGCATATAATAATTCATTTTCTTGCTTTCGAACACCACATCAGTCATCTTCAAAACGTAGGTCATACACAGCAGTTATCTTACGACGCCACCCCCCTTTTCGGATCTGCTTTTTCCGGACATGTGAGGGGATACATTTTCAGACATTTGGCACATAGCCTACCTCTCATATAATAAAAAATTGAAACATGTAGCATATGCTAGATGTTTAGCACCGAAAAGTTGTGTTTCCTTTTCAATTACGAAACGGTCCTCTGATTGGTGATCAAAACAGACTCCACGTGCTGACGTAGGCACTACTAGGCCTGGCCTCGTCTGTAGTGATCAAGTTAGTGCTGCAGTTTGAGAACACTGCTTTCATTTGTATCGTGTATTTTATCATCATTTCAGCCGACACATTGAGTTATACCAATATTTATCAAACTTCTGTTAAACTTTTAGCTACAAACAGAGAGGTTTCAACGAGGCAAACAAATTAGTGGTTTGATCCCTCCTCGCGATAGTTGATCATGTGACTGCCAAAGTGCAGGGGCTCGTGAAGAGGGCTTGTATTTTGTAAACAACATGGCGCAACACGGACTGGGCTAGAAAAACTACTCCAGTTTGGACAAAATCGAGATTGAAAACATTTCTCACATATAACACCTTTTGTCTTTGTCTAACTTGTATCGATATATCTGACGAAGAATTTAACTTCCAGTACAATTGGTTCCAAGGAACTGTCAACGACAATAACATAGGGGTATGTACAGTAGCTAGCTAGCTAACGCTAGTTACAGTCTATAATCAATCTTTAGTTCTAGCTGCTAGTTCAACCCTAATTTACATGTTATATGTTTTATACATAAAATTACTAACAGTGTGTGTAGTGTTCAATTTTAAATCCAAAATGTGTTTGTTGTTGAATCTGTTAAGCAAGGACGAGGGAAGACCTCCACCGTGCATTACTCAACTATCCACATACTGCGCATTAATTGTAAACTGCCGAAGAGATTGTTACGTGTGTGTGTGCGTGTATGGATCAGAAAAATGGCTTTTATAATGGCTTGTATTCATATAAGTGTGTGTGTGGTCGCACGAACGAGAGAGAGGGCGCGGTGTTTGACACCTTCTGGGCATAAACATTTCCGTTCAACATTGTTGTGCTCGCCAGACTCTCGGTCTATGGGCTCTCAGTCCAGTTCTGGGATGTCCGGCGGTCGGGGTTCCAGCGGCAACCCAGACCAGTCTGATCAGGAATCCAACCAGAGCAGCGGCACGCGGGGCCGCAGAGCTGCAGAGAGACAGTCTACCGCTGAAGAGGACGTTGATTTAGCGCAAGTGCTGGCTTACTTACTGAGGAGGTAAGATCCAACGGCCTTTGATCTTAGATCAAGAGGTTGCAGGTTCAGGGCAATACAGGTGTGTTTGTGTGCAGGGGCCAGGTGAGGCTGGTCCATGGCAGTGGGGCGACCGGGCTGCAGCTTGTCCAGTCATACTCGGATTCTGACGAGGACAGCGATGGAGCGTGGGAGGGTCGCCTTGGAGACCGCTACAACCCCCCAGGTAACCATGACAACGTAGAGGTTGTTTCACACACCAGTCATCACCTGATGATGTTTTGTGCTGTTCACACTAACAAAGAAAACTTGTCTTAGATAGGAGTGGGTTTTCACTACAAAATGTAATAGTGTCATGAAGCCTGTGTTGATGGAGGCCTGTGTTGATGGAGGCCTGTGTTGATGGAGGCCTGTGCTGATGGAGGCCTGTGTTGATGGAGGCCTGTGTTGATGGAGGCCTGTGTTGATGGAGGCCTGTGCTGATGGAGGCCTGTGTTGATGGAGGCCTGTGCTGATGGAGGCCTGTGCTGATGGAGGCCTGTGTTGATGGAGGCCTGTGTTGATGGAGGCCTGTGTTGATGGAGGCCTGTGCTGATGGAGGCCTGTGCTGATGGAGGCCTGTGCTCCTGTGTTCTAGTGGACTCCCAGCCAGACACTCAGGACGTGGACCAGAGTGAGATCAGGACCCAGATCCTCCTGGCTACCGCCTCCTCAACCCTGAGGGGCAGAAACAGCTTCACACACATGCTCACAGAGGTACTGCCCCCTTTAACAGGCTGTGTTAAACCTGCTCACAGAGGTACTGCCCCCTTTAGCAGGCTGTGTTAAACCGCATAAGACTGGGTCAGAATCTGTCTCATTATCGTGTCATGTTCAGACATACTTTCCTGTTATCCGAGATATCGTGCTCTCATGGTTATCGTGTGGTCCTAGTTAGTTATCCTGGGTTGTGTTCTGCAGAGGGAACAAGGCAGGTGTCTTGGCTCCAGTTTTTCTCATGGGGAGTGCAGCCGCATCCGCTCACAGTGAGTACACAGCAGGAAGGTATTAACACTTTTACTGTCTTGAAAATGTAACAAATTAAGGTGCGTCTCCTCAGCTTCCTGCCCAACTGTGTGTCGTGTAAAGACACCTACAGACAGAAAGCCTTCTGCGGGGTTTACAGTGAGGATGGCAACATGTTCCTCTCTGCCTGCCAAGGTAACTAACACTTTTTTCTAAACTAAGCTGATATCACAAGTCTGTACGTATGTACGTTGCTTCTGTTCAAGTTGACTGAAGAACTCACTTTGACACATTTTCTAATCCCATGGGTCACTAATCCTCCTGTCTGTCTGTATTTCTTCCTTGTCTGTCATCCCCCCAGACCAGAACATCCGCCTGTATGACACCAGCAGGGGTGGGTTGAGTCTGAAGCGGGCGGTGAAGGCCAGGGATGTGGGCTGGAGCGTCCTGGACGCGTGCTTCTCCCCTGATGCCAGCTGCGTGCTCTACTCCAGCTGGTCTGACTACAGTAAGGCTAGGGAACCATCTAGAACCTTGTGGGCCACACCGGGCTGGTCAGCTCTACCACGGGTGCAATGACAGTCACAGAGTAACTGTAGAACTGAGTAGAAGAGCAGTTTGGCTAATAGTTGACGGTGTATCAAATAAGAAGTAAACAAACTTCTTTCATTAAAAGAAAATCACCCAGCTGGAGCATAATATGGTAGTCTTGATGGTGTTGACTTGCTGTCTCTCTCCCCCTGCAGTTCATGTGTGCAGTATTGAGGGAGACAGTGAAACTCACACGGCGCTGGACCTCAAGTGAGTGTTTCCCTCCTAGCGCCTCTCACAGCAACACCTCTCCAGCACCACCCTCAGGTCCTCTCACAGCACCACCCTCAGGTCCTCTCACAGCACCACCCTCAGGTCCTCTCACAGCACCACCCTCAGGTCCTCTCACAGCTCCACCCTCAGGTCCTCTCACAGCACCACCCTCAGGTCCTCTCACAGCACCACCCTCAGGTCCTCTCACAGCACCACCCTCAGGTCCTCTCACAGCACCACCTCTCACAGCTCCACCCTCAGGTCCCCTCACAGCACCACCCTCAGGTCCTCTCACAGCACCACCCTCAGGTCCTCTCACAGCACCACCCTCAGGTCCTCTCACAGCACCACCCTCAGGTCCTCTCACAGCACCACCCTCAGATCATCACTCGCTCACACATACAGCTGTGGCTTCTAATCCTGATGCTGTATCTGCATTTATCATCCAGCCAGCCAGCCAGCACAATATTAGGAATCCTCACAGTTCATTCACTAGAACGGATGTACATGCTGTAGTCCTGTATGAGCCGGTAATTCATCGTACCGTGTAGCTGGTGATCTGAGGGGCGTGTCTTGTCTTGCAGCCCAGACGAGAGGAGGTTCTGTGTGTTCTCTCTGGCCGCGTCCACGGACGGGAAGGAGATCCTGGGAGGGTGAGTTCCACACGCTCCACACCACTTCAGACTGCTGCTTAGGAGAGGACTCATTTATGTAAGCTTCTCTCTCTCTTCCACTCTCCTTTCTTTCTATCTCTCTCTCTCTCTCAGGGCAAACGATGGCCGCCTCTATGTCTTTGATCGTGAACAGAACAAGAGAACATTAAAGGTCAGTGTGTGAGTGTGGCTTCACACCTCTACCTTTAAGTGGTACCAGAGAGCAGACCTACCCACACACACAAACACACACACTCTCCTTAGAACCCCTCTGTGACTGTCACAACCTGCCTGACCTCTACCATCTGTTTCTCCCTTTCCCTCTCTTCCTCTATACATTTCTCTCTGTCTCTCTCTCTACTGGTCTCCTGTACTCTTCACCCTCGCTCTCTCGTTTCTCCCCTGCAGATCGACGCCCATGAGGATGATGTGAACGCGGTGGCGTTTGCAGATAGCTCCTCCCAGCTGCTGTTCTCTGGCAGCGATGACGCGCTGTGCAAGGTCTGGGACCGCCGCACCCTGCGTGAAGACCGGCCCCAGCCCGTAGGTCAGCTGGCCGGGCACAGAGACGGCATCACCTTCATCCACAGCAAGGTACAGCCTCATCCACAGCAAGGTACACCCCCCCCCTCATCCACAGCAAGGTACACCCCCCCCCCTCATCCACAGCAAGGTACACCCCCCCCCCTCATCCACAGCAAGGTACAGCCTCATCCACAGCAAGGTACACCCCCCCCTCATCCACAGCAAGGTACACCCCCCCCCCCCTCATCCACAGCAAGGTACACCCCCCCCCCCTCATCCACAGCAAGGTACAGCCTCATCCACAGCAAGGTACACCCCCCCCCCCCTCATCCACAGCAAGGTACACCCCCCCCCTCATCCACAGCAAGGTACACCCCCCCCCTCATCCACAGCAAGGTACAGCCTCATCCACAGCAAGGTACACCCCCCCCCCTCATCCACAGCAAGGTACAGCCTCATCCACAGCAAGGTACACCCCCCCCCCTCATCCACAGCAAAGTACAGCCTCATCCACAGCAAAGTAAAGCCTCATCCACAGCAAGGTACACCCCCCCCCCTCATCCACAGCAAGGTACACCCCCCCCCTCATCCACAGCAAGGTACAGCCTCATCCACAGCAAGGTACACCCCCCCCCCCTCATCCACAGCAAGGTACAGCCTCATCCACAGCAAGGTACACCCCCCCCCCCTCATCCACAGCAAGGTACACCCCCCCCCCCCCCCTCATCCACAGCAAGGTACACCCCCCCCCCCCCCTCATCCACAGCAAGGTACAGCCTCATCCACAGCAAGGTACACCCCCCCCCCCCCTCATCCACAGCAAGGTACAGCCTCATCCACAGCAAAGGCTATTTCTGTACTCCTAGCAGCGGAGCCGACAGCTACAAGCCGGTGCTCAAACACAACTGACCCTCGTTTTTTTTTCCGGCTAATTAACAGAGCTTCATGAAAAACTTTTGCCCTCAACAATTCTTAAGGGTACCATATCCATCTCGATGGACTTGCAGATCCGTTGGGTAATTTTCTCTGCTTGTTGTGCATCGCAGCTCCTCCGTGCTAACACCGAGAGCAGGATGCACCGCCACTAACCAGGGTCGGATGTACGTTTTTCAAGTGGTACATCATTTGAGTCGTGGAGGAGTTGTATTTATACTCAGCTTCGCAGTGTTGGCAGTGAACAAAGTCATTTTTAAGTCAAAATGGTCTCACGCTACACTTTGCTGTGACCTCTTCCATGTTTACTTTTGAAATACATGGAAACTAGCCGGTAACTGAGTAGGCCTGTGGCGTTATTTCCCAAACATTGCCTTTGTGTGGTAAAATGTTTAATTGCTGCCACATAGCGAAATCCCTTGCATTCCTTCAAGACTCACACTACGCAACAGAACACGCATTAGTTTTATAGATGAAAAAATGATCTTAATGATCAATTAATCGATCGTCGATTAATGATGCCCATCCCTATTAGCTGGCCTGAAACGACATCACTACACTCCTACTCCTGTTTCTGTCCACACCACAGCACAGTGAAACGACATCACTACACTCCTACTCCTGTTTCTGTCCACACCACAGCACAGTGAAACGACATCACTACACTCCTACTCCTGTTTCTGTCCACACCACAGCACAGTGAAACGACATCACTACACTCCTACTCCTAAGTTTCTGTCCACAGCACAGCACAGTGAAACGACATCACTACACTCCTACTCCTAAGTTTCTGTCCACAGCACAGTGAAACGACATCACTACACTCCTACTCCTAAGTTTCTGTCCACAGCACAGTGAAACGACATCACTACACTCCTACTCCTAAGTTTCTGTCCACACCACAGCACAGTGACGTGGAACGAGATTCAAAATAAAAAATGGAAATAATTGAAAACGTTTCTGTGGTTTGTACCGCCCACCAGGGTGACGCTCGCTACCTGATCAGTAACTCCAAGGACCAGTCCATCAAGCTGTGGGACGTGAGGAGGTTCTCCCCCAAGGGAGGGCCTGGCTGCATCCCGGCTGGCCGTCACCCAGCAGAACTGGGACTACCGCTGGCAGCAGGTCCCCCAGAGAGGTGAGGAGGGGCTAGGGGGAGAGAGATGAGGAGGGGCTAGGGGGAGAGAGATGAGGAGGGGCTAGGGGGAGAGAGGGACCTGGGGGGGGGCAGAGAGGGACCTGGGGGGGGGGAGAGAGGGACCTGGGGGGGGGGGGGGGAGAGAGGGACCTGGGGGGGGGGGGGGGGGAGAGGGACCTGGCAGGGGGGGAGAGAGGGACCTGGGGGGTGTAGAGAGGGACCTGGGGGGGGGGGGGGGGGGGGCAGAGAGGGACATGGGGGGTGTAGAGAGGGACCTGGGGGGGGGCAGAGAGGGACCTGGGGGGGGGCAGAGAGGGACCTGGGGGGTGTTAGAGAGGGACCCTGGGGGGGGAGAGAGGGACCTGGGGGGTGTAGAGAGGGACCCTGGGGGTGGGGCAGAGAGGGACCTGGGGGGGGGCAGAGAGGGACCTGGGGGGGGGGGGGAGAGAGGGACCTGGGGGGTGTAGAGAGGGACCTGGGGGGGGGCAGAGAGGGACCCTGGGGGGTGTAGAGAGGGACCTGGGGGGGGGGGCAGAGAGGGGACCTGGGGGGTGTAGAGAGGGACCTGGGGGGGGGGCAGACTGTCAATAGCCACTGTCTATTGACTCACCTGGCATTGGCTCACCTGGCATTGGCCCATCTCCCCCATCCACCCCCCCCCAACCCAACCACACACACACTTCACCCCCCCCAACCACACACACACTTCACCCCCAAACCCCCCCAACCACACACACACTTCACCCCCCCAAACCCCCCCAACCACACACACACTTCACCCCCAAACCCCCCCACAGCTCTGAAGAGACACAAGCTGACAGGAGACACGTCGGTCATGACGTACCGGGGGCACGGCGTGCTGCACACTCTGATACGCTGCCGCTTCTCTCCTGAGTTCACCACCGGACAGAGGTTCATCTACACGGGCTGCTCCACGGGCAAGATCATCAGTAGGTCACCGGGGGGCTGGCTCTCTCTCTGTCTGTCTCTCTCTCTTTCTCTGTCTGTATCTGTCTGTCTGTATCTGTCTGTCTGTATCTGTCTGTCTGTATCTGTCTGTGTGTCTGTATCTGTGTGTCTGTATCTGTCTGTCTGTATCTGTCTGTCTGTATCTGTCTGTCTGTTTCTCTCTTTCTATGTAACATGCATGTGGGTGTGGGTGTGCCTGTCTTTGTCTCTCTGTTTCTGTGTCTCGCTTTTCTCCATCCGACTGTTTCTCTCCCTCTGTGTCTCTAACTGTGTGTGTGTGTGTGTGTCCAGTCTATGACGTGCTGACCGGCAGCGTTGTGTCCCGGCTGTCGGAGCACGAGGCCTGTGTGAGGGATGTGACCTGGCACCCTTACAAGGACAGCATCATCAGCAGCTCTGTGAGTACAGGCCTCCTGCAACACTCCTGGGCCAGCTGCCCACCTGGTGGACATGGAGGGAACACCTCACAGATTCACTCTGTTTCTCCTCCTCATCCCCTCTCTCTCATCTTTCATCCCCGCTCGCTCGCTCGCTCTCTCTCTCTCCCTGTCCCCCTCTCTCTTCCTCCAGTGGGATGGTGCTGTGCGATTGTGGGAGCACAGACAGACCCATCCGCTCAACGAGGACAGAGAGAGGGAGAGGGAGTAGGGCCAAGGAAAAGCAGGAAGTGATGTCATAGGCAGGATCCACCAGTCGAGAGAGAGAGGGCGTCTCTCAGAGCGAGATGTTAAAGCTCACACTATCAATGCTGGATAATAAAGTGTGATGTGTAAAGTGTTATTCTTCTGACGTGGCCCTCCTAATGTCCCCTGGTTAGGGTTAGTCATATAATAACATTGTATTCAGAAACCTGCAGGAAAGGATGGAGTTTTCATGTGACATTGGAGCGTTTTTGTCCCTTTTTTGGATGTGTTCCCACTGCCATGCTGTGTTAGAAGCTGTGGGGGGGGGTGTTGGTCTGGAGGTCCTCAGAAGTCGATTTTAATGACGACAGTCTTCTGGTGCTTTGTTTAAAATAATTTCATAAATAATGTTAACATTAAATGAAAAAAGTATGTCATAAATACTAGGGAAATTGTAAGAATCATTCATGAATAATGGGAATAATTCATTATAAATAATGTATCATATTTTATCGTTATTATTGTCCAGGGGTGGAAAATAAACGCAAGATTTTGTAGCCTGAGGTAAACATTTTCCAGTTGAAAGGTTTGAGTGTGTGTTTGTGCTGGGATGATGATATAGGGTGAAGGGTAGAAGATGTGTGGATGGGATTTGAGTGTATTTATATCTCAATGTCCATATTTCACTCTCAAAACAATGTTTTACAATAACAAATAAAATATTTCTTTAAATGTTAATCTTTGTCTTTGAATTTGCTTCCTGGTAATCCTTATCTCTATGCTTGTGTATTACCTAATTACACTTGTTAAATAGCCAGGCAGCTTGTCTGGTGAATAGTATGGAGGCCTATCTGGACAGACCGCTGACACAGCTTCAGCACTATGCACCAAGGGCTTTGTTACGTGAGGAATGTTGTAAGTGCTCTAAAATTAGAATCAGAAGCTCCACACCCTGAAGAGCCAGGATGGGGGAACACAGGGCCAGTGAGCCCGAAACCAGGATGAAACTGTCTGGGGAGCTGTAAGTGTATCTGTCTGTTGTATGTTCTCATTTAGCATTCATCCAAATGTGACGTATACCACAACCTGGTGATCTGTGGTCCAGTTCTCTGACTGTTGAGCAGGACGGTTCTCTGGTGTCCCATCAGGGCTTGAAGCTGCACTACGAGGCAGTGACTCGTAAGTTTCTGTAAAAAATACTTTTTACATCAAAAATGTGGGACAGTTTTGCCTCTTCTTTTTACAGTGGCAGTATAATCTGACAGGACAGCCAAGGGGGGGCGACATGCAGTAAAGCATGGACCCTGACCATTTTGACGTCAACCAGAAATCCCAGCAGGCGGCTGGTGAACTCTGCCGGGCAGGGAGGCTTGGTCTGAGCCTCCTCACCTGGGTGCTGCTGGTGCTGACAGACGTGGCGGCTGGGTTCCTGCGTTGTTCACTGTTCAGGCGTCATTTTGACCTGATGGTGTCTGGAGTGCTGCTGTTTGGGCCGGCTCTGGGACCCTGGGGGTCCAGGAACAGCATCTTTGCCAATAGGAACCACTTCCTCTACAGGTCAGTACAGGCTGTTGTTATAACAACAAACCATTCAGTACTGTTTCTCCTCAGTCTTCTGTGACAACGCTTATGGAAAAAAAGTTGCTAATTACGTTTTTGTGAGTGTACAAAATACAAATTGAAGTTATTTTTTGTAAAGAAATCTCAACAGTGATTGAGCTCCTGTGCTTCATCTCGCATCCAGCAGTGTTCTGTCTGACTCGCAGTAAAACCTGACTTCTCCCTCCAGGAAGTTCCTTGATTCCTGCTGGGGCTGGACCTTCATCTCCACCAGCTCCTTCGTCTTCATCCTCTCCTTCTCCCTCCGCCCCTCCCTCGCTCTCTCCCTCCGCCACCTCTCCAGGGTGGCTGTCACCGGAGCCATGTGGTGGGGGGGTGTCTGGCTCCTGGCCTGTCTGGAGGACGCTGCAGGGAGCTGCTACCAACCCCTTCCCCAGGCTGGAAGCTTGTCCGTGAGGCCTGGAGCTGTGGTTCAACCTCTATCCCAGGCCGGGGGCCTGTTCCTGGGGCGAGATGCGGTGTGCCAGCCCCTGCTGCTCCTCCCGGGGGTGAGCAAGGCCTCTTGTCTGAGAGCAGGCCTGCTGTGGCGCGGCTGGTATCTGTGAGAAGACACCCTCCTGCTCTGTCTGTGCTGCCTGGTCCTGGCTGAGGAAGGCTCCGTGTTCGAACCCCGCCTGGTCCTGGGGAAGCCCTGGGGGAACCCGCTGCGCCTCCTCTTCCTGCTGTGTGTCTCCCTGCTGGCTCTATGGCTCAGCCTGCTGATCTGCCTGCTGGCTCACCTCCCACAGTTCCCCTCCCAGCTGCTGGGGGGCGCTGTAGGGTGCCTGATGTGGAGGGGCCTGTACCGGGGGTGGTGCTGCCTGGGGCCAGGCTGGTGGTGTCCAGGGAGGCCGGGAGAGGGACTCTTCCTCACAAATACGGACGGACAAACAGAGTAGCCCAGACCACGCCTGCTCGACTCTTTCTAGGACCTGTGTGGCCCGACAGCGTGGTATGATAGCTCTGCCGCAGGGGCCTGGACTGCAGAGATGTCTGTGGGGGTCAGAGGTCATGGAGGCTTGTGTTGGCTGCCAACCCTCCTTCATCTGGTGTGAGGTCACAGCTTCTCTCCCCCTCAGACTCACCGCTTTTAATTTCTCTGAAATGTTAGTCCTCAGTCCTCAGAGAAGGGTTCATGCATGGGAAACTGTCTTATGTCACCTTACATTTGATTTAATATCATTAATACCTCACTCCCACATCAGACGAATTTGAGGGATCACTCAAGGCTTATTCATTAGTTTAGGTAAACGATTGATCTGTTTTCACTTTCACATAATTTAACACTTCGGCAACAAAAATTGGCAATTCACAGAGTAACGAGAAATCTCACAGATTTATTTTGTAGCCTGAAAATGGTTAATACAACACTATTTACTAACGGCTGGGGAAATTAAAATGTGAAACTAAACACTACTGAGTCAGTGTCTCTATATATCAGATCGTCCGTGGTATTTCAAATGAACACATCTGGACAGTGTGTGTGTTGGTGTGTGTGTGTTGGTGTGTGTGTGTGTGTGTCTCAGTAGATGAGGGCCTTGCTGTCTCCTCTGGGCTTCTTGATCTTGTCGTAGTTCTTGTCGATGATGTCAAACAGCACAGCCTGGACAGCAGCAGGAGAACAGCATCATGACATCAGCAGCCTTTCATCTCACCCCAACTGCCTCGTCACCAAACGCATCAAACAGAGGAACACAGCAAGGGGCAGATCTGCCACCAGAAAGACTGAACAGGAGAAGGGCACCATCTGCTAGATGACTACAGGCAGATAGAACTACAGGCAGATAGAACTACAGGCAGATAGAACTACAGGCAGATTAATGACATCACTGAGTCATGGGAAGTTTTGGTCCTCAAATAAAAGATCCTAAAATACCTCTGTAATACATTCTCCTGTGAAATCTATACAGTGGTGCCTAGTGAATTTAAATTAATTCCTTTCAATGAAATGTAATTCGATATTTTCTAATTGTTCAACGTTGCATCTGTTCAGTGTACTCAATTGAGTCCTTTGTTTGTGTAATGAGGGGCTCCTCCCCTGGTCACTGCTAACAGCTTTGCATGGCCACAACCTGCTGGAGGGGGGAGGAAGTACGAGGAGGGAAACAGGAAGTGACCCGGGCTTACGTATGTGTTACGTATCTCCAGGACCACCACTCTCAGCTCACAGTACTGGGACTGGTCCAGCTCATGCACCAGCTGTCTGTAGTCTCCCTGGAGACCCCGGAACACAAGTCAGGCCAGCAGGTCTGGGTGTACATGTGTATACTGTACACACACACACGTATACTGTACAATTACACACACACACGCAGGAATACTGACCACGTGAGGTTGTTTGGATGCTTTGGCCACAGCATCGCCCCTCTCGCTGTAGTACCTAACCACACCAGAACACGTCAGCATATTCACACACACACACCAGATCATCAGTTAACACCCGTGTTCTCAGTATCACATCTTACTTGGAGATCTGCGTCTGGAATCCCTCGATCTTGGTACGAGTGTTGGTCAGAAGTTCAAACACCTTCTCCTGTGGAGCCACATGTAGGAATACTGGATCAGAGGTGTGCAGTTCAACAGTGTTATGGTAGTCAGGGTCACGTATCCTAACAGCTCACCTGTACAGCCACGCCAAAGTTGTTTCCATCCTCGATCTTGGGAATCTGGAGCTGAACCCACATGGATACCTGGGAGCACAGGGACACAAAAATACACTTAAATATGACTCATATCCTTTCACGATTTACTCTCTGCAGCGAGGTAAACAACTGACTGTGTTGAGCTTCTCCTTGAGGGTCTGGATCTGAGGTTTGATCTCCTTCAGCAGACGCTCCACCCTCTCATTACAGGCGATTGGGCCGCAGGGAGGACCTGGCAGAAGACCACAACCCTGTCTTTATGTCCAATATAATGTAGCACTTCTGTAATGCAGCAGCTTACTACTTAACAGACTCCACACAATCCCTGCTGTAAGGCCATCAACAATGGCTTTTATACATCGTTGAACACCCCCACCCTTTTCCCAATATAAATCACTGCCTCACTGTTAGACAGAGATCCCCCCCCCCCTGACAGAGATCACATGACAGTGAGAACAGGGGTAGCCTTGTGCCACTTACACAAAAACAAAATACATAAGATGGATATTAGGATTGTTGTACAGCAGCAGAAGCGTGGTACCACCATGTTCCCCCTCTCACCTGCATCCTCCTCCTCCTTGTCCTCCTTGTCCTCCTTGCCCTTCTTGCCCTCCTTGGCTTCCTTCTGCAGGATCCAGAGAAGAGGGTCAGTACAGGGCCTCTGGCTGGAGGCTTACACTAGAGCATGGATAGGAGGGTGTGTGTGTGTGGGGGGGGGGGGGAGGGTGGTGTATGTGGGGGGGAGGGTGTGTGTAGGGGGGGGGGGGGGGGGGGGGGAGGGTGTGTGTGGGGGGAGGGTGTGTGTGTGTGTGGGGGGGGAGGGTGGTGTATGTGGGGGGGAGGGTGTGTGTAGGGGGGGGGAGGGTGTGTGTGGGGGGAGGGTGTGTGTGTGTGTGGGGGGGGGGGGGGGTGTGTGTGGTGTCTCCACCTCCTCCTTCCTCTTCCTCTTGGCCTCCTCCTTCACAGGGTCAGGGATGGGGATGTCCAGAGGAGCCTTCAAGGTCACCAGGTTATCCAGGCTCAGCGAGCTCTGAAGAACATCCACACCAACATCACAATATCATAAACAGCCTGACTTCATGTCTCCTGTGAGTCTTGAGCGCTTGTGTTCCTGCCGCTGGAGCGTCAGGTGTCTGTCTGCCTTCTTACCTTCAGCTGCATCTCCATCTCTACAATCTGTCTGCTGTCTTACCTTCAGCAGCATCTCCATCTCTACAATCTGTCTGCCTTCTTACCTTCAGCAGCATCTCCATCTCTACAATCTTCTGAGGGAAGAAGCCTGTAAGCAGGGCCTCAGCCTGTATGACACAGGGGACAGATGTGTTTCCTAAATATGAAAAGCTCGTAGTTATGCATGATGAAGTGCTTAAGTTGTTCAAACTGGCTATGTACCTCCTTGGTAAGTTGCTTGCAGAAGTCATCGACCTGTAGTGTGGTATTTGGAGAGGAGGAGAGTGATCACTGTATCACTGATATCTCACTTACAGACACCCAACTCTGACTGTGTCCGAGTTGTCTGACAGGTAGTTTCACTCCACTGCGGGTCAGACGGGTCGAGTTCCATCTGGTGATCTCATGGCCTAACACTTTACTATCAGTTAACTTAACACACGGGGAACTATGCTCCTAAAACGCTGCCTAGGCAGACTATGCTGTCTTGGTATCCATCTCGGCTGTCGATAATTTCATTTAGTTACTTTGAAGTGAATTTAAAAGAAGACAACGTCGCTATTCTTACCTGTTTCTTCGACTCCGGGCGGATGTCTATGGATGTCATCGTCTCTTTTAATGAAAAGGGAAATCACTTTGTTGTGTACAAGTTGTGTACACAATTAGACATTGTCACAACAATATCGTGCAAATACACAAAACAGTGTGAGAAATTAGTGGTTTACCTGTTAATTGTGAATGATGCACAGCACGGAAAAGCAGTCGTTGTTAGTCAGCATTAAAAACTGAAAATGAAAGTAGGGATATTTCCGTACTTTCCAAGTTGGCACGGGGTTCGCGTTCATCATGTGGCATTGTGGGACTTGAAGTTTCTGAGGCTTAAAATCATTGGCAGATGTTTCAGTGTGATACATTTACCAGACAAATAAATCAGTGCAAATTATTCTCAGTTACACTGGGTGTTAAAAGTAAAATAACTTCGATACGTTGACCTATGTTCTGCGGTTCCTAGTGTGTCCGCTACGGAATGCGCTTCCATCAACTTCTGAACGTAGTGTATTGAACCTGAAACATCCTCGTACAATTTAACCGCTATTCGCGTCAAAGGTTTGATAAGTTGAAACATCTCACTGGTGAATTAACTAGATTATGCATTTGGTTTCTTATTGCTTTTAATCGGTATCACATATACCATACTTAAACAAACTAGTAGACTTTCCTCATGGTGAGTGTAGGCCTAGAAATTGAAAAAACATTTTATAACAATATTCTAGTATCGCGTTCACTATTAATGCACTTGCATACGTAGTGTTAGGCAGTGACGATGTCGGCACACGAGACCCTCACTGTCAACAGAGCAGGGAGAACAGGAACCTGGTGTTTGTGCTACTCTGTAACTGAGAGTTAATAATTTTCCAATCAGCTGCAATAGTATAGCCTACTCAGACAGTAAATGCCTAACTAATTTAATCTGAAATTAAATGAAATGTCTGACCATATCTCAAATTGTTAAATTGGCTGAGTATTGTTGAACCATAAAAAATTGCATTTGAGAAAATGCTGAGTACGAGCATTGCATGTATCTTCTAACACATGTTGAACAGTATTTATTAGTGACATCAGGCTCATAGAGCGGTGGTTATCTGCCTCATCATTTATAACCATCTAGGTGTTTGCTAATATTGTGAGCAATTAATTGTTCCTTTGCTTTGTGCTTGTATGTCATTAAAATATGTCAGAGTTACATGCAATAAATTACAATAAATTGTGGACTTTGTTTTTGGACTTTGGATTTAATCCAAAGGGTGAAAGCTGAAGTGTTTGTAAGGCCATTAATTATTGATTTAAGTGATGAGAGTGAGAGATCTAGAAAGTTGTTTTCCAGCATTTCAAACTTGTTTGTGAAAGACTCAGTGCAAAGGTCTGAAAGTCTGTGGAGCCGAAGGGAGGGTGGGGAGGGTGGGTGAGGAGGGAGAGGGGAGGGTGGGTGGGTGGGGGAGGAGGGAGAGGGGGGGGGGGGTGGGTGGGGGAGGGGGGGGAAGAGAGAGGGGAGGGAAAGGGTAGGGTGGGAGAGGAGGAGGAGTGGTGAGAATGGGGAGAGGATGTCAGAAAAGGATCTCCCTCCCTTTGGCAAACTTTATATGGTATCAAATTCACAACTGAAACTCTTATGCAAAATTGAAATCACGTTATTCACAGTAACAAATTGTCCTGGTCTCTGTAGGGTTGAAGCGTAAAGCCTAGTTGAGCATGTCTGTTGAACAGATCCTAGTCTTAGTACAGCAGCAGCAGCAACGTCACATACCACTCCAGTAGACAGAGCAGCCAGTGAAACCAGAAGGAGGGTGTGTTCTCCCGGTTCATATCTTGCTTTTGCCTTCGACAGCATTCGTATCTCTTTTATACAGAAGAATTGCATCTGTAGGCTTGGAGGCGTGTGTGTTCTCACTGTGCAAGAAACCTGTTTCTGAAGTAGAATTGAGTGTGTGTGTTCCCAGACTGTGTAGAGGTAAGAGTCTGAAGTCAAGTCTGCTCTGATTATTAATCTCTCAGTTTCCCAACATCCTAACTCAGTCTCAACCCCCCCCCCCCCCTACACACACACACACGCACACACACATACATGTTCACATACACTCCCACCCTCTCTTCATCCTGTTTACTATTTCTCCCAAGTTAATGTTTCTTCTTGACCTGAATGTCGTCGACCTAACCCTACCACCTATACACCCACCCCCCTGACAGGCTCGTGTTAACCACAACAGACCCACATGACAATTCGTTTTTTTTGTGCATTTTCAAAAATTATATATATATTTTTTACAACGCATCAACAATATTGCCTGCTAGCTAATTGGTCCAATTAGGCCAGTTCTGAGTAGACAACTGAAACTGCCTATATCCTTCCGCAGTACTATTTTTTCAATGACTTTGCGTTTTTATTTTGCTGACTCTGCTCAGCTTTTCACAACACACTCGTACTGAGCTTTCAACTGACGAGGTCCATTGCCAATTTCTCAGCTTCTCTAGCCCGTTCATTGCAACCCTTTAAAAACTGTCTCACTGTTCCGCGTATTTAGCTGCTGATACAGGAACTTCGAACTTGCATCATCCAGCCGGGTCGAGTTTGCCCGTGTCTGGATCATGAGGAAACTTGGTTGTATGAAGTAGTACTCCGTGTCTTCCGTGTCTCGCGTGTTTTAAAAGAACGCAAATTATTTAAAATGAACGCTCGCGGATTTTGTCAATGCTTGAACGAGATTACATCAATTTAAGTTATCGTAGTTTTCGTACTTAGACTGCGTTTGAGTCTCAGATTATACATTTCGTCCAGAGGCACATCTGCTTACATTGCACGAAGTATGTTTTATCAGTAGATAATTGAGCTACGACACATTTAACCTGTGTCAAGGTGTGCGTGCATGTTTGCGCCTGTGAACGTACACGTGTTACTAAGGGCAAGGTTCTCTCGTTAGGTCTCTCTACCTCAGCATTCACACTGCTATCTGACCGATCCGATATGAGATGTGATTGGTTCTGAAGTACACAAGACCACTTTCTGCTACTAGATCTTTTGGGAGTTTGTGAAACTTAATTCACTGCCACAGTTTGTGTTACAACAAGATGTCGTGTCTCATTCTCGGAGTTTTCAAACGGTGAGTATTTTCTTATTTCAGTCATATTTAGAGTGCACTATAAGATGTGCTTTCTGACCCGGATAACTATTTATAGTACTCCGGAACTACGGGGTACATAGTGTTCTATAGTTAACTTGACTACTGGTCGCGTTGCAACATTTCAACCCATTGATTGTGTTGTAGCCAATTATGCATGCACAATATTTGCAATAAGTGGAAACAAATGTCAACCGAATCAGACTCTTTTGAATACGACGACAAATTGTTTTTGCAATCTACGCAAGATTATGGCAATTGGCTCGTATCCTAGATAAACATCCTTATAGTATTATGACAACAACCACATTAAACACACCCTACAGGTTTAATAAGTTGTTTTTTTTCTTTACGTCAATAAGTGCCATGTTGACATAAAAATGTATTCCGAATCATATCCTAGTAGCATTCAATTCTCTGAATTCCTCCCCCCCCCCAGGCTATCTGACCATGTTGCACAAAGTAGGCTAAATGTGAGCAGCCTTGCATCATGTTGTGTTTACAGCTCGTCATTTGTGTGCGGTGTTCGCAACTCTGTCTGAATTAACTGTCCTCCCTGCATGTTTAAACCAGGATTCAGGCGACCCAACGTGATGCATGCCTGTGTTACGTGCGTGTAGTGCCCTCAGGGTTCTGCACAGACCTCAGGAACTGTTATCCGATAACTGGTAGGGGGAGTGTGGGTGGAACTGCTTGTGGTTCCCGATGATTGGTTGACTTTTTCTGGAGGGGTGTTGGATTGGGAAATGGAACCGTGCAAAGCTCAACTAGTATCATGGGAGGAAGAGGGGGGCAGAGGGTGGAAGAGGGGGGGAGAGGGTGGAGGAGGGGGGGGGGGGGGGGAGGGGAGTGGGAGGGGAGTGATCTCTGTTCCATTGTGCTCATCTGTTTCAGTCAGTGATCCAATGGGAGAAAATGCTCAAATCTGTGAGTTAGTTACACAGAGAAGATATCCATGAGGAGGGAGGGGTTTAGACTCAGCTTGACTTTAATCTCTGCTGCTCACACAACCAGAGTCTGTCAGGGGGGGGATGGGGGGGTTGCCAGGGGAGGAAGAGAGGTTAAAGGTCAAACGGGCAGCCATGTCTTGAAGCTTCAGAACAAATTGTCGTTGATGTCCAGTCTCACTCTGTACAGCAGGCCTCCTGTTGCAGATAATACATAGCAGTTAACAAGCAGCAGCTTGTGGGTCATTAAGGGTGGCTTCAGTAAGGTGCTCCTTTAAGGATGTATGCCAAATTCAGATTTTAACCTCCTTAAAGTGTCTTGAACAAAGGTCTTTCTTTCTCTGTGTGTGAAGCAGTGGTCAGTGGCCTCATGTCTGAGCTCTGGTGCTGTTGGCATGATGGCATGTTGGCATGTTGGCATGATGCCTGCTTTATCAGCACGTAGTTATCTTCTCTGCATGTGCTTGTTGGCCTCTGCCCTCTAGACCCTATCCTTAAGAGAGAGGGGGAGAGAGAGAAAGAGAGAGAGAGAGAGTGTGGGTGTGTGTGTGTGAGAACTTTAATGACTCTGTGCTGCTAGTTTGGACTGCATGTGCCCTCTGTCAGAGAGACTCTCAACTGAAGTAGAAATGTGTGATTCAAATTAGCCAGTGGACCCAAAACCACCAGTTAAAAATGTGAGTCAGATTATACAGCAGATCCCGTGGAGTCCAAATTGAATTTGTAGAAAAAAAATTGAAAATCGAATCAATCCAAGTTGGGTGGACTGGAGAGTAAGGACTGTCAGCTCATCCTGTCTGGTGTTTCCAGAGAGAGGTTTCTCTCTGTTTAACAGCTGTCTGACCCGCCATCTTCCTGGCTCGACACCAGAGACGGCTTGGAGGTGATCCTGGTGTTTCACCAAGAAGGGGCCCTCTGTCACCATGAATGAATGAGGGAGCTGATAAAAGTTCCCCTTAAACTGCATGTCATGGGGGTCCAAATCTAAAAACATGAACCCAAACTGGAGGACAGCAGGGATGGGGTGCCACCACACAGAGGCAGATCACATGTATCTGTGTAAAAATCCAGTTTTTATCACCTTGAGTGTCGTCACCCTAACCTCCTTTGTGTTCCCCAGGCGAGGCTGTGTGGGGGCGGGGATGGGGGTCCGCTCCCTGGCCTCAGTGCCCTCCCTGCCCTCCGCCGTGGCTGACTTTGTAAAGGGGGCGGTGGCCGAGTGCCAGCCCGCCCGCGTGCATGTGGTGACGGGCACGGCCGAGGAGGCGTCCGGCGTCCTGGCCGGGCTGGAGAAGGACGGCATGGTGAAGAGGCTGCCCAAGTACCACAACTGGTGAGGACTGCGCCACGCCCTGCCCCCAGAGCCACGCCCTGCCCCCAGAGCCACGCCCTGCCCCCAGAGCCACGCCCTGCCCCCAGAGCCACGCCCTGCCCCCAGAGCCACGCCCTGCCCCCAGAGCCACGCCCTGCCCCCAGAGCCACGCCCTGCCCCCAGAGCCACGCCCTGCCCCCAGAGCCACGCCCTGCCCTGCCCAGCAAGACATCCAGGTTGTAAAGATTAGATTGACTTGTTTGACCTTTCACCCCTGCCCAGCTGGCTGGCAAGGACCGATCCCAAGGACGTGGCGAGGGTGGAGAGTAAGACGGTGATCGTGACCCAGCGTCAGTGGGACACGGTGCCCATCCCCAGCCCCGGAGCCAAGAGCCAGCTGGGCAGCTGGCTGAGCGAGGAGGACTTCCAGAAGGCCCGGCAGGAACGCTTCCCTGGCTGCATGGCTGGTAAGGCTGGATCTCTGTCTCTCTCTGCCTCTGTCCGTTTCTGACGGAAGTATGTGGCCCAACGTTTCTCCATACCTCCCCTACCCTAAAAGCCCTGGGGTGACGGGCTCGGGAGAGGGTCTGGTTTGACACCACTGCTCTTCCATGGGAGAGATGCCCTGTAGTTCTGGATTCACTTAGACAGCAGGTGCTAAGTAACAGTTCTGTGTGTCTCTGCTTGTGTCCTCCGCCAGGGCGTACGATGTACGTCATCCCGTTCAGCATGGGTCCTGTCGGCTCGTCTCTGTCCAAGATGGGCGTGCAGGTGACTGACTCCCCCTACGTGGTGGCCAGCATGGGCATCATGACCCGCATGGGCACGCCCGTCATGGAGAAGCTGGCGGAGGGGGCGGAGTTTGTACGCTGCCAGCACTCTCTGGGGCAACCCCTGCCTCTGAAAGGTACTGCTCACCTCTTTCTGGGTGGGGTATCATCAGCTATTGGTGTGGTGTGTGTGTGTGTGTGTGTGGTCCTGGGAGGATCCTGTATGGCTCCCTGACCTGGGCGTTCACCAACCTCTCCCCCCAGCCCCCCTGGTGAGCTCCTGGCCGTGTAACCCAGAGAAAGTGCTCATCTCCCACCTGCCAGACAGCCGGCAGATCCTGTCCTTCGGCAGCGGCTACGGGGGAAACTCCTTGCTGGGGAAGAAGTGCTTCGCCCTGCGCATCGCCTCCCGCATTGCCAAGGACGAGGGCTGGCTGGCCGAGCACATGCTGGTGGGTGTGACGGGGGGCAGACTGTGACTTGGAGATGAGCACTCTCTGTTTCTTGACCTTCCTGCTTCTCCCTCCTCCAGATCCTGGGCATCACCAGCCCCCAGGGGGAGAAGCGCTACGTGGCGGCAGCGTTCCCCAGTGCCTGTGGAAAGACCAACCTGGCCATGATGAAGCCTGCCATGCCGGGGTGGAAGGTGGAGTGTGTGGGCGACGACATTGCCTGGATGAAGTTCGACAGCCAGGGTATGGAGACTCTTATTCACACACACACAAATATGCGCCAAAAGTAACTCTCACTCACAAAAAGTGAGTACCCAGTCTGTTTCAGACTGGGTATTAGTACCTGGGGCCTTGCAGTTTGTCCTGCGAGAGTCAGCAGTTGGACACCAGTGGTTATGCGTGTCACTGCTCTGCAGGGAAGCTGAGGGCCATAAACCCAGAAAATGGCTTCTTTGGCGTGGCGCCCGGAACCTCCATGAAGACCAACCCCCACGCCATGGCAACCATCGCCAAGAACACCGTGTTCACCAACGTGGGCGAGACCAGCGACGGGGGGGTGTGGTGGGAGGGTCTAGAGACCCCAGCAGAGGGCGTGTCGCTGATGGACTGGCACGGCAAATCCTGGACGCCCGGTGAGCTACGAGGGGAGAAACAACGCCACTTGGTGGCAGGGGACATGTGACGTTATTAGTTCTGTTGGAGTATTTCTGTGCAGTTTAATTGCCCGCAACCTTGCACTGCTGCTAGAATAGCAGTGTTTATATCACGGCGTTCAGGTGTGGTGTGTTCTGTCTCATCACTCCTCCCCTCCTGCTCCTCCTCTCCCAGGTGACTCCACCCTTTGTGCCCACCCCAACTCCAGGTTCTGCACCCCGGCCGCCCAGTGCCCCATCATCGACCCCCAGTGGGAGAGCGAGGAGGGGGTGCCCATTGATGCTATCATCTTCGGAGGCAGGAGACCAGAGGGTGAGGATGACTCTCCTCTTCCGCTCCCCTAAAAATGACCAAATATATAAAATGATGCTTTATATTCCCCCCCAAAAAGAGAGCGCTGTTTTCACCGTGGCGTTGCCCTTGTTATTTACACCTCCTTGCCTGAGTACACTGGATCCTCTGTGTCGATGAGGACACTGGATCCTCTGTGTCGATGAGGACACTGGATCCTCTGTGTCGATGAGGACACTGGATCCTCTGTGTCGATGAGGATACTGGATCCTCTGTGTCGATGAGGACACTGGATCCCCTGTGTCGATGAGGACACTGGATCCTCTGTGTTGATGAGGACACTGGATCCTCTGTGTTGATGAGGACACTGGATCCACTGTGTTGATGAGGACACTGGATCCTCTGTGTCGATGAGTACACTGGCAGCGACTGAATTTGCTTGTGAGTGGCCCCGTGTGGTGTTGCATAAACTGTGCTAGCTGTGTTATGCTAGCTAGTTTAGTTTTGACTGGAAACACACTTGACTCTACTCGTCCACAAATGCCCTAATAAATGCATGGAATAGGGTTGGCTTCTCCTGCTAGGTTACCTTTTCACGGTGCCAGGTAACTCACACTGCCAGGCCTTCCACGTGACGTCCGTTGAAAGTGAATCGGAGGCCAAATGTTGGCCAAAAAGTCCTAGGGGAAACACTGAAGGTCTTCTTCTATTGTTACATGTTAGGATAGCTAATAGGATCGGCAACAATGTCACTGTGGCCCCCCTGGCCCGACCCCTGTTAATGCCTGACCTCTGACCCCTGTTCTGCTGTCCCAGGAGTCCCTCTGGTGTACGAGGCCTTCAACTGGCGCCACGGGGTGTTTGTGGGAGCAGCCATGAGATCTGAGTCCACAGCAGCAGCTGAACACAAAGGTACTGACTCTTTCACATGCATCTGATCTTATAAAATGATGCAAAATGCTTTTCAAGGAAAATAAACATTTGTTTGTTCGATACCAGGGAAGGCCATCATGCACGACCCCTTCGCCATGCGGCCGTTCTTCGGCTACAACTTTGGAGACTACCTGGCCCACTGGCTGAGCATGGAGACGCGTCGGGGGCCCACCCAGCTGCCCAAGATCTTCCACGTCAACTGGTTCAGGAAAGACCCGGCGTCCGGATCCTTCCTCTGGCCCGGCTTTGGGGAGAACGCCCGCGTGCTGGAGTGGATCTTCAGGCGCTGCGGGCGCGAGCGGGAGGACGAGGCAGCCCGGAGGAGCATGGTGGGCTGGCTGCCCCAGGACGGCTCCATCAACGTCCAGGGCCTGGCTGGGGACGTGGATATGGCCGCCCTCTTCGACCTGCCCAAGGCATTCTGGGAGAAGGAGACCCAGGAGCTGAGGGCGTATTTCAGCCAGCAGGTGGGGGCGGACCTGCCCCAGCAGGTGGGGGCGGAGCTGGACGCGCTGGAGAAGAGGGTGAGGAACTGACCAGGAAGGAAGGATGAAGAGGTAACAAGCGAAATGATGGACGTTACACTACAGTGATGCTAACATGAGGGGATGGGTGGGTGGGGGGGGTAAACTCAGGGCAGTCTTGGGAGGATACATGGAGATGTAAACTAAAGGTTGGAGATGTAGAGGAGGTAGAATGATCTGAAGGGTTTCTCACTGCCTGATGCTTCCGGGTCACTGGGGTGTGAGATGAGGAAGGGCGTCGTGGCTGTGGGGGAACAGTGACGAGTCGTAGTGCCTTACTGACATTCTGCAACCAAGCTGAACGCTTGGATGTTTACCAGCTGCACCCCAAAGAATCACGTCTGACCTGATGAAGTTTGTTTGGTAGAAGAAGGCATGAACACTTTACTGTATTCAGGTCATTTCTCCTGAATGCTAATGCTGGCTTTATGTTCAAGAATAAACGTATCCTATTAGCTCAGGGAAACATTGTAAAGGAATGCCTTCGGGAAACAGGATGATTTGCAAGGTTGCCACTTTTATATTATTCTGAATTAAAAAGCATGAATGTTTACACCATATGTCACATTTTGGACCAATAAAAGCAAGAGATTTGAAAAATGAACGTGAAAGTGTTTGAGTGCAATGAATAAATAACTTTAAATTAATCTCCAGTGTTCTACAAAACCTCCTGTGTCTACTGTTAACATAGCTATGTAAAGTACATAATACATAAACTAAACATTGCTGACTTTTCTGGAGGCTAAATGTAAAATCAGTGTTGACCACTAGATGGACATCAGTGCATCACTAGTACATCAAAAGGAAGGTTTGTTGGAAAGGCTTCAAGTTACTAAAATACCCAACATGCTAGTGTAAAAGGAGACTGACATTGATATTGTTTCCTAAAATTATACTAGTTTAATTCAAAACAAAACAAAAATCTGATTGCGAGGAGCACTTCAGACACTGACGGACTAGAACCCAATTCAACTCAAAAGAACAAGTCAAAATACTTATATTTAAACATCCCCAAGGATGAGATGTTAAAGAAAAGGTTTATGTTGGCCTAATTAAGAAAATAATTGACTTAAGAGGAGACATGGCAAATGCTTATTTGTTGACTTGAGCGTTGAGGTCTTCAGGGTCCTGTGCAGGCAGCTGCCCCCCTCCCTTCCTCACCTCAGAGTACTCTGTCTTTTCTGAGCACTTCTCCAAATTCCTGTTGGCTCTGTGCTGCAGTTTGGAGAAGTCTATTTCACCATACTGGATCTCCTCAGACTGGATTGGAGGTTCCTCTGCTTCCACAGGCACCCTGGTGGCATGGCTGGTGGCATGGCTGGTGGCATGGCTGGTGGCATGGCTGGTGGCATCTGTCTCTTCACTCCCAACAGGCAGGGTCTGCCACACAGGCCACAGACGAGGATAAACCACCGCAGTTAAACGAGATGCTTAACATGGCTCACAGCACACTGAGGGACCATGTTAGTGGAATTTACCAAAAACTTCACAGGTTCCCTATAAGCCTTAACACACACACACATACACACACTGAGGAAGCATGTTACAGTTCTGTACCAAACAACACACAATTTCGTAATCTACAAAATTCTATTTTCACCACTTCCTTGTTTTTGTTCAACTTACTACAATAAAATATATTGTTGTATTGACTATTATGATATGTATAAGAGAAAGCGTGCTCACCTGCTCTGACGTGCTGGCTGTCATCTTTGCTCCCCTGTCGACAGAACCGCTGGATTTTCTCCTCCTAAAATACATTTATTTTTAATTTAAGAGCATCAATTTGTCTACATGAAGATCTCCAGGGTCTTTCCTCACCAGACAGCCAGCAGAACGAGGAAGAACATGGCTGCAGACCCTCCTGTGATCGCATAGTACAACATGTTTGTCGGTTGCTCTATAAACAAACAAACAGAACGTGAATATATGAAGTTGTAAATGCTGTTACCGTTTACACAACACGTGTTGTGCAAAAATCGGTCGAAAACTGTCCAGGGACCGCTGTTCTAATGGCTTGCCATACTGTTCAGCAAATGTTAGATGTAAGGGTTCGAACATTCGCCGAACAATATGGCAAGCCATTTGAACAGTGACCCGATGTCAGTTTTCGATAGGTCACCGATTTCGGTACAACAGTGCGGCTGACTTCTATTGATGCATATAAGGGCCACCTCTAATCACCAGCTGAACCTCAGGTGAACTCTGCTGGCCAAGGCGGTTTCTGGCCACGCAGGTGTAGCTTCCTTTCTCAGCTTCGGTCACATTGATGGTGAGGGTGTCTCCAATACCAACTGACGTGTTTCCGCTGATCCTGACCCAGCTGAAGGTACTGACCGGAGGGTTAGCACTGCTGGTGCAGGTCAGAGTCACGTTGCTACCAACTGACACCGGATCAGTTGGGTGGATGGAAGCGGAGGTATTTTGTGGAGAAACTGAGAGGGGATTCATAAGACATGAATAATGATCCAGTATCTGCTCATTCAAGTAGACGGAGAATGTTTGAACAACATGCTACTGATGCATCATGTTTTATCACTCATACCAAAACAAACAATAATGTTACAGCAGTACACGTTACGAAATAACTATTCTTGGAACGTGGATGCTCTCGTGTAAATATAAAATAGGAGGATGGATGGACGGACGGACGGACAGACAAATATATAACTTACATGAAACATTGAGAGTCACAGTTACTTCTGATGCGTAGGCCTTCTGACTCTCAGTTGGATATATAGCTGTACAGGTGATGTTCGTCCCATGGTGACGGGCAGCGGTAGTGAAGTTCACCGTGAGCTGGGCTGACTTGGTTCGGTCTGAATTCTCCTGAAGTGTTTTGACTGTAGCTGTCCCCTTTGGGCCAGTCCATTTCAGCTCAGTGGGGTGTGTGGGGCAGGGTGCCACAGCAGAGCAGGAGACAGAGACAGAGACGCCCTCCTTCAGACTCCCTGGGTCGGTGATGGTCGGTCTGGGAGGCACAGCTGAAGAACATTACAAAGTTATGCCATCTACCATCTACCATCTACCATCTGCCATCTACCATCTGCCATCTGCCATCTGCCATCTACCATCTACCAGACCTTCAGTCACTTAAAGCCCAGGAATATCAACATGTATCATATCATATTCAGACAATGGTGTGAGTTGTTATTGAGGATCCAGATAATGTTGTAGGCCTAATCTACGCATTAAAGCTATTAAGTAGTTACATTGTAGAGAATATAAAAGGGTGCCGTCAATTGTTAAATATTTAACAGTTTTGTGACACAAGTCTATAGGCTACTAAAAGGATGCCAGCTGTTTTCCGTCTTTCATGCAAACGATACAAAACTGTGAAGAAAGTCTGTTCAACATTCTTTTACCGTGAACATTTATTTTACAAGCATTGGCTGTGTCTGTTGCTCTGAATGATGGGTCCTCTATTCTGAAGTAGTAGGACTGTGCATCATTTAGCATTGTTACATTGTTCAGCAATGAGGTGCAGTTTCTCTCTGTGAGGTTTCCAATTATCTTCATTGAGTAGATATTCTCCGGGTTACTGCTATTGTAGATGACATTCCGTGGATTATTGGCAAATAGTGGATCGTTGATTATCCAAACTCCTTTTGAGTTGGATGTAAAGATTGGTACAGTAGTGGTAGTGGGACTAAAGAGACATGGGATTAGCACGCAGGAGCCTGACAGTGCTGTGATGCTGCTTGGCATCGTAGCAGTGACATCACGTCTAGCCGCAGCACCTGCAACAGGGACGCGCGCATGATCAACCTCAAACCACAGCCGTTAATCAACAGAAAGTTGTTTTATCGTTCAAGTGTTCTTTACAAGTAACATATTAAAATGTGAACACAATGCTGAGTATCAGCATATTTCTTTACATAATTATTATAACAAATACTACTACTACAATTAATAGGTTTTAAAACCAATGTATACTTTTGAGTTTGTTGGCATTTAAACTCACCTGACAGGAAAAGAACGATGAGAAACATCCTATTCCAAATCTGATGTTCCATACAAAAACACATTTTATAATGAGTAACAATCACCCACTTGTAGACAGCACCGTATATGGCTGTTAAAATACACGCTGGATTAGAATGAACTTTTAAGAGCCCATACGGTTTCTCATTAGAAAAGATTATACAATTTTAATAAAAGACAAATGTTAAATGCTTGCCTCAATGCGACGCTGACGGGAAGATATGCTGATGGAAGCTTTGACAACATCTAAATATAGCAACTTCTGTGTAAACGGAGTTATGAACAACCAACTTCCCTTTTCCCTCTGGTGTAGTTAGCTAAATAAGACATCTGATTGAGTGGGACTCAAACCTATATATATTAAGGTGTTTAGCTAATACAATGTTCTTCATAAACAAAATTGTTCAATCAAAATAATATTAAAGATTAAGTTGAACTCCGTAGAGAAACATTATTCTTAATGTAAAAGGTAATATATTTTTATCTTTATCATTAACTAAAGTGAGGTATCTGTACTTGATTTTAATTTATACTGTGAACCCAAAATACATAGTAAAAAGAACTTGATCAAGAACGTTTCTTTAACTTGTAAAATAAAATGTGATAAGTGTCTCTTTGATGTAATTTAATGTATTACAATCATTGGTGTAATGCAATTTTTTATGTCGTTTATTATTTATTTTATTTAATCAACTTCTACAGTGTGATAGTGTGAGGGGAGATATACCGTGGGAGATTGAGCGGAGCGGCATCTTACAGTACAGGTCCTAATGTAACTTCCGACAACAGAAACTGCTAAATTAGTCAATGAACCACTATAGATGCAAGATACATTTTGGACTAGAGCTGTTAGCAGTTAGCAACAGATCATGGGTAACATTATGTAAATCGGGTTAAGATATTTCACATGTCACAGTATTAATGCTGTCACTGCATATCACCATTGCTCTAGCGCATTGCATAAGCTGCCAGTACAGTAAGTCACAACATTCAAGTTTTGGTTAGTGGCTACCAACTAAAATTGTACCAGAAAAAAAACTACAATGATTCAAACAAGTTCTCCCAGAAGGCATTACAACTTTTATTCTAAGAAAAAAACATTTCCTAAAACATTTACTTCACATTTCTTCATAAAAAACTCAAATTCAAATGCATTTTTTTTCAACATGAAAAAGTGTTGTTTCACAGGGCTTTTTTAGAGCTGTTCCACTTCCTTCCTCCACAGGAAGCCCTGCTGACAACGTCTTGCTTTGTCTTCTCTTATTTACCCTTCTTAAACTTTCCGGCCGTGGCTCCAGTCTTCAGCTTCTTCTTTGTGGATCCCTTCATCTCAGGCTCCTGAGCAGAGGGGAAGAGGAGGAGATGACCAACCCAGATACAAAACTGTTGCAACTCCACACAGCCCACCAGGAGCCAAGATGGCGTCCGGTTGTCACTACCTTGCGTTTGGACGACAGAGATCCCGTGACGGAGAAGAAGGAGTCCAGCCGGCCTTGAGTGCTGCCCTGGCGGCTTTTCAGGATCTTCTTACAGCCGTTACGCATGCGGTCCTCACTGTCAACACACACACACACGTTTGTTTTTCTATCCTAGTGGGGTCCGACCACTTACTTCCATTCAAAATTGTGTTCTGTCTAACAACTAACTTTTTAGGTAATTCAGTTTCTACCCCTAAAAAAGGATTTGAAGTCTCCTTGACAAGGTCCATTTTCTTGTCTCACTATACTTGTGAAGAGTTTAGTGGTTCAAGCAAGGGTAGTTACACAAGACAAACAGGTCCAGCACCACAGCAGGGTGAGTAGAGAGGGAGGGTTCACACCTGAACTGTTTCTCTGCACACCTGAACAGTTTCTCTGCACACCTGAACAGTTTCTCTGCACACCTGAACTGTTTCTCTGCACACCTGAACAGTTTCTCTGCACACCTGAACTGTTTCTCTGCACACCTGAACTGTTTCTCTGCACACCTGAACTGTTTCTCTGCACACCTGAACTGTTTCTCTGCACACATGAACTGGACAAGTCCGTCCTCATCCGGCTCACTCCACTTCAGCTCCAGACAGGAGCAGTCCACCACGTCTGGGGTGAGGAACAGACCGCGTGCCTCCTTGTACAGCCAGTCTTCCGGTACAGGGTGCTTCTACACCAGAGGAGACAACAGTCACAGGTCTGAGTTCACAGGTCAGAGTTCTTAAAGGAGCAAATTCTCTCCCAGGTCATCTGTCAGCTTCATCACTATCAACAGCATGTGACCCAGCCTATGCAGTACACTGCATTGTTGGTCTCAAAGGTTTATCCCGCTAGACGAGGGGAGCGCTGTGAGGATCCCTCTGTGGACCAATGAGTGAGGAGCGGTGTGTGTGTGGGAGCTCACTGATAGGTCGATGTTGTCGAGGATCTCCTCGATGGAGCCGTGCTGCCTGATGAGGTCCATGGCCCTCTTGGGCCCGATGCCCTTGATGGTGCCGCAGTAGTCACAGCCCAGCAGGATGCACAGATCTATGAACTGAGATGGAGGGGAGGGTCAGATAACATGGTACCAACAGGGCCCAGGGCCCTGGACTGGGGAGGAGGTGTGGTGTGGGGGGGAGGAGGTGTGGTGTGGGGGGGAGGTGGTGTGGTGTGTGGGGGGGGGGGGGGTAATGCTGAGGTACCTGTTCGTGAGTCAGACCGATGTCCTGCAGAATACGACTGAAATGGAACTCCTGGATAGGCAACTTTCTGTCAAAGACAAAAACACTAAATCTTCAGTGAGCTCAAACAACCAAAAATAGGATACATCTACTTGATACCTTTACATTACATTTGAGTAAGGCTGCCACTAACGACTATTTTTCTATCGATTAATCTGTAGACTATTTTATCAATTAGTCGATTAATCTAAACGATTAATTTTCCTTAAAAAAAAAGGCTTACAAATTAAAGTGCAAAACTGTAGGTTTAAACTATCAACTCCAACGTTAATTAAAATATTTAGATAAGGTACATAACATGTCCCAACAAACCTGAACACACACCCCTTTTAAACTAAAAATTCCAAGGTGCTGGTTCTGGGCTGGTGCTTATACCAGTTCGGTAATGATTCAATAGCGATACTCGCCAATTATCTAAGAACCAGGTAGTCTACATTTACCACACACTAGAGCCGGAGTTGGGCTAACGTCTTTAAATCACTTCATACGCCTCCATTGTCCAAGCAACGCGTCATGGTTACGGTTAACAAGTTAGCTAAAGAGCAAGAGCTAACCTAGAGAGCCATCCTATCAACCAACGTAGAATAAACCCAGATTCTAACCTACCTAAACATTTATTCAATGGAAACTCTAAGGTAGCAGGCAGACGACTTTATAGCTTTAATAATGCATGTATTTAGCAGCTACAATGACAACATATATTAAAAAGGCTCTCCCTAATAAACATGAATACACAACACCATACAACGGTGGTTTTGCCTTTTCTGGCAGTCCAGTATAGCGCCTGTATGTTTTCTTTTCAGGTGCTCGTGCAAAGCGCAAGTGCTGCTGTGGTATGCCATTGCAACTTTGCACAATGTACAAACCACCTTATGTTTGGTGATGGCGTTAAGTCGAAGTGTTAAGTCGAAGTATTCCCATACTTTTGAAGCCTCTGGTATTTGGGGACTCGGGTTTCGGAGCCCAGTCGGACTCTGCTGCAGCTGCCATGATATTTGAGCGTTGACTGGAGCCGACCAATAACTTGAGCCAACAACGACTGACGTCATGCAAGCACCAATTACGTTGTGATATTGAATAACATTTGTTATAATGAATTGAAGCGTTTTTTGTATTTTCTTATAATTAACAACAATTTTAAAAAGATGCATCGATTTAAAATATTGATGTCGACGCATTTTCAGCGTCGACGTCGTTGATGTCGACGAATCGCGGCAGCCCTACATTTGAGTACATCACATATGAGTACATTACATGTCGGGAGTGTGGGGGGAGGAGCTAACGGTGTGAGTATTGGGGAGGAGCTACAGGTGTGAGTATGGGGCAGGAGCTACAGGGGTGAGTATGGGGGAGGAGCTAAAGGTGTGAGTATGGGGGAGGAGCTACTTGGCTTCGCTGGCGGTGAGGTGTCTGAGCAGGACGCCCGTCCCAAACGTCAGCCCGTCCATGTCCTCCGTCGCCGTGGCGAACACCTTCCCTGCTTTCACCAGAGCGGCACAGCTGGCCTCTGCTTCACATGGGGCCTGGAGGGAACACCACACCTGCCTCAGGTACGCCACACCTGCCTCAGGCACGCCACACCTGCCTCAGGCACGCCACACCTGCCTCAGGCACGCCACACCTGCCTCAGGCACGCCACACCTGCCTCAGGTACGCCACACCTGCCTCAGGTATGCCACACCTGCCTCAGGTACGCCACACCTGCCTCAGGTACGCCACACCTGCCTCAGGTACGCCACACCTGCCTCAGGTACGCCACACCTGCCTCAGGCACGCCACACCTGCCTCAGGTACGCCACACCTGCCTCAGGTATGCCACACCTGCCTCAGGTACGCCACACCTGCCTCAGGTACGCCACACCTGCCTCAGGTACGCCACACCTGCCTCAGGTATGCACAGCTATCATCTTCACATTCACATATCTGAATATGTTTGTAGAGAGGGGAGAGGCTGTGGGTAGAGAGGGGAGAGGCTGTGGGTAGAGAGGGGAGAGGCTGTGGGTAGAGAGGGGAGAGGCTGTGGGTAGAGAGGGGAGAGGCTGTGGGTAGAGAGGGGAGAGGCTGTGGGTAGAGAGGGGAGAGGCTGTGGGTAGAGAGGGGAGAGGCTGTGGGTAGAGAGGGGAGAGGCTGGGGGTAGAGAGGGGAGAGGCTGGGGGTAGAGAGGGGAGAGGCTGTGGGTAGAGAGGGGAGAGGCTGTGGGTAGAGAGGGGAGAGGCTGTGGGTAGAGAGGGGAGAGGCATCTGGACTCCTACCTCTACGTACGGAACCCCCATGAGTGTAAGGAGCTTCTTACACTCGTCGTTGTGTTGCCTGGTGACTTTCACCAGACGCTTGCTGAACTTGTCTATGTTCTCCTGCTCCCCTAGTGGTCAGAACAAGCATGTCAACCAGGGCTCCAAATGATCGTGTCCCAGGGACAATGAAAAATAAATCGTAAATATATTTTCAACCTTTCAAAGCTTTTTTTCAAAAAACATTTTTCCAACCTTTAGAAACTTTTACTACAGCCACACCAAGCATTGTGTCAGCCCCAACATGAAACAAGCAAGAACATTGTGTATTCTATTGTGTGGATTCAGACATTGATTTGAGCCCCGCGACTGTATGGATTACTTAAATAGTGTTACAAATAACCTAGACCCATGATGGAATGCAAAAACACAAGAATTTACATTTTGTGACAGGTCAAGTTTAGTTTGGGACGGTTCATTTTGCACTTTGAGACGGTACTGGGACAGTGAGGGGGAACATGTATTTGCCAGCCCTGGTGTCAACACAGGGGCGGTTCTCCACGGGGGCTACAGGGGCCAGGGCCCCTGTAAGAATGTCCCTGCCCCCCCTGAGCTGACTGAATTAAATGAATGAATTTACACGCTTTTCTGAAAGGTCATGTCTGTTTATGAAAGGTCATGTCTGTATGAGGTGAAAGGTCATGTCTGTATGAGGAGAAGCTTCCGTCAGCTGTAAAGGGTTCTCTCACCTGCTTCCTGAGCCTGGGCGAGCAGCTTCTCAGCCTCGGCTCTCCTCTCCCCTCTCTTCTCCAGCTGTCACACACACACACACACATGCATATGTATGTATATTTATATGTATGTATATTTATGTGTATGTATATTTATATATATAAATAAATGAACAAGCTTGAGACGCTTACGCAGACCTATAGGTGTTTGTAACATAAGGAACTGAAGGTACAAGCCAGGTACTAGTATAACCCGAGAACACACCTCTCCTGACTTGAGCTGCGGAGGCTTGCCGTCAAACACGTACACCGGTTTAATACCATTCTCCAGCATGCGGATGGTCCGGTAAAACATGCCCATCAAGTGGCTGCAGATACACAGGAAGAGAGATAGAACAGGCCAGACACTAGTTAGTGATCAAGGATAAAAATAATAAAAAGTATATGCCCCCCATAAAGGAAGTGTATACTGTAATTGATGTGGAGACGAGTAATCATGAGATGGTTACCTGGTTGTCTCTCCGTCCTCATTCTGCAGAACATTACCATCCTGTCTGACAGCGATGAGGAACTGATAGATGCACATGGAAGCGTCAATGGCGATCTTTCGCCCTGTGTTAAAACATAATACATGCAAACCCACGTTAGTCACAATTCCTTCGCCACCTAGCTAAACAACCTGCGTTGTAGCCAGTATGTTGTGTCGTGCTTTGGAGTTGAGAGCTGGTCTGCTAGCTGGCTGGCTAACTGGCCAAAGTGTACGTAAGGGAGACGTTCAGCTCATAGCAATGGATATAATGTAGCTTCTAACAATGCTGCTTAGAAATGGGGCTGTTTACCAAAGAAGTTCTTCATTTCTTGTTCTTTGATGGCACCTGGTGCCTGGTCGGCTATCAACTTCGCAAGTCCGTGAATTCCCATGGCGGTGGAGTTTCAGACACCAAACTAAAAAGATGCAAAACAATGAGTCCGTTCATGCCGGATTACCTCAAATCTGCAGCGGGACGTTTTAAATACACACTACCGTAATTTTTGACAAAGACAGAATGAGACATTTCATATAATGGAAAAAGGCCCTTGTTTACACCGGACTTACCCTTGTTCTGCAACCGTGGCGCAGAGAATGATGTCTATTTCGCGCGAAAATTACATCTAGACATTACAAGAAGAGCTTGAGCGCATTACGCTATTGGAAGCAGGGTTATCGATGATGCAGTGTTGATGTACATGTCTGTGTCTTTGAAAGTGGCACCAAGACGTTCGATTGGTGAGATTCAGGGAAATCCGGTAATGAAAAAACTATAAACAAAGAATCAGAAACAAAAATATTTGACATACAACGTTTAATCGATGTATTTAAATCTACAAATCACACATACACATGTTTCTATAACGTGTTTTAAAAATCGTAAAAAAATAAAGATTTGGTTCAGGTAATATGGAGGTGTGGTTAGCTTTACCCCGCCCACTCCGGAAAAGTCGGTCGTCGTTATTTTCATTTTTTAGGTGACGTGGAGTCGGTTCCCTTCGCTCAACCAATTTAATGTGTCTTTTTAAGTACGGTCTTAACCCGTATCTGTATATAATCAGTGTACTGCATTTGAACAAAACGGATATTAAAAATGTCTTCAAATATTTCGATTAGATCCCAGCAAAACTGAAGAGAAGGGGTGCGAAGAGCCGAGTTCCTGGGCCTGGAGTCTGAGGAATCCAGAGAGAACAGGAGCGTTTGGTACGATCTGTCCTGTAGCAAGCCTACATCAGGTCGCTAGTTTGACGAGGATAAAAATAATCTGCCACAATAATTGAACATTCTGGCTTGATGCTAAAGTAGTTGCATCTATTGGTTAAAATGTTACATTGTAACAATGATGTCTTTCGTGGCCAGCGCTGTTGTTATTATTGTTAGATATTGTCAGCTAGATGTTGTGCAGCAGCCGTCATAGTAGCAGCCTGCCTATACTATTCCTCAAACCTTTTAACACCTGCACGACTGTGATTAAACTTGACGCCTGTCCATGTCTGATTGTGGTCCCGTACATCAGTCGCTCATATAAGTTATCCGAGTCATTCGTTTTCTCGACAGAGACCACAATGAATGGAGCGAAAAAGCTTGTCCCACGAGCAGCTGGCCAGATGTTACTCTTTGTTTTGTGCCTTTTGCCACATTTCGGGTGGGCAGCAAACTTCAAGCAAGGGGACCCGGTTACTCTATATGTAAACAAAGTTGGGCCTTATCACAACCCCCAGGAAACGTATCATTATTACACGTTGCCTGTTTGCAGGCCGAAAGAGGTGAGTTTGAATATGACAAGTGTTTAACTAGGATCAGTATAGATATGAGCTCTTACTTCATGACAAAATTACCTTACAGTTACATAAATGACTTAGAGTTTAATGTGATGGAGTCACTCTCAGTGTAGATAGATGATAGACAGATACTTTATTGATCCAGAGGAAAGTCTAGTAAGATATTCTAGTCACACAGTTGCACAACGTGGTCTGTGTTGATGGCGTTCCTCTCCAGGTGCACCACAAGTCTCTGAGCCTGGGAGAAGTCCTGGATGGAGACAGGATGGCAGAGTCTCTCTACGCCATCCGCTTCAGAGAGAACACAGAGAAGAACCAGCTGTGCCAGCTGACCCTCACAGAGACGGAGGTACATGGCGTGTGGAAGGTTTCCCAGCGGGGGCCCGGCCCGGGGGGGCCGTGGGGTCACCGTCTCTGGCTGTGTGTTGCAGGTGGACCAGCTCAGAGAGGCTGTGGAGGAGCTGTACTACTTTGAGTTTGTCCTGGACGACATTCCGATCTGGGGCTTTGTGGGATACATGGAGGAGAGCGGCTTCTTACCTCACAGTCACAAGGTGGGCGCTCTTCTTCTCCTGTCCTCTCCTCCTCTCCTCCTGTCCTCCTCTCCTCCTCTCCTCCTGTCCTCCTCTCCTCCTGTCCTCTCCTCCTCTCCTCTCCTCTTGTACTCTTTTCCTCAGCCAAACACCCTCTCAGCTCCCCTCTGCATCCTATAAACTGACCCTGCGTGTGTCCCCCCCCCTCCCCTCGTGCAGGTGGGCCTGTGGACACACCTGGACTTCAACATCGAGTACAACGGCGACTCTGTGATCTTCGCCAACGTGTCTGTGAAGGACGTGAAGCCCGTGCCCCTGGAGGAGGCTGGCGGTGGGGGCGGGGGGCAGGGCGGGGGGCTGCAGGTCACCCACACCTACAGCGTGCGGTGGTACGAGAGCCCGCTGAGCCCTGCGCGGCGCGGGGAGAGGCTGAGGGATCACTCCTTCTTCCCCAAGACCCTGGAGATCCACTGGCTCTCCATCATCAACTCCCTGGTGCTGGTGGTGCTGCTGCTGGGCTTTGTCATCATCATCCTCATGAGGGTGCTGAAGAACGACTTCGCCAGGTATGTGTGGTGGATGTTGGTGATGGGGTGGGTTGGGGGTGGATGCTAGTGATGGGGTGGGGGTGGATGCTGGTGATGGGGTGGGGTGGGGGTGGATGCTGGTGATGGGGTGGGGTGGGGGTGGATGCTGGTGATGGGGTGGGGGATGGAGGTGAAGTGGGAGGTGGGGGAGGCTGGTGAGGACAGCTGTAGGGCCACCAGCCTGGAGAGCTGAGCTGCTGTTCTGCAGGTATAATGTGGAGGAGGAGGGGGGCTGTGAGGATATGGACCAGGGGGACAACGGCTGGAAGATCATCCACACAGACGTGTTCCGCTTCCCCCCCTACAAGAGCCTGCTGTGTGCTGTACTGGGAGTAGGGGCTCAGTTCCTGACTCTGGCAACAGGTTAGCACACACACACACACACCACACACACACACAAACACACACACACCACACACACACACACACACACCACATACACAAACTCTCTCCCCCTCCCTCCCTCACTCCCCCCCCTCCCTCCCCACAGGCATCATTGTCCTGGCGTTGCTGGGAATGTTCAATGTGCATCGTCATGGCGCAATCAACTCAGCTGCCATCGTGCTGTACGCTCTGACGAGCTGTGTGTCTGGGTATTGTTCCTGCGGCTTCTACACACAGATCCACGGGCAGCGCTGGGTGTGGAACATCATCCTCACCTCCTCGCTCTTCTCCGGTGAGGAGGAAGGCCATGGCCAGGGGAAACTCTGGGTGGAAATAACAATCGGGTTCATTTAGCTGCAGACGCTTTTATCTGAAGCTGTGAGATGGGATTTATCTCCTATGAAATGTTATTTCTCTGTTCTGTCTATGTGGGGGTGAGTACATAAAGATGTAGTTTTTTTAAGAACATGATTTGGAGCGTAGGCTTCTTCCATTTTGTTTCAGGTTTTGTGTTCCGTGCCCCGAGAATGTCCCTGTAATGGATTGGTGCACTGGAGCTTGAACTGAATTTTTGAACCATAAATCTTTTTTATTTCTATTGATGCTTTTCCCCTTGTCCTTCCTTCTCTGCTCTCTCTCCCATCCTCCTTACTTGCTATACTTCTATCTTCCTCCACTCATTCCACAAATCCCCCCATCCTCCCCGTCCTTCCCATCCCCTCTCATCCGTTTTGATTGTTCCTGTCCCTCTTTCCGTCCATCCCACCCCAGCCCCCCTCTTCCTGACGTGGAGTGTGGTGAACTCAGTCCACTGGTGGAGCGGCTCCACTCAGGCTCTGCCCGCCTCCACCGTGCTGCTGCTGCTGGGCGCCTGGGCGCTGGTGGGCTTCCCTCTCACCGTGATCGGAGGCATCGTGGGGAGGAACCGGGCCGGAAGCTTCCAGGCGCCCTGCCGCACGCGCAACATCCCCCGGCAGATCCCCAAACAGCCCTGGTACAAGCACCCAGCCGTGCACATGGCCATAGGGGGCTTCCTGCCCTTCAGGTGAGGCTGGGGGGATAGATGGGGCAAGACGATGTGTAGCAATGCTAGGAGTTCAAAGATCCACGGTAGCAATGAGCAAATCGGCTCTTAGAGATCAAAGTAATTCACCTATTGTAAATGATGACAGATTTTTTTATATTGCTCTGGCAGGATACTCATATGAACCCCCTGAATGTGTCCCTCTCCCCCTCAGTGCCATCTCAGTAGAGCTGTACTACATCTTTGCCACGGTGTGGGGTCGTGAGCACTACACGCTGTACGGCATCCTGCTGTGTGTGTTTGCCATCCTGCTGTCTGTGGGCGCCTGCATCTCGGTGGCACTCACCTACTTCCTGCTTTCTGGAGAGGACTACCGCTGGTGGTGGCGCAGCGTCCTGAGCGCAGGCTCCACCGGCATCTTCATCTTTGTGTACTCGCTGTTCTACTACCGGAACCGCTCCTCCATGAGCGGCCTGGTCCAGAGCGCAGAGTTCTTCGGGTACTCGCTGCTCACAGCGCTGGTGTTCTCCCTCATGCTGGGAACAGTGTCCTTCTGGGCATCACTGGCGTTCATACGCTACATCTACCGCAGCCTCAAGATGGACTAGTGCACGCACACACCTGATAGAGGAAACAGTACCTTCACATACACATTCCCCATCATGTCAGACAAAAAAACAGTGCGTGTGCACACCCCTCTGGCTGGGGGAGAGCCTGAGGCCTTCTGGGGGCAACAGGAGCCTAACCCCATCATAGTTGAAAAGGGACGTACAGATGGTGAGGGGAGATAAAGGGATGAGTGATGCTACGTATGAATGACTTGTTCTAGGGTTTAGAGTGATTGTAAAATGGTGATGGGAGCAATATTGACTTGTATATTACGGTCACCCTCAACTGTTGGTTCTGATGTAAATATACAATCTTTTCAATAAAAACCTTTGTTACAAGACACACGTTTTGTACATTTGTTTCAAAGAATCAGAGGTGCTGATCATGAAAAATGATTTTTTGTATTTCAGCCTCATAATGCAAGATATCTAGCCTGACATTGTCATACTCATAATTCTAGTCAGAATATGAGTCTGAAAACTCTCCGTTGGGCTGTGACTACGGGGCGTGTTTCAACCGAACTCGTAAAACAAATGCCTCTTCGCTCAATTGGATAGACCTACAACCAATCAGAGCACGTAATATGTTTGTTGAAAACGAATTCAACCCAAGCGCTCTTTCGTGACGTTGTTGATTACGTTACTGTTGATCATCTGTCCATGATCGTATAAAGCCCGCCCTGGCAATTTCATTGGTCCGTCCCAATTCTGGTTTTCTGTAGTTGTCCCCAATACGAGACCCTCCAGACCCAACTTCCCGACCAAATTTGTTTGTGGGCGGGGAGAAGTTGGGCTGGCAGCCAGGCTACCAGATCTACATACTTCATTACAAAAACAGTCAGACAAAATCAGTTAACAGGCATTTATTTGGAAATACCCCAAAGTTCATACCCAACAGGGAGCCCAGTTTCCATTTGAGTAAAAAACAAACAAAAAAACATTCCAAATCAGATCTTATGAACACCAGGCCAAAATCATTGATGTTTATTTAAAACCGTTTCCAACAAAAGGGAAACCAACCAGGGTTTATATTTAAAAAAAATAAGCCAACCCAAATAAAAACCTGTTAAGCTGAAAGGGGAGCAGCTCTTTCACCTTTGGGACTTGGAATGACAACCATTCAGTGCAATAAGATGTGTACACATCAGACGTGTGGCAGTTCCTTATACAAGTCTAGATGGAATTAAACAAGCTGCTCCAGGCACACTGCAGAGAACACATCCACTATAAATACTCTGGTAAGAACTTTGATAGACATGGTATACAAATATAAAAAGATATGACCAATAAAAAAACCTCCTAGCTCATGACACTAACATTAACACTCCATTGAATAGATGGCAGAACTACTGACACCCATTTCATTGTAAACAGCCCATGGAAACTTTACAAGGCAAAAAAACCACAAGGGAAATGTGTGGTGTTCCTGGCGTCTAAAGGCCGGCCTCGTGGGGGGGCCCGGGGAGGACAGGGTTCCCCTCGTCTCTGTTCATGCTGGTGATGGAGACGGCCTCCGCGGGGCTGTAGCCAGGGTGGGTGTACTGGTAGTGGGTGACAGCAGGGGGCCGAGGCCAGCAGGGGGCCAGGGAGCGGGGCCCGGGCTGGGGGGAGGGGGGAGGAGGGGCAGGGTAGGCCCCAGGACCGGGGTAGTAGGGCAGCTTGGAGACGCTCTGTCCTGATTCCCTCATCGGGTGGGTGTAGTAGTCTGGAGTCTGAGGACCGGCTGGAAACTGGCACACAGAGAGAATGTTATGATCACACACGTAGCAATAAACATTTAAAGGAGAGGGCTCCCCTCATGTCCTGTATCATCCTGCCTTTAAGACCTCATCCAGACTGTGAAGAGGCCTCCATTGTGGATGAGTTACTTTAAGTCCGTGCCTCAAGAGTCTCTGTTATTGAACAGGACACATTGGCTGGACTACAGATGACCCAATTATTAACACACCCATCTACATGATATAATGACACATGTATCCATAGTACCTGGTGTCTAATGAGCTCACCTGGTTGGCTGTGGGGGTGCTGGGGTAGCCTGCTGGGCCTGTTGGGGTGCTGGGGTAGCCTGCTGGGCCTGTGGGGGTGCTGGGGTAGCCTGCTGGGCCTGTGTACCTCTCAGACACCCAGCTATTGTCCTTCTGGTGTCTCCTAAGCTTCATCCTCCGGTTCTGGAACCAGGTCTTCACCTAACACACGTTTACATTATTCATTAGCAGACTAAAATGTGATTGATCCAAACTCACGTACAAACAGTAGATTAAGGATTAGAATTGCACAGCTCTAACAGTATTTCGCGGTCAGTGTCATGAACTGTGTTTTCCAGGCACAGTTCAGAACTAAATCACCAACCACAAGTATATGCGTTTCAAGTGAAGTAATGATATTGGTCTCACCTGTTTGTACGTCAGCCCGGTCAGCCTTGCCATCGTTTTCATCTCCACCGGGGTGAGGTATCTCTGCATGCTGAACCGGTGGGTCAGGGCGGTCATTTGGCTATCGGAGAAGGCCGCCCGCGCCTTGGGTTTCGTCTTCGATGTCGACAGGGGAACGGGTCCGGGGTTACTGACCGCCTCGCCGCCCGGAGGAATGGGGTCTTCTTCAGGCAGAGAGCTGGATACGTTTCCAGGGCTCCCGCCGTCTGTCTCCTCGCCCGGATCGTCCCGCTTCCAGTCGGCAGGGTGGGTCTGAGGAACAAAGCCTCTGTTGCTCCCTGAACTCCAAGAGTCTGAACGAGACGAAAAGTAAAATACCAAATTTGAGAATGCAAACGAGAGCCACACGGCGGCGCCATACATTACTGAGACCTCCAAAAAACGCACAGTCGTCGCTCTAACTACTTTCAAGATGGCTTTGAATTCATGGTTGGCGGTGGAGATCGCAGCCCTTGACCGGGACCCAGAAAATGTAGGTTACCGGTGCCGTGCACATCACTTAATAGTAAATATTAGCTTGCAGATGTGTATTGCTTGCCAAAGTTAATTAGCCATCTATCTAGGTCTACTAGCACACTAGCTAGCTAGCAGTGCTAGCTATACACATACCTGGCGATGTGTGAGCCTCAGAATCACTTGTTGGGGGGTCGCTATTTACGTGCTCAACTTTAATCCTTTCATCAAGTTCGGTCCGGTTGTGGGACAGGAAAAGCCGCCCGGTCTGCATGTGAGAGTCGCCAAAATACAGGACACCCGGTCCTGGGTAATGGACGTTATTTACAGCGATGTGTTCTGGGCTCCGGGGTGGCGATTCTTGCTGCGGCGCCGCGAGCTGCGGATTCGAATAGTAGCCTCCATTAGCCCCCGTTTGATACGCGGCCTCGGCCCAACCCGGTAAGTTTGAGTTATTTTGCTCGGATCCCGTTTGGTACATGAGACCATATGCGTACGCGTGGTAGGACGGGTTGTAGTTGTAGTTAACTGGGATCTTCCAGTCTGCCATGCTGAGTGTCGGCCCGTTCGGCTCAAGCAGGATGTTAAGGTTAAAAATGTTCGGTTCTTCGACGCCGTCCGATACGCTTCTCCGTCGCACTGCCACAAAAGTCATGAGTGTACCAAGCCAAATGGAAACAGGTGGCGTTTTTAAATGAAGGTGCGTTGTGGGTGTGGAGACCAATGTAGGTGTGGATCAAGATTGCAACCAATCAGTTACGTGTATTCAGGTCTACGCAGGTAAAGGCCGCGCCCCTAGGCCGTGTGCGACATGAGGCAGGTCAAGTTTGGAGATTACGAACAGCGACCTCCAAATTCAACTGATTCAGTTATTAGTTAGATCTAAGATTGACTAAATGAGGGACGAAACAATTCCTCACAATCAAAGATAATTTAAAAACTAAAATTATAGCCTAGATGTGGTTGCTATTGTCTCATATTTAAACCATCCACATTTTGGGGGGTAAGGTAACAGTGTAATGATTGTACAATGGCAGATAATGCACACTTCTAGAAACATCTATTTCCGCCAAACACAGGCATTAGCATTGCATATGCTTGAACTGTGTAACATTGCAGCTGAGAGGATGTTGTACTCATCCGTTCACTGCTGATCTGCTTTCCTCACTAGATGTACTTTTTATGTTCCAAATAAAAACGTCAATACAATATCAACAATACACTATTTTAAGATGCTTTGTAGTCCAAACATTATGTATGTTTAGACTCCAAAAATCAAGATGTGATTTGGATAAATAGCAGACATTTTATTTAAATGATGACAAATATACTTTCAGAGTCACTAGATGGATCTATGACCCAGACAAAAGGGTGTAAGCTACTATAGATGTGCTAGCCTGACCAGAGCAGCTATGGGTCCAACTATAACTATAGTCTTCCAAGTAGCAACTCACAAGAAAGTAAGGGGATACATTTCCATTACCTTTCATTCATTTAGCAGACACTTTTTGTATTCAAAACAACCATACAAATAATGCATGTAATAAGTACAGCAGATCACGGGTCAGAAGTGTGTGTGGGGAAGTTTGGTTTTGGACAAGCAGTCCAGGGTAGCCTGTGACTTTGAAGTATGAGGAGCACTGTTTAATAATGTGTGTGTCTTGGAATGTGAACGTCTGTAATGTGTGTGTGTAAAGTCAGGCTTATTGTATCAATAGGCACAGCTGTGGTTGTGCAAGTTCCCCACCAGGATCCATTAGCAAAAACCTTTCACCAAAATGAAGAATTACCATCCAAATGCTTGTTTGTGGTCCACCTCCTTGACTAGATTGGAATGGTAATATTTCAGTTGGAGGTGAAAACAAGTGATGATGGTGAGCTGATGGTACTGTTAGCATACTCACTGAACTCTGCCTGGACAGAGGGGGGGGGGGGGGGGGGGGGGGGGGGGGGGAGTTAGGCATGGCTGGAATGTAGGGTGTGGTTGTGTAGTTAACACACATTTTAGTTGCACAGCCTGACCATAATTGTATGTATCGTTTCTCATCTATGTCTCCAGTTGATGCTTGAGGAGTAACTGAACTTTAGGCTGTTGTAGTCAGTGTTGGATAAAATATGTGCTTTCATCATCACGTTTATTTTGACCAAATCATGCAGTCTTTTTAATGGGTTGAGCATAATGTTGCAGTTATTTAAATCCTGTTTTAATGTGGTCCTTTCAGCTATAGCAACTGTAAGCGAGATGTCATTGTTGCACTGTAGTTGCACTGTTGCACAGATATCAGCCTATTATTTTTATTCACCGCGCCTTTTCAGACATGGTAACTTTTTTAAGAGGCAAGTAATTACAGAGAATTCCTTGACTGACCACCGGAAACCTGTAGAACTATGAACATATGAGTATGAACTTATGATCCTTGATCTTCAACTACTTTTTATGTACGCTAATTGTGCGTCGTTTTAGATAAAAGCGTATGCTAAATGTTTAAAACAGGCGCTTTAGGTGGCAAGATCGACCAGCAAAGGTGTTTTTTTAAAGTTAACTGGTGGTTTTGTGTCATTGTGTGACAAGGTACTCCTGCTTTGTTCGCTAGACGAGGTGTAAATCGCTATAGGCCCTACTTGTCTCTCCGCACACCTATGAATGTGAATTACCCGGTGATCAACAGGATCTGAAGTTTTTTATTTTACTTGCCTCCCGTCCGTACCTTTTCATCGTAACCACATTTTAGATTTGATTTGTAATTCCTCCTCACCACATGCCGGCAGTGTGTGCATGTATTGCGACTACAGAATGTCATATATTTGACGTGGTCCCTTTAACAAGTTGACTCTCTCCAGAGAGAACCCTGTCTCCGCTCACGTGGAGTTCTGACCCGTCCTGTCCGCGTGCTGGCTGACTTGACTGAACGAGCCAGACAGTCAACGACACTCACATCTCAACTGCCAGCTGTGTGGGTCTGGGGCATCCACCGGTTTATTATATTTATTCATACCGAATAGATCAAACTAGCTAGCAAGCAAAGTTGCGATCTAACCAGAGAAGGTGTTGTCATATACGTTGATCCGACCAAATCAAACATTTAGGCGCATATTTCCCCGTACGAAAGCCCTTCTGTACAGTACAGTAAGGGCGAACTTTGGCGAAATACACGTTTGTTTTTGAACAATAACATTTCAAAGCATCAGATCTTGGTGAGATTTTGGACAAGCCAAGATGTCAGAGGAACTGGAGCACATTCTCTCTCAGCTCACTCAACCTGACAATACGATTATTCAGCAGGTAAAATGATCCATCACGCTTTATGGATTTAGGACACTTTCTCGTTAGCTAGCTGATATGGTTTAACTTCCGTCAGCCAGAATGCCTACCAACTGCACTAGTACTGTCACTGTAGCTAGCTAGTACAGCAGTTATGATGGCGGTTAGTCATCGATGTGTGTAGACCTAGCAAGCTAGCTAATGGTAGTGAGTATCACTCTATTATCCTTTTTTCTGTCACCATTCATGCCAGTAATTTAACCAAAAGCTGTTTTGTTTCACCCCCTTTCTAGGCTACGGCGCAGCTGAAACAAGCTTTTAAAGACCCAGCCATCATCCCTGCATTATGTGCTGTCATGACCGGTTCACAGAACCCACAGGTGAATAATCAACTTCCTGTTCAAGTCGACTCTCTCATCCGAACTTGAACATGAGTTTAATAACCGTCTCGACTGTGAAGATGTTTGTGTCTTGCTGACGGTGTGGCTGTCTCCTAACCGTCAGATCCGCCAGTCAGCTGCGGTGATGTTGAGGATGAGGGTGAAAAAGCACTGGAAGAAGATCAGCCCTGATCACAGAGAGAGGTCAGCTTTGATCTTAACATACATGTTTGTGTTGGTTTAGCTATCACTTTAATTAACATGTATGTTGATTTCTGTCCTTTCAAAGTCTGAAGGCAGTGGTGCTGCAGGCTTTCACCCAGGAGACAGAGTAAGACACTGTTCATATTCATATTGAAGTAGTAGACTTCCCAAGTGAAAAGCGATAAGCATAGACAACATCTGACAGTAAACAATGTAGCAGTGGAACACTTCAAACTCTCTTGTCTTAATGTCCGGTCCGTTGGTTTTCCGTTATTTTCAGTTTGATACTTTTATCCAACAGAACTAATGAATAGAGCCCACTGCTCCTTGACTGAGGTCAGTGTGTTGTTTAACCATGTGTTTGTATTGCAGGCACGCTGTGCGCCACTCCCTGTCCCAGCTGAGCGCTGTGCTGGTGAAGCACGAGAGCCCAGACCGCTGGCCTGCCCTGCTGGATCTGCTCAACCAGTCCACCAGCTGCAACAACCCGCATGACAGACAGGTGGCGCACCTCTCCCTCCCTCTGGACGTTCATCACTACATACTTCAGCTCCTAGTGGGGGATCTCCTCAAAGCCCATTGAAGTGTATTGATGGTCAATCTGAGCCTGAGATGAGGTCAACAACATGGCTGCATTGAGATATCAGTGCTGTGAGATGTGGTAGCCAGGCAGACAGACAGACAGACAAACAAACAGGCAGACAGACAAACAAACAGACAAACAGACAGGCAGACGCAGACAGACAGACAGGCAGACAGGCAGGTCACATTAAGGACGTTGGGTTTCTCCTGCCTCCTCTTAGGTGGGCCTCCTGCTCCTCAGTAAAGTGGTGGACTCGAACCCGGAGCCCTTCAAGCCGCACTACCGCCAGCTGCTGCAGCTGTTTGGCACCGTGCTGCAGGACCTGAACAACCCCACCGCCATTTATTACTGCATCCTCACCCTCACCTCCATGACGGCCTACACAGGCACCGAGGAGATGGTGGGTCCCACACCAGCTCAGACCTGGCCTCGCTCTGGACCTATAGGCCAGTCTTCCCTCCCCCCGGTCTGTACTGAGGGGTTGTGTTTGGTCTGTTTCAGAATCTCATGCGCTCCCTTGTTCCCAAACTGATCACTGCTCTCAAACACCTCATCAAGGGTGACCAGGTAGGGTGCCATCCAGTTGTGTCTTCCTGTCAAGAAATACAATTGTATGTTTTTTGCTCCTTATAAGGGATGGTGATGTGTGTGTGTGTGTGTGTGTGTGTGTGTGTGTGTGCGCGTGTGTGGTGCAGGACCAGGCCAGCGAGGCCATGGAGGTGTTGGATGAGCTAATGGAGAGTGAAGTATCCATCATCGTCCCTCACATCAACGACATTGTCCACTTCTGTCTGGAGGTCAGCGTTGTGTCCTGTGCCATGTCTCTGTCACGTGGGTTGTTGGAACGAGGTGGTGCTCATGCTGTGTGTGTGTGTGTTCCAGATGAGTGCTGACACCACTCTCAGTGATTCCCTGCGTGTGAAGGCTCTCTCCTGCATCGCTTTCCTCATTCGGCTCAAAAGCAAGGTAAACAAACCAGTCTCTCCCCACGCCTCTCTCCCCACGCCTCTCTCCCCACGCCTCTCTCCCCACGCCTCTCTCCCCACGCCTCTCTCCCCCCCTCTCTCTCTCCCCACGCCTCTCTCCCCACGCCTCTCTCCCCCCCTCTCTCTCTCCCCACGCCTCTCTCTCTCCCCACGCCTCTCTCCCCCCCTCTCTCTCTCCCCACGCCTCTCTCCCCACGCCTCTCTCCCCCCCTCTCTCTCTCCCCACGCCTCTCTCCCCACGCCTCTCTCCCCACGCCTCTCTCTCTCCCCCCTCCCTCTCTCCCCACGCCTCTCTCCCCACGCCTCTCTCCCCACGCCTCTCTCCCCACGCCTCTCTCCCCACGCCTCTCAGGAGCCGGTAGTGATGCTTCTCTCCTCTCCTCTCAGACTGTGCTGAAGCAGAAGCTGCTGAATCCCATCCTGCAAACAGTGTTTCCTGTGCTGAGCGCAGCGCCCCCTCCTGGCCAGGAGGACCCGGAGGACGAGGAGAACGACGACGAGGACGATGTGGATAACGAGAGTCCCAAACACTTCGCTGCTCAGGTTTTAACTCCACTCTCCCTGTTTACAGAACACTGAAGTCGATTTGAAGACACTTGAGTCACTTGATTTGAAGAGAAATATTTTTATTTTATTTTAATGAAAAAACTTTATATGTGTTTCAGGTGATTGATACCATGGCCCTCCACATGCCACCAGAGAAACTGTTTCAGCAGCTGGTGAGTGGCCGTATAGAAGTTGATCACAATCAATAAGTTGATCTGACCCTTTCACAGAGAACTAGCCTGGTGGATGGAGGAGTAGCTCTGGTGGTGACCTGTGTGTGTGTGTCTGTGCCAGATGCCCCTCACCCAGGCGTGCCTGGCCAGTGACAAGCCGTATGAGAAGAAGGCAGGCCTGATGTGTCTGGCTGTGCTGGCTGAGGGCTGTGCTGACCACATCCGCACCAAGTACGTCTCAAACACCCTACATCCTCTCCTCACCTGTCAGCCCCATGCCCTGAAGCTGACTGTGTGTGTGTGTGTGTGTGTCAGGATGCTGTCGTCCATGCTGCAGACAGTGTGCCAGAGTCTGTCAGACAGTAACCAGGTGGTTCGCAGTGCTGGGCTCTTCGCTCTGGGACAGTTCTCTGAGCACTTGCAGGTCAGGCCCGTACCAGCATACTAGAGGACACCTAGTACACCAGAGGACACCTGGTACACACTAGAGGACATCTAGTACACTAGAGGACACCTAGTACACCAGAGGACACCTGGTACACACTAGAGAACACCTAGTACACCAGAGGACACCTGGTACACACTAGAGGACACCTAGTACACCAGAGGACACCTAGTACACCAGAGGACACCTAGTACACTAGAGGACACCTAGATGTGAGCCTGATGTGCTGATATGCACCTGCCCACCATAGTGAAGTCCTTGTTTGTGAACACTTACTTGGCGATGAAACCTGATTGTGATCTCCCCCCCAGCCGGAGGTGAGTAAGTACTCTGCAGAGCTGATGCCCCTGCTGCTGGGGTACATGTCAGGCCTGAACCAGGCCAAGATCGGACACGTCACCAAGGCCTTCTACGCCCTGGAGAACTTCCTGGAGAACCTGGGTGAGCCATGCTGGTCCACCTCACACACACAACATCCCAGTCACCTGTGTGTGTGTGTGTTCAATCATACCACAAACACTTCGACCTTGCAGTGATCCACCACCTCTATCTGCCCCCTCTATCGGCCCCCTCTATCTGCCCCCTCTATTTGCCCCCTCTATCTGCCCCCTCTATCTGCCCCCTCTATCTGCCCCCTCTATCTGCCCCCTCTATCTGCCCCCTCTATCTGCCCCCTCTATCGGCCCCCTCTATCTGCCCCCTCTATCTGCCCCTGCCAGGGGAGGAGATCCAGCCCTACCTGCCCACCCTGATGGACACCATGCTGTCTGCTCTGAACAATGCTGACAACCTGAAGCTAAAAGAGCTGGCTGTCTCTGCTATAGGAGCCATAGGTACACCTAGACACACTGAGCTGTCTCTGCTATAGGAGCCATAGGTACACCTAGACACACTGAGCTGTCTCTGCTATAGGAGCCATAGGTACACCTAGACACACTGAGCTGTCTCTGCTATAGGAGCCATAGGTACACCTAGACACACTGAGCTGTCTCTGCTATAGGAGCCATAGGTACACCTAGACACACTGAGCTGTCTCTGCTATAGGAACCATAGGTACACCTAGACACACTGAGCTGTCTCTGCTATAGGAGCCATAGGTACACCTAGACACACTGAGCTTGATCCTAGCCTCAGTACAGCTGTCAATAGAGATGATCAGGCTGACTCTAGGATTAGGCACAACGGATGTCCAGGAAGCTGGTAGCGTGTGTGCGTTGACCCTGTGTGTGTGTGTGTGTGTGGTCCTCAGCTAACGCTGCTAAGGAGCTGCTGGTGCCCTACTTCCTGCCTGTCATCGACAGTCTGAAGGGCTTCCTGACTAACACCCGGGACGAGATGCGCTCTCTGCAGACCCAGGCCCTGGGTGAGACCCTGACCTCTGACCTCCCCTGACCTCTGACCCTGTGCTCCTCTGACCTCTGACCTTGTCCCCCCTGAACTCTGTCCCTGTCCTCCAAAGTCTAAATACGTCATATGTCAGGACTTGCTATCTCAGCGCTAGATCATTTGACTGCAGATCAAGAGATTGCAGGTTCAAATCTTCCCATGTATGTAGCTTTGGGTAAAAGTGTCTGCTAAATGAAGTCCTTCTGGTTCCTGTTGTGCGTGTTACTGCTGCTGCTGTGTGTGGCTGGCAGACACCCTGTCGGTGCTGGCTCGCACCGTGGGCCACGACGTGTTCAGCTCCCTGGCTGCAGAGTGCGTCCAGCTGGGCCTCAACCTCATCGACGCCGTGGACGACCCAGACCTGCGACGCTGCACGTACGTGTGTGTGTCAGTGTGTGTGACAGTGTGTGTTCCCTGGTCAGGGCTGTATGGAGTTAGATTAGTTTCATAATTCAAACAAACAAACGCAACACGATTCAAACAAACTTAACACGATCCAAACAAACGTAACACGATTCATACAAACATAACACGATTCAAACAAACAAACGTAACACGATTCACAAATGTATTTCGTGATTCACAAATGTAACGCGATTCACAAATAAATGACCCTATTACATTCGTTTGCAACCTGACAAACACAAGTTACAAATCCCTGCATTCGTTGGTGTGAATCCTTGCATTCGTTCGTGTGGATTTTTGGAACTTTCCTGACGCGCTTTGATCCACAAATGCATTTTTTCTAAAAGATATCCTCAGCAGCCTATCAGGTCGTCTCTTCCAATTTTAGCCAATCACCGGAGAATGTCTAATATGGGTAGACGGGCTCTGCGTTAGCCTAGGAAACACGGAAAATGACTACACATGAATCCTGCCATTCTCAACAATATTTAATCAGGTATGATCATCGGTTTAATAAGATTAACAAGCAATATTTCACCTACATGCAACCAGACGACATTGCTCATGATCTGAAGGAGACGATGTCCGTCATAATGGCAGGTTGTTGAAGTCCACATAGACACGTTAATGTGATTGGCTAAAATTGGAAGAGACGACCTGATAGGCTGCTGAGGATATCTTTTAGAAAAAATGCATTTGTGGATCAAAGCGCGTCAGGAAAGTTCCAAAAATCCACACGAACGAATGCAAGGATTCACACCAACGAATGCAGGGATTTGTAACTTGTGTTTGTCAGGTTGCAAACGAATGTAATAGGGTCATTTATTTGTGAATCGCGTTACAATTGTGAATCACGAAATACATTTGTGAATCGTGTTACGTTTGTTTGAATCGTGTTACGTTTGTTTGTTTGAATCGTGTTATGTTTGTATGAATCGTGTTACGTTTGTTTGGATCGTGTTAAATTTGTTTGAATCGTGTTGCGTTTGTTTGTTTGAATTATGAAACTAATCTAACTCCATAGGGCTGACAGTGTGTGTGACAGTGTGTGTTCCCTGGTCATGGCTGACAGTGTGTGTGTCAGTGTGTGTTCCCTGGTCAGGGCTGACAGTGTGTGTGTCAGTGTGTGTTCCCTGGTCAGGGCTGACAGTGTGTGTTCCCTGGTCAGGGCTGACAGTGTGTGTGACAGTGTGTGTTCCCTGGTCAGGGCTGACAGTGTGTGTTCCCTGGTCAGGGCTGACAGTGTGTGTTCCCTGGTCAGGGCTGACAGTGTGTGTGACAGTGTGTGTTCCCTGGTCATGGCTGACAGTGTTCTCTCTGGGTGCAGGTACAGCCTGTTCTCTGCTGTGTCCAGTGTCAGTCCAGCCTGCCTCAGCCCCCACCTCACCACCATCACCACCACCATGCTGCTGTCTCTCAGGTCCACCGAGGGAGTCACGGTCAGCCTCACACTCACAGATACACACACACTCACAGATACACACACACTCACAGATACACACTCACACTCTGGTGTCCTGCCAGGCTCACCTGGAGGAAGAGAAGCAGTTTGTCCTGCTGGACGATGATGATGATGATGAAGAGGGGGACGCCATCTTGGAGGATGAAGTGGAGACAGATGGACGAGACGTGTCAGGGTACACACACACACACGCTACAGACACAACCCTCTCTAGTTGTGGTGTACACAGTGCAGTGTTTCCTCTAGGTGCCCCCATGGCATCAGAAACAGGGCTGTACTAAAGGCCGTGTATCAGCAGTGATTGTTAGAGTGCATGTCGGAGAATAGCACGGACTAACGCTTCACACCGCAGTTGAGATTGCGTGTGTGCGTCCTTGAGAACTGTAAGTCGTATAACATATGTTGTCAGTGAGTCCATTTAAGCCTGTTATTGTATTAGTCTATAGTTCTTGCACATTTAAATCAAGTTAACTGGTGTTTTTTGTTGTTTGTATTCTTCCCCTGCTAGCTAAATTGCAAGTCTGTTGATTCGTTAGCGATTGCTGCCCTTGCTCACGTTTGTATTTTAGGTGCATTATTATGCTGAAGTAGTTTTAATTAATAAATAGTGGGTTTATTGTTATTATTTTCTACAGAATGCTTAGCCTATCAAGATCAAATGAAGCAGACAGTGTACTTGCTTTCGAGTGGCCTACCTGAATCGATAGGCTAGGCTACTGACCATTTACAAGAAGTTGTTACGCCAATTATTAATTGGCAGCATTTATGTCATTTAGAACATACTTGAGTGGAAGGTGTCTTTAAGTAGCCTAACCTTATTGCTTTAGGGGAAATAGGACGAAAATATGTGCAATATTACATTAGGTATTAGACTATGACATTAACCTGCTCCGAAATATAGGGTTAGGACTTAGTTTCGTCTGGGCGGGGGTTGTTCGGACAGAGCTGCCCCCCCACTGCTAAAGAGAATCCCAAAGGAAACTCTGCTGTGGTTGTGCTGTGTGTTAGCTTCAGTGTGGAGAACGCCTACATCGATGAGAAGGAGGATGCCTGCGATGCCCTGGGAGAGATGGCCTTCAACACAGGGTACACACTCAGCACACACACTCAGCACACACACTCAGCACACACACACAGGGTTGCAGGTCTTAGTCCTGGTGTGTCTCCTCAGATGTTCCTTCCAGCCCTTCCTGGAGTCCAGCTTCCAGCAGGTGTTCCAGCTGCGGGATGTGAGTGTTCCTGGGGGTGCGGCCTCAAGCGTGTGTTAGGGTACAAGTGGTGTGTGTGTGTTGTTGAATCATGTGCCCCACTACCCTGAGCGTGCTGTCCCCTCAGTTCCCCCTCTACCCTGAGCGTGCTGTCCCCTCTACCCTGAGCGTGCTGTCCCCTCTACCCTGAGCGTGCTGTCCCCTCTACCCTGAGCGTGCTGTCCCCTCTACCCTGAGCGTGCTGTCCCCTTTACCCTGAGCGTGCTGTCCCCTCAGTTCCCCCTCTACCCTGAGCGTGCTGTCCCCTCTACCCTGAGCGTGCTGTCCCCTCTACCCTGAGCGTGCTGTCCCCTCTACCCTGAGCGTGCTGTCCCCTCTACCCTGAGTGTGCTGTCCCCTTTACCCTGAGCGTGCTGTCCCCTCAGTTCCCCCACGAGGACGTGCGCAGGGCAGCCTACGGGGCCATGGGACAGTTCTGCAAAGCTCAGCACAAAGTCTGGCAGGAGAATCCTACTGAGGCCAACCAGCAGGGTAGTTATCTCTCTGTCACTGTCTCTCTGTCTCTCTCTCTCTCTCTCTCTCTGTCTCTCTCTCTCTCTCTCTCTCTCTCTCTCTCTGGCTCTCTCTCTCTGTGTCTCTGTCTGTCTCTCTCTGTCTCTCTGTGTTTCTCTCTCTCTCTGTCTCTCTCTGTCTCTGTCTCTCTGTCTCTGTCTCTCTCTCTCTGTCTCTCTCTCTCTGTCTCTCTGTGTCTCTGTCTTTCTCTCTGTCTCTCTCTGTCACTCTGTGTTTCTCTTTCTCTCTCTCTCTCTCTCTCTCTCTCTCTCTCTCTCTCTCTCTCTCTCTCTCTCTCTCTCTCTCTCTCTCTCTCTCTCTCTGTCTCTGTCTCTGTCTCTGTCTCTGTCTCTGTCTCTCTCTCTCTCTCTCTGTCTTTCTCCACACACACACTGTTCATGACAATGGAGTATTTAACTCCTGAGCAAGAGGTCGCAGGTTCAATTCCCCCCTGTCCTGTACCTGTCCTTGGATAGCAGCGTGTGCTAAATCAAGCCCTCCTTCCTGTGCTGACCCCCAGCCCTGCAGAAGCTGCTGGAGGTGGCTCTGCCCAGCTTCCTGGAGGCGGTGCATGCGGAGCGCGAGCGGCAGGTGGTGATGGGCGTGCTGGAGGCCATGAACGGTGTTCTGAAGGCCTGCCAGGGGGAGGCGCTGCGGAGCCCTGGGAGGCTGCAGGAGATCAGCCATGCCATCAGAGACGTGCTGAAGAAGAGGGTGAGACACACACACACACACTGTCTGGCCCACACTCTGGACACACACTGGACACACTGTCTGAGCGTTCCCCTCCATCCCTGCTCTCAACCCTGGTGTGTGTGTGTGTGTGTTCGCTCCAGACCACCTGTCAGGATGGAGGAGGAGGAGATGAAGCTGATGATGACGAGCAGCAGGTGGGACCTCCGCTTTCTCTCCACACACACAGTCACACACACACTGATAGACATAAAGGTACTACACACACACGTACAGACGCGGTAGCTGTGTGTGTGTGTGTGTTTCAGGCCGAGTATGACGCCATGCTGCAGGAGTTTGCAGGCGAGGGCATCCCCCTGCTGGCATCAGCCGCTCCAGCAGAGCTCTTCTGGCCCTTCCTCAACGAGCTGCTGCCCCTCATCACCAACAAGGCCGTGAGTCTCCTCGTCACCATGGAGATGGGGTGGGTGGAAGGGAGAAGGAGATGTTTGGGTGGTTTTTGGACTGTTTGGAGATGGTATTGAGTCTTTGATGGTGATGAGGAGGAGGAGGATGATGATGGTGATGATGCCCGTGCAGCACTCTGGTGTTGAGGTCTCAGGTGTGTTCTCCCTGCAGAAGAGCTCGTGCACGGTGGCAGACCGCTCCTTCTCTCTGGGCACGCTCGGAGAGACCCTGCAGGCCCTGGGGGGCGTGGCCGGGGGCCAGGCTGTGGCTGGGCGGCTGGCCAATCGTCTGCTGCCGGTCCTGGTGGGCGGGGTGAGGGACAGCGATCCTGAGGTGCGCAACAACAGCGTGTTTGGACTGGGAGCCCTGGCCCAGGCTGCAGGACCCCTCGTCACACAGTATCCTGTGGGTTAGGGTGTGTGAGAGTGGGGTAGAGGGAGGTGTGTGTGAGTGTGTGTGAGTGGGGTACAGGGAGGTGTGTGTGTGTGTGTGTGTGAGTGGGGTACAGGGAGGTGTGTCTGTGAGTGGGGTACAGGGAGGTGTGTGTGTGTGGGGTACAGGGAGGTGTGTGGGGTATAGGGAGGTGTGTGTGGGGTATAGGGAGGTGTGTGTGGGGTATAGGGAGGTGTGTGTGGGGTATAGGGAGGTGTGTGTGGGGTATAGGGAGGTGTGTGTGGGGTATAGGGAGGTGTGTGTGTGTGCTGGGTACAGGGAGGTGTGTGGGGTACAGGGAGGTGTGTGGGGTATAGGGAGGTGTGTGTGGGGTATAGGGAGGTGTGTGTGGGGTATAGGGAGGTGTGTGTGGGGTATAGGGAGGTGTGTGTGGGGTACAGGGAGGTGTGTGTGGGGTATAGGGAGGTGTGTGTGGGGTATAGGGAGGTGTGTGTGTGTGCTGGGTACAGGGAGGTGTGTGGGGTACAGGGAGGTGTGTGGGGTATAGGGAGGTGTGTGTGGGGTATAGGGAGGTGTGTGGGGTATAGGGAGGTGTGTGTGGGGTATAGGGAGGTGTGTGTGGGGTATAGGGAGGTGTGTGGGGTATAGGGAGGTGTGTGGGGTATAGGGAGGTGTGTGTGGGGTATAGGGAGGTGTGTGTGTGTGCTGGGTACAGGGATGTGTGTGTGTCCTACATGTGTGTTCCTCAGCCAGTCTCAGAGACTACCCCATGATGCTGTCTCTGTTCTCCAACCTGCTGGCTAAGGAGGCAGACCGCAGGGTCATCGACAACCTGTGTGCTGCCCTCTGCAGGATGATCCTGAGCAACCGGGAGGTCATTCCTCTGGAGCAGGTACACACCCCTGACCTCTGACCCTGACTCCTAGCTCAGCCTGCGTCTCTGCTGAACGTGTGTGTGTGTGTGTGTGTGTGTGTGCAGGTCGTTCCTGCGCTGGTGGGCCGTCTGCCCCTGAAGGAAGACCTGGAGGAGAACAAGACAGTGTACAGCTGCCTGGCCATGCTGTACACCCACAGCCCCGCACTGGTACGCCCCCTCCCCCCCTGCTCCCCTCCCCCCTGCTCCCCTCCCCCCTGCTCCCCTCCCCCCTGCTCCCCTCCCCCCTGCTCCCCCTCAGCCACGCTGCTGTCCCCTGCCTCTCCCCTGCCTCACCCTGCCTCACCCCTGCCTCTCGTTTCCTCAGATCGTGAGCCAGTTGAAGGCCATAGTAGCGGCCTCCAGCCAGGTCCTGGGAACCAAGCAGCTGGACGCAGGTCAGTTCACCTCCGACCCCGGTCACCATGGCAACTATGACATCTAGTTTGGGGATTTCTATACGTACTGTGATGCTGTGCATTTACATTTCATATGGATTATAAAGTCTGTGTACTGTGTATCTGTGTTGTGTACACGGTCCTAATGAGTGTTCAGTAGTGAGTGTTGCTGGTGTGTGTCCTGGTCAGTGTTCAGTAGTGAGTGTTGCTGGTGTGTGTCCTGGTCAGTGTTCAGTAGTGAGTGTTGCTGGTGTGTGTCCTGGTCAGTGTTCAGTAGTGAGTGTTGCTGGTGTGTGTCCTGGTCAGTGTTCAGTAGTGAGTGTTGCTGGTGTGTGTCCTGGTCAGTGTTCAGTAGTGAGTGTTGCTGGTGTGTGTCCTGGTCAGTGTTCAGTAGTGAGTGTTGCTGGTGTGTGTCCTGGTCAGTGTTCAGTAGTGAGTGTTGCTGGTGTGTGTCCTGGTCAGTGTTCAGTAGTGAGTGTTGCTGGTGTGTGTCCTGGTCAGTGTTCAGTAGTGAGTGTTGCTGGTGTGTGTCCTGGTCAGTGTTCAGTAGTGAGTGTTGCTGGTGTGTCCTGGTCAGTGTTCAGTAGTGAGTGTTGCTGGTGTGTGTCCTGGTCAGTGTTCAGTAGTGAGTGTTGCTGGTGTGTGTCCTGGTCAGTGTTCAGTAGTGAGTGTTGCTGGTGTGTGTCCTGGTCAGTGTTCAGTAGTGAGTGTTGCTGGTGTGTGTCCTGGTCAGTGTTCAGTAGTGAGTGTTGCTGGTGTGTGTCCTGGTCAGTGTTCAGTAGTGAGTGTTGCTGGTGTGTGTCCTGGTCAGTGTTCAGTAGTGAGTGTTGCTGGTGTGTGTCCTGGTCAGTGTTCAGTAGTGAGTGTTGCTGGTGTGTGTCCTGGTCAGTGTTCAGTAGTGAGTGTTGCTGGTGTGTGTCCTGGTCAGTGTTCAGTAGTGAGTGTTGCTGGTGTGTGTCCTGGTCAGTGTTCAGTAGTGAGTGTTGCTGGTGTGTGTCCTGGTCAGTGTTCAGTAGTGAGTGTTGCTGGTGTGTGTCCTGGTCAGTGTTCAGTAGTGAGTGTTGCTGGTGTGTGTCCTGGTCAGTGTTCAGTAGTGAGTGTTGCTGGTGTGTGTCCTGGTCAGTGTTCAGTAGTGAGTGTTGCTGGTGTGTCCTGGTCAGTGTTCAGTAGTGAGTGTTGCTGGTGTGTGTCCTGGTCAGTGTTCAGTAGTGAGTGTTGCTGGTGTGTGTCCTGGTCAGTGTTCAGTAGTGAGTGTTGCTGGTGTGTGTCCTGGTCAGTGTTCAGTAGTGAGTGTTGCTGGTGTGTGTCCTGGTCAGTGTTCAGTAGTGAGTGTTGCTGGTGTGTGTCCTGGTCAGTGTTCAGTAGTGAGTGTTGCTGGTGTGTGTCCTGGTCAGTGTTCAGTAGTGAGTGTTGCTGGTGTGTGTCCTGGTCAGTGTTCAGTAGTGAGTGTTGCTGGTGTGTGTCCTGGTCAGTGTTCAGTAGTGAGTGTTGCTGGTGTGTGTCCTGGTCAGTGTTCAGTAGTGAGTGTTGCTGGTGTGTGTCCTGGTCAGTGTTCAGTAGTGAGTGTTGCTGGTGTGTGTCCTGGTCAGTGTTCAGTAGTGAGTGTTGCTGGTGTGTGTCCTGGTCAGTGTTCAGTAGTGAGTGTTGCTGGTGTGTGTCCTGGTCAGTGTTCAGTAGTGAGTGTTGCTGGTGTGTGTCCTGGTCAGTGTTCAGTAGTGAGTGTTGCTGGTGTGTGTCCTGGTCAGTGTTCAGTAGTGAGTGTTGCTGGTGTGTGTCCTGGTCAGTGTTCAGTAGTGAGTGTTGCTGGTGTGTCCTGCAGAAAGCCAGGCCACCCTGGTCGTGATGCTGCGTGACGTCGCCCAGCGCCACGCTGCCGAACTCCAGGGCGCCATGACATCACTTCCTGCCGAGCAGAAGACACGGGTGACAGCAGCCATGGCACAGTCATAGCACAGACACTCTTCCACTCCTCCGTAAAAGCCAGAATACATCAAACACACTTCAAAAAGAGGGACAGGGGTGACAACATTGACATTTGGCCAAATTCCTGCAAACTCCAAAAGCACTGCAAAATTCGAATTTATCAACTTGTAATATGAGCTTTTTAATTTATACTGTCTGTTTTCTGTGTGAAGTATTATTTTAACAAGACATTTGGTTTCATGACCAACCTGTATTGTATTTGTCTGTTTATTTTAATTTCTGGTCTGTTTCTTGCTGTCCCCCTTTGCTGACCGAAAGATTGATCTCTATTCACTGCTGTCCCTTTGGTCAAACTAATGTGATTAACATCTGGCTTTGTTGAAGTGTGAAGCAATGAACTGAAACTCATAAATGCCTTTTTCTCAGACTTGTCAGTGCCCTTTTCATTTCCTGTCAGGCTCCCAGCCCTGTACATAAGCTACCTTCTAAACTCTAATGCCTGCCTATTCAGGGGGTCTGAACCAGGGTTAGGGTTAGACCAGGGCTGCAACAATGCCCTCATCTGAACTCCTGTGTGGGCACTTTCACCAGAGGCTCCCTAAGCCCAGGCACAGGGAAAACAGGGACAGAACTCAATGGGGAAAAAGCCTTTATTTTTATGGTCAGTCTCAATGGGCATAGCAGTTCACTCTGTACTCATTGCCTTTAAAGCTTTTGCCAAGCTTCAAAACAGTTACAAATATGTCTGATGTAGTTATTAATTATTTTGTTCTTTCATGTTACCAGCAGACTACCACCTTAGTCACCTCCACATTCTGCCATGCTACCAGCACTTCTTTTGTTAGAAGATGCAAATTACCGCCATCAATTTCATTGGTGTTAAAAATGTACTAAAACAATATACAGTAAACAGTTTACACAGATAATTATTTTTAAAGAAAAGAACAACTATAGTCAAGGCCTCAGAACACTCAGCTGAGGGAGAGTAGCTGGAAGCAGTCTGCCAAGCCGTAGCCTGAGAAGAACAGGTGTAACTCTGGGTTTAACCACGTTCAGATGTGATCGCTCAGCTGGCCAAGATGGCGAGCCGTCTCCCGGCTCCATCACACCTCCCGGCTCCATCACAGCTCCCGGCTCCATCACACCTCCCGGCTCCATCACACCTCCCGGCTCCATCACAGCTCCCGGCTCCATCACACCTCCCGGCTTCATCACACCTCCCGGGCCGCATCTGATTCTGGCTGTTGATTTTCGACCTCCAGAGCCATGGTCATCTCGATAGGCTGGAGCCCGTTCTCCTCTGAAACAGATCCACAGGTAGGAACATCAGCACACGACGATCCCCCCATGACTACACTAAGCTGAATTTTCCGCGCGGAAAATTAAGAAATAGATGTATTTTTATTATTTTCCGCGAGGCCTGGCCCTTTTTACATGGTAATAAATCTATGAAAAGTATTATATATTTTGCTGTAAATAATGAAGGAAGCAATAAATCGATTATTTCCCAAACCCTCGAGAGCTGTTTCCATGGAGATTTAACGTTTCTAACGATTTTAACGTTGCTTTTCTATTTGAAGATACAACAGTGATAGTAAGTTGATAGATTCAAGCTTGAAATAGTAAGTAAGATAGTTGACAGTGTTTATAAAATAAATAAACAAAGACAGCAAAACTGATTCATCTTCAATGCGTCCAGTGTAGCCGGCTAAATAAAAGATCCGCTCCGTGAACGTTCTATTTACGCACAGCAGAATTTCCGCGCTTGTGGTTAACTAGCAGGTGGTCCTAACCAGCAGCTTGATAGTGGCAGAAATGTGAAGTACAAATTTATTTTCTAAAAAAGTTTCGAAAAGTTGAAAAAAAATATGAGCGGAACCAAGTTTAGAAAAATGGTCCGTTATGGATGAGTAGTATAATTTGAATGAGATGACCTCTAGTCCAATGAAACAACAAACGTCCCCATCGTGCTGACGTCGTCTCAGACTGAGGCTGTTCTAACAAGTCCTCAGCCTAGCTGGGTGGTTTAGACTGAGGCTGTTCTACCAAGTCCTCAGCCTAGCTGGGTGGTGGCTTGGGATTTACACAAGGAGTTATTATTAGTTGCTAGTGATGCCAGTGTGAGCTCATCTCTGCAGCGCTGTGCTGGTGGCATGGCGGGCCACACCTGCAGAGATCCTCAGCTCCCTGACAGCTGGGTGCGTTCGACCAGGGCAGGCAGGCACCTGGAGTGTCCCTGGCATGTTTGAGAACACACCTTGATCTCTCTACTGTCCTCAGTCGCTGGCAACTGGTGTGGAAACATCTCAGGCTGTTTCTCAGTGTTGACAATTTCCAGATGTGTGTGGTTCAGACCCAGCCCATGATAATGAAGAATTATAGTGTAATAATAAATACACTATTGTGAACGTACCTGTGTGTGTGTGTATCCAGGGCAGGATGTCCACTCTGGTGCGGCAGAAGGAGCGGTCGGTGTGGGACTCGGTGCTGTACAGAACCTGCTGGGTCTGCTTGTCTCCTGGGTTCTGGGCCGTCACACGCACCTCCAGGATGGTCACCTCTCTCTCCTTCAGCTTCCCTGCCTTGTTCTTCACCTGTGTCTTCTTGGTGTCAACCCACACCACCTTCTCCTTCACCGCCGACCTGACACACACAAACACACAAGTTCGTTTTTCCTATCCTAGTGGATGTAATTCTAACCCTAACTCCGAAAACGCCCTGAAAAAAGCTTTTGATGTTATGAGACCCAGTAAAAGGGCCCCACAAGGTCATGACCACACACACACACACACACAAAGCGGCCATGGTCAGCTGCTTACTCCTGGATGCCCAGGTCGGCCAGGGTGGTGTCCAGGAAGGGGAAGGGCTGGTCAGCTGACAGCACCTCGATGGGCAGGGGGACAGACAAGGGGACGTTCCACTCCAGGTGGGAGCGGGCCTGGCTAGTCTCAGGGAGGGGGGACCCTGAGGGGCTGTCTGGCACCCCGTCACTCTGCTTCTCCACAGCCCGGCTCTCCTGGGGCTCTGACACGGTTGTCTCTTCACCTGCCATATGGACAGAAGCACTGGATCGCTGTCTCAGAAGCACTGGATCCCTGTTTCAGAAGCACTGGATCCCTGTTTCAGAAGCACTGGATCGCTGTCTCAGATCAGATGTTTCTCACAGCCTCTCCTACCTGTCTTCTATTGTACGTATCTCCGTTACCGAAGGTGTATTTGTCTGTTGGGTTCTTGGTATAAGTCCAGCGATCAGGTTCTGCTGCCAGGGTTGTGTTGTAGTTTGAAGGCGCTGTGTTTAGTCCCCAGGATGGTCTAGGGACGAGGCTGGAGCTGCTCTGGTGCGGAGGACGAGAGCACTGTGGGTCAACATGCACACAGCTCTTCCTCATGGCTCTTTAAACCCTCCGTGTGAATGTGTGTAATGTGTCACTCCGGTGTGAACTTTATTATATTGTCAAGGGGTGATGGACGGACATGTTGTTTTAATGGGTTGAGGATTCTCCTTTCTGTCTCTGTGTGAGAGTGTGTGACTGTGTGTAAAAACTGTCTCTGTGTGTATGTGAATGTCATCGTGTGAGAATGTGTGTTTCAAAAAGGGGGTCCTGTCCTTATCCTAGTGTGATGTCATCAGTGGAGTCTTGTAATACGCTAGTAAATACATGATGTCATTCACCACTTTCATCATTTGGAGAAAAACAAATCTAATTTAGGTTGTGATGCACCTAGTTTAATGCATGTGATTAATCAATTGATTTATTTCCAGTGTCTTAAAGGTTGCAGTTCTCATTATTTAAATTATAAATTGCCATGTATACTAGAAGAACAATGTTGTGTGGTTGTATGACAGCATTTGTTTAGAAATGCAAATCTGGCTCCACCAGACGCTGAGCTGATGACAACACTACAAGGGGTCAAAGAGACACTTTCATAATATGTCTTTGTAGAATTTCACATTTGGTAGATTTATGAACCTTAATAATCTATCAGTTCTGATTTGTGATATAGCTTCATGTCTTTGTCTGAACTCATACATATTTAGACCCTTGCTGATTATTCAAGTAGACGACCATCTTCAGTGCCCCCTCCCTTCTCTGTCTCTCTCTCTCCCTCACACACTCTCTCTCCCTCACACACACACTCTCTCTCCCTCACACACACACACTCTCTCTCCCTCACACACTCTCTCTCCCTCACACACACTCTCTCTCCCTCACACACACACACTCTCTCCTCATTTGACAGCTGGGTTGGGGGGGACTCGCTGATTTACGTGGATTTTTGCAATGTGGTGTCACATTTTTTGCGTTTGAAATATGTGTTCATCCAATAACACATTAAAGTCCATGCAGCATCTATCAACTTGTGTGCCATTCCATGACTTGGGTGGGTGTGTGTAGATGGGTAGATGGATAAACAGGTAGATAGTCTATATAGATACATATTTACATAATTAATTCACACCTTGGGGGAAGTTGCAAATGATGTGCATGTTTCCATTTACCTGACCTGAGTGTGCAACATGCCAGGACTGTCACAACTGTGTGTGTTGGTGTGCGATGTTCCTCACACTTACACACCGAGCTGACATCACCAACAGGGATGGATAGATCTACCACACAGATAGATATTTCCATGTAGTAGGAATTCAGCACGGCCTGTTTTCTCATGCAGCAGGCTGCTGGGTTTCTGTTTGTTTCTGACAGAACGTGCCAGGTAGCAGACTCAGGAGAAGCACGTCACTACAGTTAGGTTAGGGTTAGGGTGTTGCTATGATATGACAGTGCCCTATGACTCTGTGGTCTTGTGTGTGTTGTGGGTCTGTTCTGTCCAGTGGAGATCGAGTTGCGTCAGACTGACCTCTCTTCTTCAGTAGCGGTACTAGACCAGCTCTTCCTCAGTGGCAGTTCTAAACCAGCTCTTCCTCAGTGGCAGTTCTAGACCAGCTGTTCCTCAGTGGCGGTTCTAGACCAGCTGTTCCTCAGTGGCGGTTCTAGACCAGCTGTTCCTCAGTGGCGGTTCTAGACCAGCTGTTCCTCAGTGGCGGTTCTAGACCAGCTGTTCCTCAGTGGCGGTTCTAGACCAGCTGTTCCTCAGTGGCAGTTCTAGACCAGCTCTTCCTTTCAGCTCTTAGGCTGTCTGGGGACGTCTCTGTAAACACCGCGCCCCTTCTTGTCACCATCTGGGGTCACCGTAAACCCGTGTTCCAGAACCTTCTGAGGTCACCGTAACCCCGTGTTCCAGAACCATCTGAAGTCACCGTAAACCCGTGTTCCAGAACTTCTGAGGTCACCGTAACCCCGTGTTCAAGAACTTCTGAGGTCACCGTAACCCTGCGTTCCAGAACAAGCTCGACCTTCACCGCTGGCTATGTGCCATTGCAGTGACACGCTACATTCAGAGAGACTGACTCAGTCCACTGCCCTATTCCTCAAGTCCTCTGTTTAATTGTACCGAGTGATTCAGGCATGAGATCACATGTGATGTTCTGCCAGACAGACACTATGTCATCATGGTGAAGGATTAGGTCATGTCAGCGTGCCTGGCTGACCTTTCAGAGCGCTACTGCCCCCTACTGGGAACAGTACCATAAAAAGGTATTACACTTTTTCATTCAACAAGAATATATGTTTGTTAAAAGCCAGTTTATTTTGTGTTAGTTAAAAACAGTAATAAAACAGGACAACCAAGAGAATACAGCCATCTCACAATTGCCAGGACAAAACATTGTCTATTTATAAAACATATTAAATATAGAAAAGACAGTTTGGGTAATAAATTCTTTACAATAAATATATTGATAAATATATATATAAACCGCTAAAAAGTTTAACTGTATGTAAAACACTGTATGTAAAACTTGAGCAAACAGCCTTATGGAACAGTAATCTAAACCTCCTGAGTGCATTAATATAAAAATGATCAAAAATGCTCTACATCATTTCAGTTTTATGTCAGAACCCCGTTTCTGGGATGATTTGATGAAAGAGATTCTCATAACAACAACATTATCTGTCAGTGTGTGTGTGTGTTTCCATGCCAGTCTCAGCAGGTCCAGGTGAGCTGGGCATGGTGGATGCTGATTGGTCCATAAGGCTGGGCCTGGCTCACAGCCAGCTTCCTCTCTGACACCAGCTCTGCAGAAACACTCAGATCAGAACCAGAAACACACAGCTCTGCAGAAACACTCAGATCAGAACCAGAAACACACAGCTCTGCAGAAACACTCAGATCAGAACCAGAAACACACAGCTCTGCAGAAACACTCAGATCAGAACCAGAAAACACACAGCTTTGCAGAAACACTCAGATCAGAACCAGAACCACACAGCTTTGCAGAAACACTCAGATCAGAACCACACGGCTCTGCAGAAACACTCAGATCAGAACTAGAAACACACAGCTTTGCAGAAACACATTATTATTAATGAACAGATGAAGTGAGTGGGGGGAGACCAGACTGACCTAGCAGGCTGTAGAACACGCTGGCTGCAGTACCACGCTCTGCCTCGGGGGGCAGCAGAGAGTGGAAGACCGCCTGGCCAAACGTCTGGAGACAGGAGGTGACCAGCCTGTGAGGAAGAGAGAGAGGAGCAGGATGGTAAAGAGACATAACTCTTCCTGCTCCTCTCACTTCTGTTCATCTGAAATGTTCTTCTGCTGACCTGAGCACTTCCTGTGTAGAGACGTCCCAGCTTCCTGTTCCTGCTTCTCCTTCAGGAAGTGGTACGTGTTCCTCCACTATGGGCTCCATGTTCCCCTGCTGCTCATCCTGGGGGGACCTGCACAAACACACACACACACACACACACACACAGGAAAACTTAACCATGTGTGTGACATTGAGCAGTGCAGTCCCCTCTCTTTCCCAGTGTGTCTTACCATCTGCTGGCTGGTGTGATCTGGTCCAGAGACCTGTCCTCCTTTGACACGTCCAGCTGAATCCCCGATACCGCTAACGCTACAGGACAACACAGCACATGCTACCTCACCCTACCACTAACACAAGCTACCGCTAACACAAGCTAACGCAAGCTTACACAAGCTAACACTAATGCACGCTACCGTATGCTACGGCACCCTACCGCTAACACACGCTACTGCTAACACCCAGCCCCAGACATTATACCGTAGCTACTTTAAGAGTGTGCCCCCTGTGGTGAACAGGTGTACCAGCAGCTAGTCTGACCTGAGGCTTCAGACTGGAGTCCTGACTCCACCAGCTCACGAGGGACCTGCAAAGACACACACACATGTAGACACACACCTACGTACACATACACACTCCAGGATGTGCAGGAAATGCGGTCCCATGGGTTCACTCATCAGACTAAACCCTCACGAGGACCAGGAACCTGAGCTCACCTCTCTCCTGCTGGACCTTCTCACCACCTCTCTCCCCAGCACAGAGCTGGATGCTCCCCCCTCCCCCTCCCCTCTCCGTTCCCCGGAGCGAGGGAGGGTGGTGAGGACCGCACACTGTTTCCATAGTGACAGGAGGTCGGAGTGGCAGTGGGCTGCGTAAAAAGGTCAAAAGTGATTGGATTAGAAAATGAGATGTGATTGGGGGGATTAACGGTGACAGGCTGTGACCAGGGGTATTGACTTCATGTCTGTGTGGAACGTCCCTCCCTCTGGGTGGGGTGCAGTACACACTCACGGCCAGCGGGGGCACTGAAGAGCACAGCAGGGAGGGTCTTGGTCGTAGAGGGACGTTCCATTAACACCCGAGACTGAAACACACATTTATGTGTGTCATACATGTCAAACATGAGGAGAGAAGAGGAGGAAGAGAGAAGAGAGGAGAAGAAAGGGTCTGGACTTACTAAAGGAAGGGTCTCAGCTAGGGGGTCCCCAATCTGCACCCGCATTGCATCCTGGGAGATTTGCACATGGGGGTCAGCGAAGATCAGCTGACGTCTGCGACCAGGCTT